>NW_026705248.1:0-600000 GCF_029867415.1 Vicia villosa | reverse complement strand
TCTCTCATCATTGCTAAGCTGCAAATCCTAATTTAGGGTGAGAGAGGTTATTTGTTATTCTTGTAAACTTGTAATCTTGTTCTAAGAGAAAGTGAAAGAATAGCAGTTATAACCAATTATTGTGTTCCTCTTCTTCCGTGTCTTTATTCATCCCTTATTTTATACTTTGTTCGTGGCATTGAATTCACAACAATTTTCCTTTTTAAATTAGTGTTGCCATAATTTTAAATCCCTTAATCGATTAACATCTAAGGTTAATCAGTTGAGTCATTAAAATGTTTCGTGGATTATTTCGATTTTAAGCCAACAATTTTTGTATATAAATGAGCCAAACTAATAATAAACATCATATTTTAGAGATAAGAATATTACATTAAAGAGAAGATTTTATCGAGGGATAAGAAAGATGACACCCTTCAACTCAGGAGTTAGACTTTCTCCATACAACCTTTCATGTGTAATATTTTTACTATTTTATTTATCTTTTATGTTTCAACAATGAGTAATTAAACTCTCAATTTTTTAGGATGAGTAACTGATTTTGAGAATAATGTTGTACCCTTAAATGACTTTTGACTTTTGTTATTATGTTATTTTTCTAACATTTGTTTTTAATGCTTTTTATTGACGGATTACCAATCAAAAATATTTTTGACTTGTTATGTAAAATGGGAATGATATTAGTAAACATTTTAAACTATATATTCTAGTTGACCACTGCTGGGAATGATATTAGTAAACATTTTAAACTACATATTCTAGTTGACCACTGCTTAGGGATAGGAGTGAAACTTTAAAACTCATAAATTCTTGTTATATAAATGCTTAATATTATATTGTAATTTACTAAAGGATAGAGAAGTTTGTTTAAGTTAATAAAGGTTTAATCACCAAGAAATTAAAGTTTAACAAATCTTAAGAATGGGTAATAACATAGAATAATAAATTTTATTTTTCAAAGTCAAATAAGAAGTATAAAGGAAATTCAACCATTAACCTTATCTCAACCATCTTATTATTATTAATTTTACAAACTCTTACTTTTTTTCATTCCAACCAAATAAAAAAAATTGTTCAACTATTTCAATATTAAATTCAATGTTAAAACCAATCCTTATGTTCAATACTTAGTGGTTCTCATCGTGATATTACTTGAAAGGATTTGATACACTTACAAAATCGCCATCACTAACCATGATTGTAATCATCACAAGTGAAACATTTTGGTAATTTATTTGACTTAAGAGAAATGTCGAACCATTGTGAGATAACGAACAAACTCAGTTTGAATGAGTGCACTTGAAGAATCACATTAATCACGACTTGACTTATTGCAATTGAATCCCCATTGTAATTCATCAAATCCAAAATAAATATAGTACCATTTTCGTAAAACAAACTAACCACGAATTGCCTTATCCTCGTTGAAACCTCGTTGTAGTATATAAGATACACAAGAAATTTAAGACCAATGTCGAAAAACGAACTTATCATAGTTTGATTAATCATAATTAACCCTCAATATAGTTCATATGATTTAAATAAAAGGTATAACCATTTTCCCAAAACCAAACTTGTTGTAAATTTACTAATGATAAGTAAATCCTAAATTTAGCTCATTAGATCCAAAATAAACATGTGATAACTGTTGTAAAACTAACTAACCAAAAATTGATTGATCACAAGTCAAGTCTCTTTGTAGTTTATTTGATCACAAGTAAAAAAAACCTAATTTTGGTTTTACGAATCACAAGTTAAGTATTGATGTTGTTCATTAGATACAAAAAAAAGTTATGACCATTATTGTAAATCAAACTTCTAATGGTTCATCTTATTGTAACTTAAACCTGAACGTAGTTCATTTGATCCTGAAAAGGTAGGACAGATTTTGTGAAATGAACCAATCACATTTAAGTGATCACAAATTAAACATTGTTGTAGTTCATCAGATTTATGACTAAAAATAAGACCAATGTCGTATGAGAAACTAACCATGACTATATCTAATTGTAATTGAAGTCTCAAATTAGTTCATTAGATCTAAAATAAAATGGGTTAAATATGTCAGAGGTCCCTATAAATATAGCAAACTTCAATTTTAGTCCTTATAAAAATTTTCTTCAAACAATGGTCCTCGCAATATTTTCCGTCTCTATTTTTAGTCCCTCCCGTTAGATTCTACTAACGGAGGCTTATGTGGCACGCCACGTGTTATGCCACGTCAATTAAAGTCAACACTAAAGAAAAATAGAGAGATTGCGGGGGTTTTAAACCCCCGTTAAATAACTTAAAAACATTAATTTTTCACAAGCAATTAATTAAATAATTGGTAGGAAAATCATTGGGGAAATCGTTGTTACCCTCAATTTGTAAGCTTTAATTGAAGTAAAATAAACAGAACAGAACATCGATTTGAATGAACAAAGCAAAATTGGAAAGCAAACTAATTTTATAAATCTATTTTTAAAATGCTCATAACCTTGCTTAAGCTTCTTTTATAACTCATACAATATTAAAATAATTTAAATAAAATACATAATATGAGATGAAGGAGAAAACAAATGTTTCACTTGATGTATAATGCCATCACTTGAGGTACCTTCATTGAAGGAGAAAACAAATCTAATGCAGAATTATTTTTAATATCAGCGTCCAGGCTATGACATGCAGGAGATCTTTCTATATTGTTGTTATGTTTGTCTGACATGCATATTCAACATACAAATTATCCACCCACACAAAATATTTTAGTTCTATATAGTTAACAGTATTCTTTTTTTCAATGTTATTTCAACTTTCAAATGTATGACCATCACATACAATAATGACACATATCAAATATAATGACTCTGTGGTTTGGCTTTGAAATTTTATAAATATTCATACTTTTGATTTTTATTACCATTTTGGGTGGATTTTGGATTTTATATTTAGTTTTTTTATGTCATTTATCATTTAGCTGTGATTGAAAGTAAAATAAAATGAAGACTTATAATGATAACATCATCTAGAATAAGTAACTCCTTATTCTAATGACAAATCTTGTAGAGGCTACCAGAGAACTAATCAAAGTCTAGAACAAGCAAACACGTCATCCAAATAATGGTCAACAAACACATTATCCAAAAAAAGTAAAAAACAAACAGAAATAGAGTAGAAACTAGGAGCTAACTATTTTGTTTTTTGTTTTCATAATATACTAGCAAAGAGAGATCTATTTTAACTTTAAAGCAGCTCCAGAGCATTCATCGCTGCTTCACAAGAAAATTTGAAAAATTAAAGCAAAGGATTATCACATTCTATTGTTCATCCTAATATTCATATCTCCAATATTAACAATTGCTAATCACAATGGAAAGTCTAACTAGTAGAATCCTCCCATGAAGTGACTTGCTCCTAATTTCATATCTTCGAAACTGCCAATGACTCCATTGCCATCACCAATAAAATCTAACATATTTAAGTTTTCAGTTATAAAAAACAAATACACGTGACTCAAACAAAATATTATGCTTGTAAAAAATTATTGTTTTTTAATTTATTTAACGGAGGTTTAAAACCCCCGCAATTTCTATCTCTTTTTCTTTAATGTTGACTTTAACTGACGTGGCATGCCACGTAAGTCTCCGTTAATGGAATCTAACGGGAGGGACCAAAAATAGAGACGGAAAACATTGCGAGGACCATTGTTTGAAGAAAATTTTTGTAGGGACTAAAATTGAAAAGTGCCATATTTACAGGGACTAAAAACATATTTAACCCAAATAAAATTAAGACTATTTTTTAATAACAAATTTTCTAAAGCTCGACTTGTCCAAATTAAATCCTCGTTATATTTCATTAGACCAAGAAGAAAGGTAGGAAGAATGGTGGAAAACGAGCTAACTATAGTTCAACTAATCATATGTGAAATGTCATTATAGGTCTTCAGGTCAAGACCAATTTAGAACAATTATTGAAAAACTAACTAAGTGTTGTTCGATTAATCACAATTGAATCCTAATTGTAGTTCATATGATTTAAAACAAAGTTAAGACCATTGTCATAAAATGAACTAACCACAGTTTAAATTATTGCTAGTGAGTCCCTGTTATAGTTCATTAAATCTAGAAGATGGGTATGAGCAATTTGGGCTAATGGACTAACCATATAGTTAGATTGAGCACAAGTGAAGTCTCACCGTAATTCGTCTGATCCACGTAGAAGATGTGACCATTCACATAAAACAAACTAACCATGGTTTGACAGATAATAAGTATAATCTCGATGTAGTTCATCAGATCTAAAACAAAGTTTCGACCATGGTTTTAAAATGAAATAACCACTTTTGACTAATTGCAAATAAAGCTCGTATGGAATTCATCTGATCTAGATAAAAGGTATGAGCAATGTAGATAAACTAATTAACCAAATTATTAGTGATTAAAAGTGAATCAGAACCAAGGAGGCTACCCTTAGCGGCAAGCTCCTTATCAAAACCAAGGGGGTATAAACAAAGGCAAAATTCACAACCATATGGCCAAGGGTGGAGAGCGAAGAATTTCAACAGACAAAATCCTTATCAACAACCACCTCCTCAAGAGAAGCCTTCAAAGTTAGAGGAAACATTGAATCAATTTATGCAAGCTTCAGGAATTGTGTACAGCTCTCTGATATGTTCTACCATGACAAGGGATACTTCCTCCTCAAGTCCACACCCTCAAAGATAAGGATCTTGTTCTCATGAAAGTTCCTTACACAATCCACGGAGCCTCAATGGTCCTTGGAGAGTGGTGTAAAGATTTTGATTTTAAGAGGGATATACTCAGAACCCAACCTGTTTGTGTTAAGCTTCCCAATCTCCCTTTTCATCTGTGGGGAGCAAAGAGCTTAGAGAATATAGGTAGTGTTCTTGGTACCCCCTTATTCACGGATGAATGTACCACGAACAAGCTACGAGTATCATACGCTTGAATTCTGGTTGAGATTGATGTAACAGTGAAATAGAAGGAAAGTGATATGATCACAGATAATGATGGGAAGAAGATAAATCAACTCGTTCAATATGAATGGAAGCCAAAATATTGCAAGAGAGGTAAGAAGATAGGTCACCAATGTTTGGATGATAAACCTAAAGCTCCTAAACAGTGGCGTGCCAAGGTCACTCAAGAAAAGCCTAAATAGATTAGCCAAAGAAGTGATGATCAAGAAGGCACGTCAACAACTTAGATTTAGGTTTCAGCTAATGGAAAGAAAGTTAATACTGCTACTGCGAACTCACCTAGAATAAATGATGATTTATTAAGTAGAAATGATCCTGAGTTGTCTAATGTTCAACCAGCATGATGATTTCTTGGAATGTCAGGGGTCTGAATAATTTAGGCAAGTGTAAAGAGGTAGGCTCCCGCCTCAATATATTACGCGGATATTATCATTTTGATAGAGACTAGAGTAAAAATAAATAAGGTTATTTCCGTCAGGAATAAAATTGGTCATAATTGGTCTTATATTAACAACTAAATGAACCATGCCAATGGTAGGATCTGGATTTTGTTTGATGAAACTAAAGTTAAGTTGGTCTGCATACATAGTACAACATAATTTATTCATGTTGGTGCTTAATCCCCCACGGGTGAATTCAAATATTGGTGCATTACAGTATATGCTTTTAATACCTTAGGGGAAAGAAGGAAAATTTGGTATGATATTGAGAAATTACACCCTCAGAGCAATGGTGCTTAACTCCTCATGGGAGACTTTAATAATGTGCTCGGAGCCATTGATAGGATTAGAGGTAATATGGTCGTAGAAGGTGAGTATATTGACTTTGTTAAGATGATGGATAACCTTGATCTTCATGAGAAGGATAGCCAGGGAGATTACTTTACCTGGTCCAATAAACAATCCCATGGGACTATATATTCTCAAATTGATCAAATTATAGGTAATATGTATTGGCATCAGTAGAACATGGATTTGACTCTGCACATATTGGATCCGGGAATCTCTGACCATGCACTTCTATATCTCAAAGGAAATGAGAAGGCCCTTCCTATAAGGAAACACTTCAAATTCCCCAATATCGTGACTCAAGATGATAGTTTCCTTACTGATGTCAAGACTAGCTTGGAGAGACTATTAATAGGTAACAGGAAATTAAAGAGGAAATGTTAAAGTACTATGGGGATTTGGTTGGTTCTTCTGCTACAAACCTTATTGGCATAGATGTGGAAGCAATGAGAAATGGTAAATAATTGACTATGGAGCATGGTCATTTCTTAGTGGCTCCAATATGTGAAGAAGATATCTATAAATCCCTTAATAGCATTAATCATACCATAACCCTAGGTAAGGATCTTAGTATGAACGCTATGAAACAATTTATTAATAAAATTTGGAATTTTGTACAGCTCTTTGATATGTTCTACCATGACGAGGGATACTTCCTCCTCAAGTTCCATACCCTCAAAGATAAGGATCTTGTTCTCATTAAAGGTCCTTACACAATCCACAGAGCTTCAATGGTCCTTGGAGAGTGGTGTAAAGATTTTGATTTCAAGAGGGATATGCTTAGAAACCCTACCTATTTGTGTTAAGCTTCCCAATCTCCCTTTTCACCTATGGGGAGCCTGTCATACCCCAAATTTGTCCTACCTATTTATTCCTAACTGGCTTTTGCATCCCATTCATATACATACTTCATTTAGATCATTCATCCAATACATGCATTCATAGCACTGTTACTGCTCCAAGAAAGTCGACAAAAAAATGGTTTCATTGAAGAAATTCTTAGTTATAAAGAGAGGATCTGAGAGTTAATTGTGTGGAATCATCTCCATTGAAATTCTCCTATGATCAGGGTTTCATTGGTCTTCAGTTCAAGAATCTGAATGGAAGATGGAAGCTGCAGGTTCATCTTGCCTTCCAAATCAGGGTTCCTGACCAAAGTCAACTCAGTTGACTTTTTCGTCAATCTTTTAATCAAAAATTGATTATATGACAGGAGATGTAATGGGGTCCATGTTAATATTTTTAATTGACTTCATGGGTTGACTATTGATTGAAGTCTAATTGAGAGTTTATTGATTGGGAAATTCATTTGGGAAAAAAGCCAACAGTTGATTTTTTAGGAATCTGGTCAGAGTCACGGTCAATATTCATAATGTTGATGTTTGAGGAGGATTACCAAGATTTGTCATGGTGGATCAATAAGATCAAGAAAATGGTGAAAATTGAAATGTTGACTAAATGTTGACTTTCAAAAGTTATATGCATGTGCCTATTCTTCGAGAACCATGTTCACTCAATCAAGTCAAGTTAAACAAATGAGGTGCAATTGGAAAGTTCATTTTTGTACTACAATTTTGTTGTAGTGAGAGAGTCACATGATACATTTCGTTCTCCCTCGTGATTTAAGACAAAATTGCAGCAAGGGATAACTACTAACTCATGCACTACACACATATAGGCTGCCCCACGTGACCATACAAAAACCCATTACCATGCATGAATCCAAAAGGTCTTCTTGTTTGAGAAGGTTGGCGTAATACAACATCACACGTCGGGAGTTAATTGGAGTGCTATGCTTTCTCCATCCATGCATATGTAGTACCACACTCATCTTTCAAAGAAAAAGGGAATATCATACTTTCTACTTTAAACAAAGAAAACAACAAAAACTTGAGACTTTTCCTTCTCTCCTCTGCATAACATAACGCAGCAATAGCATCATCACACAACATAACATTTGCTGTCCATCATAAAGGGCCCCACGATAGAAACGAAGAAGAAAAATTCTGCACATGTGAAAAGCATTACAAGAGCTTACCACATTTTACAACACTTGCTCCTTAAAATAGAAAGGGAAATGATACACTACAAAGCACCCTCGCCATAACTACATGTGCTCACACACTCACCCATGAGAAGCTAAGCTACACTCAACCACACTATAAATCCCATACACTCCCACGCACTCATAATATACAAGCCATGAAACCCTTCACAAATCAAAAAAACACACACTTCATTTTTCCACAATTTCCAAAACACCAAACTCTCTCATCTTTCTCTTTTCTCTCAACCTCCATAACTACCTCATAACAACCACACTCAACTAACTCCATAACAGTTTCTCATTCTTCATCATCTTCGTGCTTCCTCACCACCATAACCAACCGATCATCTTCAACCTTCACCTACAAGTGCAAAGTTTCGTTGACAAACAACCACGATCTTCATTATACTCAAGGAACAAAGGCTCTACCATGGCAAAGAATCATCCTCTTCATCTCAGCTTCAAGATCCCTTCTTCTTAAAGCCTCTCAGCGCCATCCCAATCATCAAGAATTATAGTTTGCGGATTATCCCTTTCTTTCTCAGTCAAGACTCAACAGGTAAGGTTCACAAACTCCTCAGCATCCTGTGCACTAATTTTCGTGATGCATCCTTATGTTTGTGCATTCTTGATGATTGAACTCGATCTGCTTGAAGTAATTGATATCTGAATGCTTGAACTGTCTGCTTGAGTAGATCTGAACCCGTTGGTGGCTTAGTGTTGCTTCTAAACAAGAGTTACTAGATTTAGGGCTTCATTACTATGTTCTGTTTAGAAGCTAGAGCGAATATTAATAAAAACTGATAGCGGATTCGAACTCAGGGGAGAAATTCGAGTGGAACGATATAGAATTTAGCGTTTCCCGGGCATTCTGAGGTTGCTCCGGTGGTGGAGATGCCGGAGAAGACGACCGGAACAGTGGTTCCGGCGTCTGAAGTTGTTTCATGGCCATTTTCAGTCCGCTCACGTGGCAGTAGGCCATTGGTTCGTTTCCCATAAGTTTGAGACTTTGTATTTTATTTAATCATTGGCTTGATGTGCTGGCATGATGTGATTGGCTGGAGCTTTGTTTTGTCCTGTAGCGTTTTAAGTAGAAGTGACCAATTGATATTAATGCTGTATATTCTCGTGTCACATTCTATTAATCATAAACCATATAATAAGAGAATAATACATGCTGAGCAATAATAAAAAGAACAAGTGAATTAAAAGTGGAAGTGAGTGGTTAGTGTGATTGGGCCACGAAATTGAATGGGCTTGGAACACATTTCTGGTTACAGCCTTCGTTTGCTAATGCACCACACGCTTCTGGGCTTTAGAATTAGCGCCTTGCTCTTCCCACACCCCTGTTTAAGCCCAGTTCTTTGGTGATGACCGATTTTAGTCTATTTAGGAACTGCTAATACACCCCCCTGCAGTGTAGATTAGATTTTCATTTTAATTTTTGTTTTGCTTTTGTTTTTAGCTCATAATTCCAATTTTAAATCAAATAAAATGCATAAAATCAATGTGTAGATAGCTTAGATATTGTGAATAATTGACTTGATTTTTGTTGTTTTTTTCTAATTGTTTTTAACCCTTTTAATAAATCTTTTTCTTCGCAATATATTCGAATTTCCCTTGTTTAATACTTCTTTGTAAATAATTCGTTAATAGACTTAGGAATAAATTTTAGTCCCGATTTTTTTTCATAGACTTAATTGATGTATGTGTGTTTGTGAATACCATTTACTGGTTATAGTTCTCAACTTTATTTGTCATATATTGATTTCCTTTACCTATCTCATGTATAGTTTTCCTTTAATAAATTGTATAGCTTTTATTATTTTGTTTCCTTAGACCACTTAGGCTAGAATTTAGGATTGGTTCCCTTATCATTTTCTTTTTCTTTTCAACTTTCAAAATACTTAATAAATATCGATGAAGATCATACCGTTGCTTTAGTTCATGGTAGGAAAGAAATGATTGAGGCGTAGGCCTCGATGTATGTTCTTTCCTACTTAGCGGAGAAGAAATGATTGAGGTGTGAGGCCTCGGTGTATTTCTTAACCGTTATTTAGAGAAACGATTGTGGTGTAGGCCTCGATGTGCATTCTCTAAATATTCACAAAAGAACTCCTTTTTGTATTTCCTTTACTTAGCGGAGAAGAAATGATTGAGGTGTGAAGCCTCGATGTATTTCTTAACCGTTATTTAGAGAAACGATTGTGGCGTAGGCCTCGATGTGCGTTCTCTAAATATGCAAAACAAAACTCTTTTTTTGGTATGATCTAAGTCACAAATAAATCCCATAAAAAACACCAACCAAAAACACTTCAAAAAACCTAATAAATGTTCAGATTTAAAACAAAAGTAAGGAAGTGGTGCGAGACCTTGTAGTGGGTTCTCGTCATCATGGAATTACCCTAAAAGATACGAACCAATCTCTTTTTCTCCTTTCTAAGGGCAAGTTATCTCCGCTCCATTGCATCCTAGGCTGTCCCCTTGTGCAAGAGCGTGAGCGTTAACGCCGCCCAACTAAAAAACACAAAAACAAACAGAAAATCGTGAGCCGAACTACGGTCGCTCTGATTCCTTGTAAGGGATACGTAGGCATTGGGTCGCGGGGCCTAAGCGAGCACACTTGTAAATAATTCCTTCTTTTCCCCGTATTTCTTTTGTATGCATTCACATTTAGGTTTTAGACATTAGACACCCTTTAGATAGAAACAAACATAGGTGGATACCATCGAGTACGATGGGCGTGAGGGGTGCTAACACCTTCCCCTCGCGTAACCGACTCCCGTGCCCTGTTCTCTGGTCGAAAGACCTTGTCCTTGTTTCGAGTTAGGTTTTCTGATATTCCTTTCCCTTATGGGATAAATATATTAGTGGCGACTCTGATCCATTTTTCGCGGTAGCGACAGCTGGCGACTCTGCTGGGGATGTTGCTAGACCTGTTGCTGGTCCATCCTTGGCGAGTCGATCCTAGCCTGCGTTTGTTTGTTTATTTATTGGGTGTTTATTTGTTTTTATGTCTATACCTTGTATATATGTTTGCATGTTTATTTTTCTGCTTGCATATCATGTTTATTTCTGTTTGCACATCATGCATATGGATTATATTCTGTGTTCCTTGGGGTCTTCTGTTCTGTTTTGCAGGTTGGGTGGGATGTTCTATGAGGTAAAAGGCCCAATACCCAGGCCAGAGTGACACATAGGATACCTAGGATAGAGTGGATAGTCATGACGCCGATGAGATGTCAGGTCTTGTCTAGTGCGAGCATGAGACCCACGCCCAGTCGAGGTCCAAATGGGGTATCACCGTTGGCATGTAGATGCAACAATGGCGGTGCCTCAGGAGGACTGATAACGCTGGTTGCCATTTTGATCTTACCCTGACCTAGATTCACCTGTGAGTGGGGAGGGATATACATGACAGGTACCATTGGCGACTCAGGTTTGATGGTGACTATTCAGTTCTGTTGGTGACTATTGTTCCTATGGTTCTGAGATACCTATGTCGGACCTTTGATCTCATAACATCTGACCTGCAAAGTCTTTACATCAGTTATTCAGAGGATTGTACAGTGGTTACTAAGATTATATGGACCTTGATCCCATGCTTTTGCATTGCATAACATCATTACTTTATCCACTTCATTTATGGGGGATCCTAAAGTCTATTTCAAAAAAAATAAAAAGAAAAGGAAATAGAAAAAGAAAAAAGAAAAAAGAAAAGATACTCTATACGAAATAAAGCTTTGATTTCAAAAAAAAAAAATAAAAGATTGTGAAAAGACTTTAGGATCTCTCATAAATGAAACATTGCATTCATATCATATTGCATGTCATGGTTCCACATCAGAAGCTAATTGGGGTCCTTTTCAACACAGATTTCTGCTTCATCAACAAATTTGACTTCCCTACATCCGTATCATACAAGGATTAATCAGGGGAGAGTCATGGACCGTCTTGAACAAAATCAGGTTGAACTTCGTAAGGACATGGATACTATGGGTGAGAGGATGACCCAACTCTTGGAGACTCTCCATGTTGTTATTCAGGGGCAAGAAGAGCTCAGACAAAGTGTTGCTAAGTTGACCAATGGTACTCCGACCACTGTTGCTAATGGGGGATCAAAACCTGTGCCCGTGGAAATTCATAACAAGGAGGGTTCACACCATGAGAACGATTCTGAATTTGAAGCTTTCAAGTTCCCAATCGAGGAAAATGAGAGAAAATTCCATCTCCTGGAAGAAAGATTGAAAGCTTTAGAAGGTCGAAGCTCCTCCGGTTTAAATGCTATTGATTTGTGCCTAGTTCCTGATATCAAGATTCCTGCTAAATTCAAAGTCCCCAGTTTTGATAAATACAAGGGTACTACTTGTCCGATGAGTCACATCAAGGCATTCTGTAACAAGATGGCTCCGTATGCAGAAAATGACAAGCTTCTAATGCATTTCTTTCAGGATAGCCTAAGTGGGGCATCTCTTGAATGGTATACACGACTCGAACGAACTCATGTCCGCACATGGGATGAACTAGCAGAGGCTTTTCTCAGACATTACAAGTACAACAGTGACATGGCTCCTACTAGACTACAACTCCAAAGTTTAACTCAGAAAGTTGATGAGTCTTTTAAAGAGTATGCACAAAGGTGGAGAGAATTAGCTTCCAGAGTCCAACCTCCACTTTTGGAACGAGAGCTTGTAGACATGTTCATGAATACTTTGAAAGATCCTTATCTGAACATGATGGTTGGATGCGCTTCCTCCGAATTCTCAAGTTTGGTTGTCGTAGGAGAACGAATTGAAAATGCCTTAAAGATGGGTAAGATTCAGGATATTGCTTATGTTTCTGAACTCACAGAAGAAGAGAAAAGTGAAATAAATGCAGTTTCTGAGATCGCAGAAGAGGAAATCCCTGCTTATCCTCAGGTTCAGGTTCCTAACTATCAGATGGTACTAGTTTCTCCTGGCCAATATATTCCACAAGCCTTTGCCACCACTATCAATCAACAACCCCAGACGGTCCAACAACAACCGGTTCAGTATCTGCCACAAAAGCAATGTGCTCCACATCAACAAGGTCATCCGAATCAACGCCAACCTAGAAGTAATTTGGAACGAAGAAATGCTCCTCTGGACCAGATTCCTATGACATACACTAAACTTCTTCCATATCTAGTTCAAAGCTCATTGGTGGTTCCCAAATCTCTAAAGCCTCCACCACAACCGTTTCCACCTGGGTATGACCCTAATGTGCAATGTGGATATCACGCTGGATCAATGGGGCACTCAACTGAGGACTGCAATGCTTTCAAAGCCAAAGTACAACAGTTGATTGATGGGAGGCATATAACCCTTCAAGAAGGAAACATATGGGTGAATGGAATTCCTTTGCTCGAATAAATGCCTAGATTTCAGAAAGTCTCCAGAATCAACAAATTCTTTCCTCACAACATATAGCTTTTCTAAGTTTGATGACCACGCAAGGTTCCTCCGTGTTTGATGGTGAATACTTCTCCGACATCTATGCTTGGGGCTCCCGCATGAGGGATAAGCAAGACGTACTCTTATCTTGAGCATTGCATCACTCGCATTGCTCGAATCCCTAAAGAGAGGCAAAAATTTACAACTCTTGGAGTTTTCTTTTGAAAGTAATCTGAAGTGTTTTGGAAGAAACTGCAGAAGGTATTCAAGATCAACAAGTCCAGACGGAGTCAAGCCTCCTCTATTATGGCAATCATCAATTCATTTCTGCATTTTCATTTGTAATTTTCCTTGTTTTGTTAAATGTTTCTTCCATGTAAAACTTGTTTGTTTTGAATAAAAATAAAGATGCATTGCATATGCTAGTTTCGAATCAATCCATTCGTGTTCACTCATATCTTTCTGTCTATCGATATCAAACTCTTGATTAAGCAAAAAATATCAAAAGGAGAATGATGAAAAATATAATAAATGCAAAAATCTTTAATCATGCGCTTTTGAATAAAACCCCGCTGAGGATGTACAGGCATTGTTTCAAATCCCAAAACACTGGAGATATAAGGGAGATAGACCCTTGTTAACCCCTTTGAGCCTTGAAGTAGGAGTTTCTTTTCTATACCAAAGAAAAAACCCTCACATTTAACCCAGGGGCAGGGTAGCATTCAATTAATCTGATCGAGCAATCAAAATTCATCAGGAGTGTCCGTCCAAGGATACAACAATGGTTATCTTTCAAAAGGTTGAGGAAAGTCAATGCCACAATGGTAACCCCCCATCAACCAAAGAATGAGGCAGTCACAATCACCTCCCGCAAATCAAAGATTCAGGATCACACGACTTGTTCAACAAAAAAGAAAGAAAGAAAGAAAGCCCGCTAAGTCAACAACTTGAAAACAAGTGACTTAGGCAAAAATTAGGGCATCCCGCTGGACTCCAAAATAAAATTCAAAAGAATTTGTCCAGGCAAAAGTTAGGGAAACAAAAAAGGAAATGCAAAGCAGAAACGAAAAACGAGGATTACAACATAAAGATCCTCATCAAAAGAACAAAGTCGTGTGATCAGACACCAAAAACAAAAGGATAAAGTGACTACCACATCCAAGAACTTCATTGATTCCTCAATCATCTCAAACTCCTCTTGAAGGATGAACGCTTGTATCAGGTTAAGTTGAACTTAGGACTGGAGAACATCACGAAGAATGGGTGGGTTAGGTTAGACTTTGAGCCTTAAAACCTTTCTTTCTAAAACCATGAACCAGGCCACGTTACAACCCTTAAAAGTCCTAATTGAAGCTGGGTTTATTTCGAAAGCACACCACACCAAGTTGTGTAAAACTGACTCCTAGATGTTTGCTTACCATTTATGTTGATATTGATATGACAAATAATTCAAACACTGAATGTCACAACTTTGTTTTAATAACTTTGATCTCGAAGCTAGCATAAGCATTGCATTAGGATTGTCATCTTCAAAACAAATATCTTTTACTTGTGAATAAACACTCGACATCAAGGAATATCAAACAATGAACAACTGCAAAAAAGGTTGATCGATTCCATGAGCCATTCACTTCAAAGGCTGATTATTCCAAGGGGAAAGTTGTATGAAGACTCTGTCAACTGAGGCATCCATTCAAGCATCCATCAATCTGGGGCAATCAAGTCGAGGAATATCTCTTGGGTTCAATCAATCTGGGGAAGTTACGTCGAGATTTGACAAATCTCTCCAGGGATCCTTTGGGGAAAATCCCCTCGTAGTTCATGAATCTTGGGGCACAATCTTCTGAGTCGTACTGTCTCTCTCCGATCATAGGAGTTTATTTCTCCTGGAACTTTGGTATTTCCCCAAGCACATGAGTTTATTTCTCATGGGGGGTTTGTTCCGCTCCCCCAACCTGGGCTCCTTATCTGAATTTCTCATCCCCAACATGGTGAATCGAGGGAATCTCCTCAAACTCACCATCCCTAAGAAGTTCAAGGTGTAGGGAAAGTCAGATGAAGTCACTTCCCCCCCAATGAAGCTACATTTCAACCCTCAGTGCAGTTTCCAATGATCTTTTGCGCTGCGGGGTTTCAAACACTGATTCATATTGGTATCTCAATATAACAAGCAGCGGACCCCAAGGAGCCTGCTTCTCTATCACTAATGCCTTTACTTGGCACTTTGCATATAGTTTCCATTGCATATAACATTGCATCCTCAAAAGCGTAGCATATCCATCAAAATGGAGCATTACGCCACAGAAAAATTCAAACATGCATACAAAGCATAAGCCAGATAATACAAATCAACACTCAATCAAGACGACGGTACTTCCCCACATAAAAAGTTGTCCTTACAAACTCCGATTGATATCTGCTACTACATCACAAATCTCCTCAAACCCCAGTTCCCGTCCTGGTAATCATTCCTCAAAGTCCAATTCCCGCCTTGGCAAACCTTTTTCAAGGTCCAGTTTTCGCCCTGGCAAACCTTTCCAAAGTCTAATTCCCGCCTTGGCAAACTTTTTCAAAGTCCAGTTCTCGCCCTGGCAAACCTTTCCAAAGTCCAGTTCTCGCCCTGGCAAACTTTTTCAAAGTCCAATTCCCGCCTTGGCAAACTTTCTTCAAAGTCCAATTCCCGCCTTGGCAAACCCTTCTTCAAAGTCCAATTCCCGCCTTGGCAAACCCTTTTTCAAAGTCCAGTTCTCGCCCTGGCAAACTTTTTCAAAGTCCAGTTCTCGCCCTGGCAAACTTTTTCAAAGCCCAGTTCTCGCCTTGGCAAACCCTTTTTCAAAGTCCAGTCCTCGCCCTGGCAAATCATTTCTTTCAATGTTGATCCTAGGTGAAGTCAGTTCTCGCCTGACAACCACCATTCATCCATAATTTCCTACTGTAAAACCAATTCCCAATCCCCAGCAAGTCATTATTCTCCTTCCCCATTCAACCGTTACATACCATAAATCCTTCCACCAGAAAAGCCGAAAATTTCTCTTTCCCCAGCAAATATCAACAAAAAATAAAGATAACACTTACACCATCTTTCCAGGACAAATTTCAGGTCTTGGTATTTAATCTTCTTCTACCTCGAATGTTCGAAAGGCTAGCGCCAATCTCACCTTCAGGTTTAAGACGATTAAATAGGGGCAGCTGTCATACCCCAAATTTGTCCTACCTATTTATTCCTAACTGGCTTTTGCATCCCATTCATATACATACTTCATTTAGATCATTCATCCAATACATGCATTCATAGCACTGTTACTGCTCCAAGAAAGTCGACAAAAAAATGGTTTCATTGAAGAAATTCTTAGTTATAAAGAGAGGATCTGAGAGTTAATGGTGTGGAATCATCTCCATTGAAATTCTCCTATGATCAGGGTTTCATTGGTCTTCAGTTCAAGAATCTGAATGGAAGATGGAAGCTGCAGGTTCATCTTGCCTTCCAAATCAGGGTTCCTGACCAAAGTCAACTCAGTTGACTTTTTCGTCAATCTTTTAATCAAAAATTGATTATATGACAGGAGATGTAATGGGGTCCATGTTAATATTTTTAATTGACTTCATGGGTTGACTATTGATTGAAGTCTAATTGAGAGTTTATTGATTGGGAAATTCATTTGGGAAAAAAGCCAACAGTTGATTTTTTAGGAATCTGGTCAGAGTCACGGTCAATATTCATAATGTTGATGTTTGAGGAGGATTACCAAGATTTGTCATGGTGGATCAATAAGATCAAGAAAATGGTGAAAATTGAAATGTTGACTAAATGTTGACTTTCAAAAGTTATATGCATGTGCCTATTCTTCGAGAACCATGTTCACTCAATCAAGTCAAGTTAAACAAATGAGGTGCAATTGGAAAGTTCATTTTTGTACTACAATTTTGTTGTAGTGAGAGAGTCACATGATACATTTCGTTCTCCCTCGTGATTTAAGACAAAATTGCAGCAAGGGATAACTACTAACTCATGCACTACACACATATAGGCTGCCCCACGTGACCATACAAAAACCCATTACCATGCATGAATCCAAAAGGTCTTCTTGTTTGAGAAGGTTGGCGTAATACAACATCACACGTCGGGAGTTAATTGGAGTGCTATGCTTTCTCCATCCATGCATATGTAGTACCACACTCATCTTTCAAAGAAAAAGGGAATATCATACTTTCTACTTTAAACAAAGAAAACAACAAAAACTTGAGACTTTTCCTTCTCTCCTCTGCATAACATAACGCAGCAATAGCATCATCACACAACATAACATTTGCTGTCCATCATAAAGGGCCCCACGATAGAAACGAAGAAGAAAAATTCTGCACATGTGAAAAGCATTACAAGAGCTTACCACATTTTACAACACTTGCTCCTTAAAATAGAAAGGGAAATGATACACTACAAAGCACCCTCGCCATAACTACATGTGCTCACACACTCACCCATGAGAAGCTAAGCTACACTCAACCACACTATAAATCCCATACACTCCCACGCACTCATAATATACAAGCCATGAAACCCTTCACAAATCAAAAAAACACACACTTCATTTTTCCACAATTTCCAAAACACCAAACTCTCTCATCTTTCTCTTTTCTCTCAACCTCCATAACTACCTCATAACAACCACACTCAACTAACTCCATAACAGTTTCTCATTCTTCATCATCTTCGTGCTTCCTCACCACCATAACCAACCGATCATCTTCAACCTTCACCTACAAGTGCAAAGTTTCGTTGACAAACAACCACGATCTTCATTATACTCAAGGAACAAAGGCTCTACCATGGCAAAGAATCATCCTCTTCATCTCAGCTTCAAGATCCCTTCTTCTTAAAGCCTCTCAGCGCCATCCCAATCATCAAGAATTATAGTTTGCGGATTATCCCTTTCTTTCTCAGTCAAGACTCAACAGGTAAGGTTCACAAACTCCTCAGCATCCTGTGCACTAATTTTCGTGATGCATCCTTATGTTTGTGCATTCTTGATGATTGAACTCGATCTGCTTGAAGTAATTGATATCTGAATGCTTGAACTGTCTGCTTGAGTAGATCTGAACCCGTTGGTGGCTTAGTGTTGCTTCTAAACAAGAGTTACTAGATTTAGGGCTTCATTACTATGTTCTGTTTAGAAGCTAGAGCGAATATTAATAAAAACTGATAGCGGATTCGAACTCAGGGGAGAAATTCGAGTGGAACGATATAGAATTTAGCGTTTCCCGGGCATTCTGAGGTTGCTCCGGTGGTGGAGATGCCGGAGAAGACGACCGGAACAGTGGTTCCGGCGTCTGAAGTTGTTTCATGGCCATTTTCAGTCCGCTCACGTGGCAGTAGGCCATTGGTTCGTTTCCCATAAGTTTGAGACTTTGTATTTTATTTAATCATTGGCTTGATGTGCTGGCATGATGTGATTGGCTGGAGCTTTGTTTTGTCCTGTAGCGTTTTAAGTAGAAGTGACCAATTGATATTAATGCTGTATATTCTCGTGTCACATTCTATTAATCATAAACCATATAATAAGAGAATAATACATGCTGAGCAATAATAAAAAGAACAAGTGAATTAAAAGTGGAAGTGAGTGGTTAGTGTGATTGGGCCACGAAATTGAATGGGCTTGGAACACATTTCTGGTTACAGCCTTCGTTTGCTAATGCACCACACGCTTCTGGGCTTTAGAATTAGCGCCTTGCTCTTCCCACACCCCTGTTTAAGCCCAGTTCTTTGGTGATGACCGATTTTAGTCTATTTAGGAACTGCTAATACACCCCCCTGCAGTGTAGATTAGATTTTCATTTTAATTTTTGTTTTGCTTTTGTTTTTAGCTCATAATTCCAATTTTAAATCAAATAAAATGCATAAAATCAATGTGTAGATAGCTTAGATATTGTGAATAATTGACTTGATTTTTGTTGTTTTTTTCTAATTGTTTTTAACCCTTTTAATAAATCTTTTTCTTCGCAATATATTCGAATTTCCCTTGTTTAATACTTCTTTGTAAATAATTCGTTAATAGACTTAGGAATAAATTTTAGTCCCGATTTTTTTTCATAGACTTAATTGATGTATGTGTGTTTGTGAATACCATTTACTGGTTATAGTTCTCAACTTTATTTGTCATATATTGATTTCCTTTACCTATCTCATGTATAGTTTTCCTTTAATAAATTGTATAGCTTTTATTATTTTGGTTCCTTAGACCACTTAGGCTAGAATTTAGGATTGGTTCCCTTATCATTTTCTTTTTCTTTTCAACTTTCAAAATACTTAATAAATATCGATGAAGATCATACCGTTGCTTTAGTTCATGGTAGGAAAGAAATGATTGAGGCGTAGGCCTCGATGTATGTTCTTTCCTACTTAGCGGAGAAGAAATGATTGAGGTGTGAGGCCTCGGTGTATTTCTTAACCGTTATTTAGAGAAACGATTGTGGTGTAGGCCTCGATGTGCATTCTCTAAATATTCACAAAAGAACTCCTTTTTGTATTTCCTTTACTTAGCGGAGAAGAAATGATTGAGGTGTGAAGCCTCGATGTATTTCTTAACCGTTATTTAGAGAAACGATTGTGGCGTAGGCCTCGATGTGCGTTCTCTAAATATGCAAAACAAAACTCTTTTTTTGGTATGATCTAAGTCACAAATAAATCCCATAAAAAACACCAACCAAAAACACTTCAAAAAACCTAATAAATGTTCAGATTTAAAACAAAAGTAAGGAAGTGGTGCGAGACCTTGTAGTGGGTTCTCGTCATCATGGAATTACCCTAAAAGATACGAACCAATCTCTTTTTCTCCTTTCTAAGGGCAAGTTATCTCCGCTCCATTGCATCCTAGGCTGTCCCCTTGTGCAAGAGCGTGAGCGTTAACGCCGCCCAACTAAAAAACACAAAAACAAACAGAAAATCGTGAGCCGAACTACGGTTGCTCTGATTCCTTGTAAGGGATACGTAGGCATTGGGTCGCGGGGCCTAAGCGAGCACACTTGTAAATAATTCCTTCTTTTCCCCGTATTTCTTTTGTATGCATTCACATTTAGGTTTTAGACATTAGACACCCTTTAGATAGAAACAAACATAGGTGGATACCATCGAGTACGATGGGCGTGAGGGGTGCTAACACCTTCCCCTCGCGTAACCGACTCCCGTGCCCTGTTCTCTGGTCGAAAGACCTTGTCCTTGTTTCGAGTTAGGTTTTCTGATATTCCTTTCCCTTATGGGATAAATATATTAGTGGCGACTCTGATCCATTTTTCGCGGTAGCGACAGAGCCAAGAACCCTACTTGTTTATGTTACACAAATGTGAGATGATTTCTCATAAACACATGTAAAGCAGGATTACCTTTTAGTATAACAACTTATTTTACTTGCTTTCTTCCATACAATAATTTCATCGTACACAAACTTTCACCTTTTCTGACTCTCCTTGTTACGAGCATTGGTAAATGGTGATGTCTAGACAAACTATCCGCTCGGGTCTTAAAAGTCTATCCAGTTCAATCAAGAGATTGCCATATATTCAACATAATATGGATGTCAATAAGAACAGGATATTTTACATACAACAAATTTATGGTTTTGAAGCCGAATAAAAAATTAAAATCCTAAATTAAAATACCTTTCTGGTCCCAATCAACACAACATCTTGCACAATATAACATATCGAAGGACAAAAACGGATATGGAAATTTCTTAGAAGTGAAAGAAGAAATCGTAGTAGGAAGACCTCGCTCAAGAGTAAGCTGAACTTGACTACCAGAGGGCTCGTAATTTGCAATGCACAAAGTCAAAAGTTGACTGTCAAAGAGGTGTGCTCTAAAGCTACCACCACAGCCTATGTCTAGTATGGTTCGAATATGGAAAATTGAGGAAGCCAACATTTATCAATCAAAGTTAAAGGTAAGGAATATCATAGTCAAACTCAACTCAACTCGGTTTCAAAGTCACCAATATCTATCAGAACACAAGTCTCTCAAAACACAACTCACACCAAACAATTTTAGATGACAGTACAAGCTTATAAAGTATATAATACATACATCTACAAGATAACATTATATTCCCCTAGATATAAGTCAAAATATACATATGTTCACTTTAGATGGTTAATAATTCACATATTCAGGGTCACTGACAACGGTTTGGGCCACAACATAATAATTTTTTAAGTTGTCAAAACCGCATCCGACTGCAAATGAGGTCGTATCAGCCACATTTGACTTAGATTATTTGTAACACCAAGAATTGTGACACAACCGTTACCATGACCATAATTTTAGTCGGAATTCTTCACCCAGAAAGTACCAGATAAGTGAAGTGTAAATATGATGGATCATAAGAGCCACCTCGAAAAAAATGAAACCAACAAATACTAAATTATTTGCAAAATATGTCAAATTCCTTGGACGAATCACAATTTTCCCAGTGAATTAAAGGCAGTTTGAAGATATATTTTTCTCGGAGCAAGCTTAATTTATTAACTGAATGATGGCAAGCACAGCAAATTAAACTCAAATTAAAATTCTATTTAAAGGAACTCATGTTTTCATTTGAAACACCATATTGTATATAGTTTTTAGTCTTAATAGTTTTTTTTATTATAAGAGATCGTTTAATATCACTCTGTTGTTTCTTCTTTTGTAACTATCATCACTATGAGTAACTATTAAAAAATTCAATTTGATCCAATTACTTGTGATTTAATTTTGATTGATTTTCAGATATCTGAATTACAAATGTAAATATTAAGTTTATAAAGCACATGTAAATAATAGTTTGAGTAATATATAACATACTTGAAGAAGAATAAACATAAAGGAAAAGATGAGAGAGCCCTCTATTTTTTATTTATCATTGTAGTATCTGTGCCCTAGCAGCAATGTTGAAATTATGGTATGACGGACTCGGATGTCAATCCCGATGTCAAGACATCTGATCTGTTATTAATGTAGCAGAGGCATAATAGAAAGATCCCCCATTTATTAATTACTCCTAAACAGAAGTCAATAAGACCTGGGATCACACATGTTCGGTAGACATAACCAGATTATAATATTTAGATGGTTCTGTTTAGGAACAGCTAACACTTCTAAACCTGATGTTATAAACAATGTCATAACATTCATTACTGAACAAACAATGCAGAAGATAAATAACACAGTTAATTGTTAACCCAGTTCGGTCTAACTACCTACTTTGGGGGCTACCAAGCCAGGAAGAAGATTTCACTATCAGTAGTACTATTTTATGTAAACAACCTCGGGTTTACAGATAAAAAACCTCTGGTTTACCTAGTCACTACCCAATACAACCTTTATCTCAGAACTCCATCCAAGATAAGAGAACCTCTGCTCACTCCCTAGTGATACCTAATTGTTACAACCCTACAACAACTATTTACACAATTAACAATGAACAATAACTTGATCTTGCTTCACGGCTTTGATCAAGAATACAATACTCAACTCTTACCTACAGGTTTCGAGTGAGGACAATCACTTCGCTAACCTACAGGTTTCGAGAAGGACATGGCAGCCATCCCACAACCTGGGTGGTATACCTATAGAAACCCTAATGACTACATCGTTTCTAAATAAGGTTTTCTATCTAAAACTAGGTTACAAAGTTTCCTATTTATAACCTGATCCCAATTGGACTTGGGCTTACAAATCGCAGCACTCCTTGCTGTTACAAATATGCAGAACTATTCTGCTACAAATAAGGTCTTTTAATCATGAGTTTCCTAATTTATCTCCTAAATTAAACTTCTGAATCTTCAATCTTCTGATCTGATTCTTCCTGAATCTTCAATCTTCTGATCTGATTCTTCAATTATTCTTTTGACCTTTAAATATACGCCACATAGGATTAAAAAATATTCTGCGAATATCCTGTATCTGTTAAGTACAAACTGAATCTTCCTTCCAGTTCTGCAGGTGCGATGTCATGAGTTGATGTCATGACATTCCATCTAACATCTTGCTTGTACCTGTTTTGTTCTTTTTAAACTTGCAAGATTCACAATGATATTATGTTTTACTGCTATTATGTTTTAGCCAAACATAGATGCCAACCAGCCAATAAAAGCACTAACAAATGTTTTCACAACCCTCGACAATAACGCATAACAAAATAACTAACATGATCAACAATTTTCACATTCATAGACTATTTTATGGAAGGGGAGAGGGCCAATAAGATCACATAATCTTGATCTTCAGAGACGTTTGAGACTTACTCTAGTCTCAAAATGGGAGGAGCCGTAACCATAACTTCAGTTTACCTACAAATACAAACCGTTAGCATAAATCACCTATCTACTATTCAGTCCAACAACTGAGCAGAAAGCCAGAATCAAATTTGTTACAAGTTCCAAAACACCCAGTAAACCTATTTTAAACTCATTTCTTGCACACCTATTTTAGT
Source organism: Vicia villosa (assembly GCF_029867415.1). NCBI lineage: Eukaryota > Viridiplantae > Streptophyta > Magnoliopsida > Fabales > Fabaceae > Vicia > Vicia villosa. The sequence goes on along the minus strand of NW_026705248.1, from coordinate 576,310 downwards.
TGGCACATTATATATTTTATGGTTATTTGATGATGGAATGATTATGCATTATAGAAGGGTTTTTAAAACTACTCATATCAAATATGGTATGACAATTGTTTTGGGTTGGCCAACGGACCATAAAGACCGGTCTAATTCACAAGTCTAATCTATTTGTGGTGTGTCAGTTACTAACTTATAATTGGACCTGCATCTAGAGACACTGCACATGATCATGCTCCTTCATTAATAATTTTTTTTAAGGTTTTTTTTAATTAAATTTAAGTGTAACAAAAAATTTATAGGTGTGTGTTTAAACTAGACATAACATTGTTCTTGTTAAAAGTATAATACGTGACAACCCCGTATGATGTAGAATTGTTAGAGGTTTTTTAGGATTGTTGTGGTGTTAGAGCAAGCTCATGCAGAGATAACGAGAAGCTCTGTATACTTGTGTTTTTTAGATGAATTGAATATCCCATCAACCTCAAAGTTTGTCTCTACGTTGAGGTATTTATCGGAGTCCTTATGGCCTGAATCTTAGGCTCCAAGAGAGTAATACGCACTCTCAAGAATGAGGATGATGGCAATCAAATCTCCTATTATTCAAGAGAATGTGATTTCCTCTTTTTGACTTCCTCTCCTGTATCGTTATAGATAAGTGTCATACCCCAAAATTTGCCCTCCGCATTTCATCCTCAATAATTCAAGGTTCAAGGGACTATTCAAAGCAGCATTCTCCTATAAATTGGAATAGAGGTGTGGATAACAGGTATTTTGGGACCCAAGCGCTTGGGCACAATTAACACAAGGGTTTTATCATTTTTGGGGGTATTTCAGGGTTTTACTAACATTTTGATTATTATTTATTTTAACATGACTAACTATTTGTAGTTAACATTGTTAATTGTTGTTAATATTAGGATTTTTTAATTAGCTTTTATTAATATTATTATTGTTTTTATTAGGTTTTTATTTTTAGGTTTTATTAATTATCATTAGTTTATATTATTATTATTATCATTATTAGTAATTAACATTAGTTAGTATTATTAGTAAATATTATTATCACTAATTATTATTATAGGATTATCTCTAGGATTAATAGGTTTAGTCTTGGTAGGCCCATTAGGTTAAAAAAACAAAAAAACTAACTAAAATAGATTTATATAAAAAAGAGAGAGGATGCTGTAAGGAGGGGATTTGGCCGCAAAAGCAAGAGAGGCGGCCTCCAAGCGTAAAACCGAGTTCATGAAACTCAAAGGAAGGACCAATTCGTTACAGCCTAATTCTGGTAGAATAAATGGTGCCAATCGATTCCTTATTAATTACTGAGCGAAACTGAATCATCAGCATCTATCAAAACGCACGCATATGTACGTGAACACTCACGGTTTGCGCTTCGAAGATGTTTGGATCGAGTTCCATCATGGAGGCATCATAAATCGATTTTTGATACGGATTCATGTTTATAACTATGTTTACGACCTCTCTGTGCCATTTGATTGAAGAATTAATGCAGGTACATATATTCACCATGGCTAGGTTTTCTGATTCATGATTTGGGGCTCCATAGGTAGAGGCAAAATTGGTCCAAACTGATAGTACCATTAGATTCGGAGGACGTTTTCTGGTCGACTACTGTTTTTATTTGGAATTTATTTTGCTTTTATATGGAGATTGGACATGGCGGGTCTATGGCTACAATCCTAAACCATTGGCAAAGGATCTGCAAATTTTGTTACAGAAAAATCGCGAAGAGGAAGAAGAAGCGCGTTTCACGTTTTAAATTCTTTTTCATTCGTTGTTTTCTATATTAAAGTTTGCGTTTGTAATTATTGCAACAAACGAGCACAGCGCACACGGCTTTGGAGAGAAACTGGTGATTGAAGGGACCTGGGTTCGATCCCAGCGTCCCAACATATATTTTTCTGATTTTACTTGTTAGCACATGCCTGCCGATCCAATGGTTCTTGCGTGCATGCTCCTACCATACGCCCCACCATCATGGCCGTCAGATACCAACTAGATCTGATCAGACGCTTGGAGATGCGCAGATGTACCATGGGGCTTCAAGGCTTCAGTATACACGATTGGTACCAGGTTTTGACATATCTATTTATTTATTTATTTAGTATTTAAATAATTAATATTTTTAAATGCAATTTTCTTATTCAATTAGAATTAGGATTAGAATAAATTAGGAGTAAGCTTAGGATTATCTTCCCGATTCCGATTTAATTAACTTAATCAGTTTTAATTATTAAAAATCATAAACCTTAATTAATATTAAATCACAAAAACCCTGCAAAGGTTATACTATTAGGGTTTACCTAATCCCATTGGCCATTTGGCCAAAATATTAGGATTCAATTTATTATTCGTTTCGACTAAATCTATTGGTCGCAATGGTTAATAATCGATTAATTATTTAGTCAAATCCAATAATTAAAATAATAATTATTTTGCTAAATGGTTTTAACCATCTTATTGGTTATGATGATTAGCATATTTCCCCTTATCAATTCGTTATTATTTGTAATCGTATTAATCGGTTATGAGAGGTAACGGTATAAAAATACAAATTCATAAAATAATAAAATACGTTAATTCATTATTAGTGATAATCGAATCAATCGATCTGAATTGGTAATGATGCAAAACCCCAATCTTTTAACTATGGTGATCAAACCTATTGATCATTGCGGTTAATTGTGCCAAATCAGGGTTGTACGCCCAGAACATCTAAAACAACTTCAAAACATTTTTCAAACATTTTTCAAACATTTTTCAAACTTCAAACTCCAAATACAGATTTTTATCTACGCCAGGCTATTCAAAGCCTTCAAACCTTCAAATCAAATTTCAAACCTTAAGGGCGTACAACCCGTCCCCCGAACTACGTTGACTCTGATTCTCCATAAGGAGATACGTAGGCACTTGGCAACAAGGCGAGTCCCCTTCCCTAAAATCTCAATTTTTCCCCTTCTCATTTCCTTAGCTATTAACCTCTGTAATTTTGCTATAAACCTTTACCTTAGATTCAAAGCCAATAGGAAAGGGTTGAGGGTGCCTAACACCTTCCCTCGACCTGAATATAGTATCTTACCCTGATCTCTTAATTGCATAGGTTTCCTATTCGCCTTGGTAGAATAGGTGGCGACTCTCTAAACATTAGATTTTTAGGCAGGTTGCTACAGCTGGCGACTCTGCTGGGGATACACTTAACGGTGAATTACTATGCTCCTAAGGCTTGAGAGGGTTTAGGTTTAGGTTTGTGGCAAATGGTTTAGGTTCTTGGCGAAATTTTAGGGTTTGGCTAATACGCCAAAAATTAGGGTTTATTTATTTTTGTAAATATCTATTTTTTAATTTTTTGTTATTCATTTATTTGTAATATATATTTTTAAATATTTGCTGCTTTAATACATTGTCTAAACTATAAGCGGCTGGATTTCGAGGTTAGTTTTTAAATATTTAAATTTAAATTTATTTATTTATTTACCTATCTTAAGGTTCATTCATTTATAGCAATTTAATTAAATATTTATTTAAATGAATATTTTTATGTCTATTGCATCTTTTGGGATATATAAAATTGTTGTTAAACCTAAGTGTGGGAGTTAACTTTGAGACCAAAAGGGGACATGAATCGCCTTACGAGTCTCACTGATAACTCCACTCGGAGTGGGTTAGGTATTTGGAAAGGTCCGAAACGAAGCTTGACTTTGTGGAGGGCTGGACTGGATACTTAGCTGATCTCTCTGGGAACCTACCCCAAAAATTCGAACCTCATGGATAAAATGAGTTGTTCTAAAATCCGAAGAGACAAAAAGTCTCGGAGGCTACGAACGACCCCATGAGACCTTCTAGAACACTCCCAAAAAAGGGTAGGCTCCCTAGAGCCGCTACGTCGAACCTATGAACCTAGGACTTTTGTGCTGTTGTGCTCTTTATATGTTTGCAATTTATATACTTCGAATATCTATGCGTTTCGATTTTGCAGGTATCCCTACGTGGTCCCTAGCCTGTAGGGACTCTAATTTCTAAAGACCATGTCTTTCCCACGAAGGACATCACCATCTATGCATCCCCTAGCATGTGGGGATTTTATTTTTATATCCTTGTATTCTTACAACTACGCTTCCTTCCCACGAAGGACATTTCCATTAACGCACGTCAATTAGCCTCTCGATGGCCATGCGATCTAGTGACTGTCTCGAACGGTCACCTCGTGCCTACACCTACGCACTCCCTAGCCTATAGGGATCTTCTCTCACACCCGTGTGTTTTCACAACGACGCGTCCTTCCCCGAAGGACAACTTCATTAGCATGCGTTCGATTGGCCTCTCGATGGCTATGAAATCTAGTGACTGTCCTGAACGGTCACTCCATGCTTATTCCCGCGCACCCTCTAACTTGTAGGGTTTGGATCTCCATTTACACATCACATCCCTAGCCTGTAGGGATTTCTCTTCGTCCACATCGTCCTTAGATAGGTTGTGTTCCGCATAGAGAACCTTCCCACGAGGGACAAATTCATTGGTACACGTTGATTGGCCTCTCGATGGCCATGAGATTTAGTGGTTGTCTTGAACGGTCACTAGCCGCTATCTTCTGCATACTCTCGAATCCAAGGGATTTCCCTTAGCGTGTCATAACATTTACCCTGTAAAGATTCCAAGAGGGTCTAATGTCGCCTCTAAGGCCATCCCTAGGATCATATGTTACACGTCTGCATACACGGAGTTACAATACAAGGAGTCTCTCGCTTACGCGTGCATTGGCATTTTCATGCATTCATACATTCTCATTTGCATTTCTATCTTCGCCCGCATCCATACCAACCGTGCTAGCCGGTTTCCCGAAACTCAAAAAAAATCAAAGGACCGTAGACTACGGAGCAAGGAGAATAAAAGATCTTAGTCTTGCTAAAGAAAAAGATGCCTCTCGCCATGCCAGCCGCATGTCCATGCCTTGTCATAACATGATTATGAATACAATGAAGGTTGTCATCGAGCAAGGATTAGTTCAACAAAGAGTTCCCTCATAGATACACTCAAGATGTATCTAGTTATAAAGGGGTTCATCTTAGAACATATCAAACTTTCAAGGACGCTCTACGATAACCTGGGGGCAGGGATTAGTCCAACTGGGGCAAAATCCTAAACAGAGATGCATAAATACGATGGAGAGAAGACGACGTGTGTTAACTCCACATCAAGGGGCAAAAGGGTCATAGGTTCTCTCTATCCATCTACAAACTCTGGAGGTTACAAACGATGTGACGCTATCCTTAAGAAAAGCAAAAGAGGTTCAGTCAAAGGAAACTCATGAAGTTCCGATACGACGAAAACCCACCGCTAACGATTTATTCCCGCCAGGTTTGACATGTCCAAAGAAAATTCGAGGTTGCCCTCACTTCTACGAGTTTAAGAATCTAAGGAGTGAAACAAGGTCAGTGGATCTACAAAGGAGATTATCCCTAGGATCAATAGGTGTTTACCGTGCTCACAATTTCAACCCTTACGACCACTAAGTGTTACTCAAGATAAAAGTTGTACCTTCGGATTAGTATTTCTAATGGGACAACCATGCAGGTTTTGGAGTCAATTCATTCACTCACTACCATGACTTTCCAGTCACACATTTCTATTTTTAGGGTTATTAACAAACTTGAGGGAGAATGACGAATACAAAAACTAAGTCCAGCTAAATATATGCTTTCAAGGTAAGACCGAGCCGAGGATGTACAGGCATTGTTTCCATTCCCAAACAGTGGAGATATAAGGATGTTAATCCCTCGTCACCCCCTCGAGCCAGGAGTTGGAGTTTGTTTCTACTTTTTCAAAGGAACCTTGATTTTAACCAGGGGCAGGGTAGATGTCAACTAATTCAATGATGTATTTTGGTTGCCAAGAGAATCAGTCAATCCAAGCATAAGGTTCAAGCATATCTTCTTCCTCGCATTCATCCAAGATTGAGGAAGCAATGGAGGTAACATTTACAACACCTTCTTCCTTATTACATCATTCAAGATCGAGGAAGTATCAAAGGCGAAGCTTACAAATCAAAATCAACATAGCAGTCACAACATGCAATATCCAAGAATCAATCTCAAAAGGAGCTTTCAAGAATAAAAAACGCCCGCTAAGTCAAAATGAAAATTCCATAAAAGGAAACAAAAAGATTTAGGCAAAATTAGGGCATCCCGATGGATCAAATTCAAAAGAATTAGTTCATGCAAAAATAAGGGATAAAAACAAAGGCTAAATACAATGGATAATCTGGTGACTGCTAAATCATCAAAGCTTCGCATCCATGCTTGGATCTTCATAATATTTTCATCAATGCTTGGACCTCTACTAAGGCTTCTGCTCAACATCGAAACTGAAACGATTCTCTTGCAAACAAAGCACATCCATTGGATTAGTAGAATTTGTAGGATCTGGAGAACATCAAGGAGAAAGGGGTGGGATAAATAAAATTTTGAGCCTTATATCCATTGTTTCTTAAAACAGGAACCAGGCCAAGTTACAACATTTAAAAGTCCTAATTGAGGCAAGGTTAACCATGAAAGCATGTTAAGCAGGATTTGTTATACTGACTCCTATGTTTGTTAAAACTACTTCTAATCACTATGCTTCTTCAAGCATTCTTTTCAAAACCATCCAGTCCTAATTCATAACGGACTTCGATTTCAAAACTTGCATACGCATTCCATTGGAGCTACTTCTCAAAAAGTACAACACCATCTACGAGTATACACTTAGCATCGAGGAAATCTCGAAATGGGTTAATCAAAGGTGATCATTTCTAATAAAGACCCTGGAGTCGGGGGAACCACATCTAGGGGGTTCTCCTAAACAGGGGCAAAAATTTCAAGGAGCACAGGAGCATACAATCGAACATCCTATCAACTAGGGGCAGTCTTCCTAAGGCTCAATCGACTTGGGGCACATCTCAAAGCAATCTCAAACAGGGGCATGTCAGACATGGGAAGAATTCAAATTCAAAAGATAGAACACTATGGATAACCTTCCATGACCTGGAGATCAGGGGCACACCCTTCAATCTAAACATCTAAGCATATGACAAGGCTATTCCCTGGGGCACTTCCTTCATAAGCATCTTTCTCCATGAAAATACTGGGGCAATGGAAATCAAACTGGGGCAAGACACACAACAAAAGGAAAAGGCGTTCTCGCACTTTACAACTTCGAACAAATATTTCTCCTAACTACGATCATCAAAGTTCAAAAACATGTATCGGGGAATCGCGCTAGCATCACACCCCACCTTATCAAACAAACCTACAACTCCAGCGAGCTATATACACTTTGGTTATTAACAACCTATCATTAGGGCATCATGCAAATACATAAATCATGCATTGCATACATGGGTTGATACATTACACCATACCTTTTCGGGTAGTCTTCTTTAAGACAAATCTCACGGTCCTTTCTAGGAGCCTCCTCAAACAGTCTTATTCAAGACGAATGATCACCATGTCCAAAAAACCTTTTTAAGTAGTCCTCTTCAGGACATTCTTTCTTTAAGCACCTTTTCAGGTAATCTTTTAAGACATTTTTTTTCCAAGTACCTTTTGAGGTAGTCTTCTTCAAGACATTTTTCTTCTAAGCACCTGTTTAGGTAGTCTTCTTCGAGACATTCTTGTCCTAAGTACTTTTTAGGTAGTCTTCTTCAAGACAATTTGTCTTCCTTTTAGGAACCTCTTCAAGTCGTCTTCTTTAAGACATTCTACGAGCCTCTTCAGGTGGTCTACTTTAAGACATTCTACGAACCTTTTTAGGTAGTCTCTTTAGACATCTTTCAACCTCTTCAGGTGGTCTTCTTTAAGATACTCTACGAACTTTTCAAGGCGGTCTTCTTTAAGACAAACTTCAGCCCTTGCTAAGAACCTTTTTTAGGTAGTCGTCTTTAAAGACATTCTCCATTCCTTGCTAAGAACTTCTTCAGGTGGTCTTCTTTAAGACAAATTTCTATCTACTCTAAGAATCTTTTCAGGTAGTCTTCTTTAAGACAAATGTTCACTTCCATTCAAAGGACCTTTTCAGGTAATCTTACAGAAGACATTGCTTCATTCCACACATTACATCAACCAACATATGCATAAGCATAAGCATTACCCCATACATCCAAACATCCAATTCAAAACTCTGGTACTAAGCTACATTGTCCACCTGCTTCCCGGTAACCTTACCGATGCCAGTAACCTTACTGAGATTTATTTTCCAATCACCTGATTGATGTTTTCCGGTAACCTCACCGATGATAGCAACCTTGCTGTTCATTTCACGCATCAGCATACATACATACGCACTAGCATATGCATATCATCTAACGCATTCACATATCACAAAAAACCCAATTTTTATTGGCCATCCAAATCATTTTCAAAGTCAGTTCCCGTCTGACTGTTACATCAAAATCCAGTTCCCGTCTGGTAGTCAGTTCCCGTCTGACTGTTACATCAAAATCCAGTACCCGTCTGGTAGTTAGTTCTCGTCTGACTGTTACATCAAAATCCAGTGCCCGTCTGGTAGTCAGTTCCCTTCTGACTGTGACAACAGCCCAGTCTCCGACCCTCGAGTCGTGAGTCTAAAAACAGGTGAATCTTTTTCATGCAGGTAAGTTCGCTAGAACTATAGCAGGCGGTCACTCTTATGCAGGTACGCTTGTCAGAACTATGGCAGGTAATTCCTTTGGTGCAGGTGAATTGTCCGAACTAGGACAGATGATCCTATTGGTGCAGGTGAACTTGCTAGAACTATAGCAAGCAATCCTATTGGAGTCCACAAACTGCGAGTAGCTTACCAGCACTATGGTAAGTGAGAAGTTCACAAACTGCGAGTAGCTTACCAGCACTATGGTAAGTGAGAAGTTCACAAACTGCGAGTAGCTTACAGAAGTTCACAAACTGCGAGTAGCTTACCAGCACTATGGTAAGTGAGAAGTTCATAAACTGCGAGTAGCTTGCCAGAACTATGGTAAGTGAGAAGTTCACAAACTGCGAGTAGCTTACCAGCACTATGGTAAGTGAGAAGTTCACAAACTACGAAGACTTACTAGAACTATAGTAAGTGAGGGGTTCACAAACTACGAAGACTTACTAGAACTATAGTAAGTGAGGGGTTCACAAACTACGAAGACTTACTAGAACTATAGTAAGTAGGGGTTCACAAACTGCGGAGGCTTGATGACCATAGCGAGCCAATTACACAACCAACAGAAGGTCCTCGCTATTCCTTTTCAGGAACCTTTCCAGTAAGTCTGCTTCAAAACGTATTCCATCCTTTCTAGGAGCTTTTCCAGGCATACAAGGTTTTTCAAATGATTCCTCAACCGGGTTTATCACGTTAGTCCCTCGGCAGTGATCTTCTCCAAAACATCACCAATAACACGCAAATGTTTTATCTTTCTTTTCAGAATTACTAACATACTTCAATGGACACAACTAACAATCATGCATCATTCAACTAACATACCTCATTCATACATAATGCATATACATACACCGCTCTCATTTATTTTGAGAAGCTCAACTGCATCATGCATCGCATGCATCATAAGCATTGCATAAAATTCAAGTTGCCTTTTCAGGCCATGCTATAATCAAAGTACAGGGTTCCTTCCAGAAAGCATTTGCTTCATATGCTGAAAAATGGTGTTTACCTTGGGTGGCATCTGTAAGCCCATCCCTCACGGAATTTATTCCCAACGCATGCAAATTTCAGGGCATTTCAGTGTCCAATCATCTTCTACCTTTAGATCACGATAGGCAGACGTGTCTATCTGATTCTTCAGGTTTAAGAAGATTGAACAGGGGCAGCTGTCATACCCCAAAATTTGCCCTCCGCATTTCATCCTCAATAATTCAAGGTTCAAGGGACTATTCAAAGCAGCATTCTCCTATAAATTGGAATAGAGGTGTGGATAACAGGTATTTTGGGACCCAAGCGCTTGGGCACAATTAACACAAGGGTTTATCATTTTTGGGGGTATTTCAGGGTTTTACTAACATTTTGATTATTATTTATTTTAACATGACTAACTATTTGTAGTTAACATTGTTAATTGTTGTTAATATTAGGATTTTTTTAATTAGCTTTTATTAATATTATTATTGTTTTTATTAGGTTTTTATTTTTAGGTTTTATTAATTATCATTAGTTTATATTATTATTATTATCATTATTAGTAATTAACATTAGTTAGTATTATTAGTAAATATTATTATCACTAATTATTATTATAGGATTATCTCTAGGATTAATAGGTTTAGTCTTGGTAGGCCCATTAGGTTAAAAAAACAAAAAAACTAACTAAAATAGATTAATATAAAAAAGAGAGAGGATGCTGTAAGGAGGGGATTTGGCCGCAAAAGCAAGAGAGGCGGCCTCCAAGCGTAAAACCGAGTTCATGAAACTCAAAGGAAGGACCAATTCGTTACAGCCTAATTCTGGTAGAATAAATGGTGCCAATCGATTCCTTATTAATTACTGAGCGAAACTGAATCATCAGCATCTATCAAAACGCACGCATATGTACGTGAACATTCACGGTTTGCGCTTCGAAGATGTTTGGATCGAGTTCCATCATGGAGGCATCATAAATCGATTTTTGATACGGATTCATGTTTATAACTATGTTTACGACCTCTCTGTGCCATTTGATTGAAGAATTAATGCAGGTACATATATTCACCATGGCTAGGTTTTCTGATTCATGATTTGGGGCTCCATAGGTAGAGGCAAAATTGGTCCAAACTGATAGTACCATTAGATTCGGAGGACGTTTTCTGGTCGACTACTGTTTTTATTTGGAATTTATTTTGCTTGTATATGGAGATTGGACATGGCGGGTCTATGGCTACAATCCTAAACCGTTGGCAAAGGATCTGCAAATTTTGTTACAGAAAAATCGCGAAGAGGAAGAAGAAGCGCGTTTCACGTTTTAAATTCTTTTTCATTCGTTGTTTTCTATATTAAAGTTTGCGTTTGTAATTATTGCAACAAACGAGCACAGCGCACACGGCTTTGGAGAGAAACTGGTGATTGAAGGGACCTGGGTTCGATCCCAGCGTCCCAACATATATTTTTCTGATTTTACTTGTTAGCACATGCTTGCCGATCCAATGGTTCTTGCGTGCATGCTCCTACCATACGCCCCACCATCATAGCCGTCAGATACCAACTAGATCTGATCAGACGCTTGGAGATGCGCAGATGTACCATGGGGCTTCAAGGCTTCAGTATACACGATTGGTACCAGGTTTTGACATATCTATTTATTTATTTAGTATTTAAATAATTAATATTTTTAAATGCAATTTTCTTATTCAATTAGAATTAGGATTAGAATAAATTAGGAGTAAGCTTAGGATTATCTTCCCGATTCCGATTTAATTAACTTAATCAGTTTTAATTATTAAAAATCATAAACCTTAATTAATATTAAATCACAAAAACCCTGCAAAGGTTATACTATTAGGGTTTACCTAATCCCATTGGCCATTTGGCCAAAATATTAGGATTCAATTTATTATTCGTTTCGACTAAATCTATTGGTCGCAATGGTTAATAATCGATTAATTATTTAGTCAAATCCAATAATTAAAATAATAATTATTTTGCTAAATGGTTTTAACCATCTTATTGGTTATGATGATTAGCATATTTCCCCTTATCAATTCGTTATTATTTGTAATCGTATTAATCGGTTATGAGAGGTAACGGTATAAAAATACAAATTCATAAAATAATAAAATACGTTAATTCATTATTAGTGATAATCGAATCAATCGATCTGAATTGGTAATGATGCAAAACCCCAATCTTTTAACTATGGTGATCAAACCTATTGATCATTGCGGTTAATTGTGCCAAATCAGGGTTGTACGCCCAGAACATCTAAAACAACTTCAAAACATTTTTCAAACATTTTTCAAACATTTTTCAAACTTCAAACTCCAAATACAGATTTTTATCTACGCCAGGCTATTCAAAGCCTTCAAACCTTCAAATCAAATTTCAAACCTTAAGGGCGTACAACCCGTCCCCCGAACTACGTTGCCTCTGATTCTCCATAAGGAGATACGTAGGCACTTGGCAACAAGGCGAGTCCCCTTCCCTAAAATCTCAATTTTTCCCCTTCTCATTTCCTTAGCTATTAACCTCTGTAATTTTGCTATAAACCTTTACCTTAGATTCAAAGCCAATAGGAAAGGGTTGAGGGTGCCTAACACCTTCCCTCGACCTGAATATAGTATCTTACCCTGATCTCTTAATTGCATAGGTTTCCTATTCGCCTTGGTAGAATAGGTGGCGACTCTCTAAACATTAGATTTTTAGGCAGGTTGCTACAATAAGGACACATCACTCTCTCGTTTTCGTAGAAGGTAAATGATTTAGGAAATGGGCGCCATAACTAAATGGAAAGCGCTCGTTCATATAACTGGGCGGCTAGAAAGTTAGCATGAGTTATATATTATGTTGCATCTTCTTAGATAACTTCTATGTTGCTTCTTGTGAATCTATTATAGTTAGACAAATACACAGTCTCTCAAGTATGAGAACTTGAAAAGGACAAAGTGATTTAGCTTAATCACCTCTACTCATTTGGAAGGGTCTCTTAGGTGTACCTAGGGAAAGTCCCTCAAGCATGGTTTGGATAGAGCTCCAAGTGTGTACCTGGCCAAAACACACAACGCCTTCAGGCATAAATTCCAGGCTTTGGAACATATACCTTCTTCCCGCCATGTGATGCAAGCAACTAGAGTCCAGGTACCATGATAGGTGTTTCAACAGAGCTACAAAGAATATATGCAACATAGATTATCTGTTTCTTGGGTCCTTTCTTGTTGATTTTCCATAGTTTTTAACAACCTTGGGTTTAACAGCAGAGGAATCATATTTTCGGGATTTAAAACAAGAAGGTTTAGCCAAAGGTTCTGCCTTAGGCTTAGAATCAGATTTCTCTTTTTCTTTTCCTTGTCTTTTGGCACAAACCAAGCAAGGAAAAAATGGGAATGAAGAGTATTAGGTTTATCTTTCTTATCATAATTGGATTCGTCATAGGAGTTGTAGCCAATACCATATGTCCCATTTCTACTTATGCCATAGATCATAGAAGCCATCATACTTCTCCTTATGCTTCTGGCTAAGAACTTCTGAAAAGCTTTGTCATATTTTTTAATCACATCATCGGTACTTTTAGAAGCTTTTAGAAGAGCTCAGGTGCCTTGAGGCCAAAATTCTCATCCTTAAGAAAAAGAGTATCTTCATTTAAAATGAAGAGATCTTCCTTAAGCTTGTTGTTTTTAGAAGATATATATTCATGAGACTTTTTAAGTTCCTTGAATTCAATCTTGAGTAACTCATGTATTTCCATAATTTCAATTAATAAAGTAAATAATTCTAAGTGAGAAAGGTCAGAAAATACCTCTTTGGAGATTACCATTCTTCGCCTGATTCTGAGCCTGCTTTGCCTTCTAAAAATATCTCTACATCTGAAGTAGCGTCACATTAGCCTGATCTTCTTCTAACTCATCTTAAGAGGAATCAGAATCTTCCCAAGTTGCCATCAAACCTTTCTTCTTGCTTTTGAGAACTTTCCTTTTGGACTTGTCCTTCTGAAGTTCAGGACAGTCAAACTTGAGGTGTCCTGGCTCTTTGCATTCATAACAAATAACTTCTTTGCCAGAGACAATTCACCTTCGACTTCATCAGAATCCTCAATCTCTTCAGCTTAAAGAGCTTTGTGAAGGTTCAAAAAATACAATAAGGGGGGGTTGAATTGGGTTTTTAATAAAATAAAAACTTATGACATGTTTAGTTATCCTGGTTCGTTTGAACTCAAACTACTCCAGTCCACCCGCCAAGGTGATTTTGCCTCTCTCTTACGAGGACTTAATCCATTAAATCAATCTTGATTACAACAACATTCACAATGACAACCGTCAAAGTCTTCTTGAGATAAACCACACCCCGATTTCTCAAGGAACAATAACAGCAAAACTTAATCTTATGTGTTTACAGAAGTGATTCTAATAAGCTGTATCACGAGTGTGATGTATACACAATGTTTGAGAACGATGCACAAAAATAAAAGAATGAATAGTAATTTAAGAGCTTTTCTTTATAGTTTGTGCGTAAGAATTCTTGTCTTTAACTTCAGTAGTGTCTTTAATATATAGTGAAGCTTTTGGAACCGTTTGAGAGACACACTTTTCACTTATGATTTAAGACCTTTCCAAAGATAGAGATTTTGTCCGTAGAATTGTTAATCCAGTCGTTAATAGAAGATCTTGAATTTAATACTTCTTAACGTAAATGAGTATGAGAGAGTTAGTGCAAGAAGCATTTCCATATCAGAGCTTTATCAGAACTTCTTTGTCATAGAAACCACAGTCAAAACCTGAGCAATCGACAACCTTACTACTATGATCTTGAAGAGCTAGTTGTAGTGACTATAAGAACATGATCTTCTTAGAACCGAGATCAAGTGGAAACTACTTCTTGTTCTTGTGGACTTAGTCTTCGGAACTTCTTATTTTTATAAACTTCCATCAGAGTTTAAATCTTTTTATTCTTATAACCTCTCTCTCGATGAAGCCTTCTGATTCTGAGAGAGCAATGTTCAGAGTATCTTCTTCTTATAAGCTTCCCTTAATGCAGCCTTCTTCTTATGAAAAATTATTGTTTCCTGCTTCAGAACTTCTGTAACATAAATAAACGATTAGGGAGCATATATGTTCTTACTAAAATTATGTGTTTGTTATCATCAAAACTATTTCAAAGATGTAGAACCAAACTTTGTTCTAACAGTCTCCCCCTTTTTTATGATGACAAAAACTCATATATTTTGAATAAATAATTGACATAAGAAATATCAAAAACTCCCCCTGAGTTGGAAACTCCCCCAGAGTTTAATAATTAGAAGATTTAAATTTGAATACTTCCCTGATTAGGTGTCCTTGAATCACAAGTTAGGATGAAGCTTATAAGTGTTTTTATCCAGAAGTTTCATGTTCTTAAAAGATGATTTAACAAATATATTAAATAGAAATGTTTGAGGCATTAATCCAGGTAAACTGTTATGAATTCAAAATATTCTATGTTCTCCCCTTTTTTGTCAATAATCAAAAAGATGCATAAACATACACAATTAATATAGAGACAAAACATTCATTCATTTAATAACTCAGATGAAGCGATAACATAACATTAGCAATAAAAAACAACAGAAGACATAATAGGATATAGACAATTAAGGTTGTGGAGCAGATGGGAGTCTTGTAATCAAAGTAGCCAGAAGATCCTTGATCTCCTTGCTGTATTTCTCTTGTGCGCCCAAAATGCCTTTGATTTCCTTATTTGTTTCATCTTGTTTGTCCAATCTGGCTCTAACAACTTCATTTTCCTTCTTCAGTTCTTCTAGGGTTTTCAGCACCAGAGAGGATGAAACATCAACAGAAGAATTGGGAAGCTCAGAAACTGTTGTTGCCGCTGCTTGTTCAAAAGAAGTCTCAGCAGACTTATCTTTATCTACAAACACAACCATTTATTGGGGTTTAGGAGATTTCTCTTTAGCTTTTAAATTGAGTTTCTCCACCCATGGTTGGTTATCCAGATAAAAAACTAGTTTGTTTTCCCAGAGACTTTGAATTTGATTTTTGAGTGCCTTCAGATGGTCGCAGAAGTTCTATTGGGCAAGGTCATAACTGATCTCCTTCATCTTCAGCGACTCTTTGTTGAACCATTTTCAGAACTGGGTCCAGAGGTAGTCAGAGGCAGCTGGATTTACATTTTCCAAATAGGTTTGCTCCAGAGAATTAACCCACCCCTGTATTTCATTCTCAAAAGCCATCATAGACTTACCAACATCTTATTTGGATGGTTTTGGTTCGAGTTTGGGAATTGCTAATTTCTGAGAAGATGATACAAGTTTGTCTCATGCTTCTAGGTCAATGATGGTTTTGAGGGTGTCTTCAGAAGGTTCTGAAGGGGGTGGGGACGGAGTATCGGAAATGATAATGGGGGAGCTCGGAGAAGTTGTTTCAAAAAGATATGAAACATAAGGGAAAGGGATGATAATAGGTAAGTTTTCAAGAGAAAAATAAATGCCAGAACCGGGAGCTATTTGTCTAGAGGAGTTATTTGGATATTTTGTTTGAGGAGCGTCAAAAGATGGTTCAAAGTGTTCAATGTCTTCTAGAACTTGAGCAAGTTCTGGTTGAGTAGAAGGTGGGTCATTTAGAGAGTTTAGTGGAACATAGGTGTCAACTTCCATATCGAAATCATCAATTGTTTGAGGTTTTGGTTTGTCAGTAGGATGTTGGGATGGTGGTGTTTCAGATGTTGATAAAAAGACAGAATTTACAACTGAAATAAAGGATTAATTACCTTTCTTTTTAGCATCTTTAGGAGTCTTCTGAGAGGTTCCTTCACCAGCTTTCCTCTTCTTATTTTTTCTGATGACCACTTTTGGAGCTGGTTTCCTGAGGTCTCGAATGTTGACTTCTCGAATAGTTCTGTCACTTTTACATGCTTCCAGATATCTAACGACAATGTCTGGAGAAGTCTCTGCTGAGAAGAGAGGAAAATCATCTAGTGGCACCCTTCTGGTAGTAATGACTTCCTTGGTGGTGAGAGATGGATCCTTTTTAATTGCTTCAATAATTTTCATCTTTTTGAGATTCTTCGCATTGAAGGGTTTTCCAGCGATTGCTTCTAGAACATCAGTTTACTGTGTTTCTGTCAGATGTTCTACTAGCCTGTTTTTTGTTAGGATATTTGAGATGAGTCTCCCCAGAGGAATCCAGTCTCTTTTGGTTTTCACATATTCTCTTGTTTATTTGACACTTGTTTTTAAGTGGGAAAAAAGTGAGTGAGGGAGGTGAACTTTCTGATTGGTGGAGATGAAATACAACAGGTATTGTTGATCAATGTTGATGTGGTCTGAGGAATTTGTTGCTTTGCGGCGGTGAATACAACCCAGAAGTATTCTAGCCCAAATTCTGAGATGGCTTTTCAACTCTTTGAATTTTTTGGAAGGTTGTCCAGATGTGAAGATTTCTTTGGAGACAGGGGTAAGATCAGCGTTCTTGTCTCCCATATCTGTACACTTGATTCCATTTCCATCATGGCCTATGAGTCTTCCAATAAGATCTTCAGTAATGAAGATCTTATTCCCCATCACATAGGAGGTAACTTGATGATTTGAAGCAGTCGCATGAATCCATAATTCTTTTACCAGTTTAGGGAAAACTGGACCCATAAGCCTATCAAAGAACCTTCCCCAGCCTTGAAACTCAACATCTTAAGTAAGTTCGCAGCCATTTTCTTTCATACTTTCAAAATCCATCATCATTTCACAAATAACTTCTAGAGAGTCGATGGGAGTGAGTAGGGTTCTTACAGGTTCGACATAACTTTCTTCAGGGTTGATTTGAGCAACAGAACCTTGAATTTGTTGTGATTGAGAAGAGGAAGCCATTGTAGGATATTAGGGATGAAAAGGGGTTTTAGGGTTTCTTTTTAAGGAAAAACGAGAGAAGGAAAAATAGAGAATTTAATCACAAGAGAAGGAAAGTGAAAATGAGAGAGTGATAGAGAAGTGAGAGTGTGTGCATATATATAGGTAAGTCAAACGGGAACAAAAACATGCTTTTAATGGCATTAATTAAAATAAATGAAATTATTAAAGGTAAATGATTTCTGACGGAGGAATAGCGTGAGAAATTTTGAAAACAATTATCGATGTGACTCGCGCCTCAATACATCAACTCAAGCGTTTCAGCCAGTAAGAGCTAGAACACACGTTCGGTCTCAGACGCTGATTTGTCGCTTATAGTTGACAGCTGTTGATATTGTGAATAGCATGATGTATGAATTTTTCAAGTCTTGAGAAATCTGACACGAATTATCTTCAGACTAGGAGAGATAACTCGTCAAATGTTCACAAGGGTCAGTAGAGCAGCAACAGAATAAAGAATCAATGATAAAAGAGAAACTAACTCATAAGAGAAATTATCAGATCTTCTAGCTTTTGTTGTGTTTGTTGAAGCTTCTGAATTAGCTATTCAAATCATTCTGAAGGAAAATTTAGAGTTGATGTTGAATTCCTCCTGGCTTTCTCCGCGCTGAGATCTGCTGCTTTAAGATCCAGACTTTGGAACATATGCTTTTTTCCCATCATGTGTCGAGAGCATCCAGAGTCCAGGTACCATGATTGGTGTTTCAACTTTGCTGTTAAGCACATCTACAACATAGATAATTTTGTCCTTAGGTACCCATACTTTTTTTGGGTCCTTGTTTGTTAGTTTTTGCTAACTTCTGATCGAGTTTTAATTTCTCAACAGAATTTGCAAGATAAGAGTTGCTAGTATATTTGATATCATGTGTGTGGCCATAAGTGAAATGTGATTTTAAAGGTGTGAGATTTATAACCATATCATCTACATGTTTAGGTTGATATGGTTTCTCATTTTTTTGGTTTAATATACTCTATACCTTTTCTAGAGTTTCTGCTAACTCCATAAGTCATTGAGGCCATTTTACTTCGATCTATACTTTTAGCTAGAAATTTTTGAAAACTTTGATCATATTGTTTTATGACATCATTAGAGCATGTGAAAGCTTTTGAGTTAGAATCTTCCTGAGTTTGTTTCAGCTCGTTTTTAATAATCAAGTTTTCATTTTCAAGTTTAGAAAGATTTTATTTTTTAACTAAGAATTTTCTAATTTAAGCTTTCTGGAATCTTTAGAATCAGATACTAGACCATGTTTCAGGTTCTTGTATTTGATTCTAAGGTTCTGATGTTTTTCAAGAATTTATGACAGACTTTTTTCTAATTGATATCTAGAGAATTTAGAAAATACCTCTTCTACTTCTGAATCTGATTCAGATTCTGATGAGCTGGTATCACTTAATGTGTTTTCCATCAATGCAATGTTGGCACATTCATCTTCTGATTCTACTTCAGAAGATTCTGAGTCATCCCATGTAGCCATCATACTTTTCTTCTTTTCTTTGTTGAAGTTTTTCTTTGGCTTTTCTTTTTGTAGTTTTGGGCAATCGCTTTTGTAGTGACCAGGTTCATTGCATTCGTAGCATATCACTTCTCTGTTTCTAGACTTTCTGTGTCCAAAAGATGATTCAGAGTAGTCATCAGATCTTCTATAGTTTCTGGGTTTCCTTTGTTTATGTTTCCAGAGTTGTTGGACTCTTTTGGATATGAGAGATAGTTCATCTTCTTCTGATGAGGAACCTCCAGAGCTTTCTTCTTCTTCCTGAAATGCATTAGTTTTAAATTTATTTTTAGAGTTAAGAGCGAGAGACTTACCTTTTTTCTGGGGATCATCTTCTTCTAGTTCTATCCCATGAATCCTCAAGGAGATGATAAGTTCTTCTAGAGATATAGCATTCAGATCTTTTGCAGGCTTCAAAGTTGTGACCATCGGTCTCCACTTCTTTGGTAAGCTTCTGATGATTTTCTTTACATGATCAGCAGTGGAGTATCCTTTGTCCAGAACTTTCAGACCAGACACAAGAATTTGAAACCTTGAAAACATAGTTTCAACAGTTTCATCTTCTTCCATCTTGAATGCTTCATACTTCTGAATGAGTGCATGATCAGTGTATTTTGATACACGATCCTCTATGTTTATACTTTTACATTTCCATGTTTTATTTTGGTTATTTTTCCCTTTTAATGTGTTTTTATAATTTAGTTTATTTTTGTACTTATTTGATTTTCGTACTTAATTTTCAGCTTTAGCAGCTTTCACGAAAACGATCATAACTGGAGTTTCAAGAATCCGATTGAGGCGTTTTGATAATCCCCGAAAGCTAAGAGAGAGAGCTACGACTTTCATGTTGGAGTCGAAGTCAGATTTGGAACCTATAATTCCCAGATTTTCGTATGAAGCTGCAACACTATTTTATTTTCAGTTTTTGGGTCGTTAAGTAGTGGGTCGGGTTCTGGATGTTTTTGACCCAGTTGGGTTATTATGACCCGAATTTCCTTTTGTCTTCTCTTTAGCTAGGTCTGGCCGTACAGCTACTATTCACTTTCACAATTCACGAAAAGAATACTCTTTGCTCTATACGCTTGAATGGAGAACTAATCACCAGACTTATCTACTGTAATCGGTTTCCACCGCAACTTTGAGGTTTTATAATTTTCAGTAATCAATTTTGCCTTTCAATACTATGCTATATATCTTGTTTGCTTAATTCAAATTATTTAGACCAAGTATTGATTAATTTCGATTGTACCTAATATTCCTTTACTTTATCGCGTTTGCTTAATTCGCGTATGTTTGATCGTGTTTGCTTAATTAACGAAGGATTTAACCCGTTTGCTTAATTCGGGATTTAGGAATATAAGTCTTTTAGTGTCAGTTAGGCTTGTAAATTGATACTATTATCGAAAAGGGATTAGAATCCGCTTAGGACATGGAAATTATATGAATCAATGATAAGTTGGGAAACTGAAACAGTAGATTAGTCATTTAGCTTATTTTTAGAATCACTTATTTTAAGCACTTTTTGTTAATCAAAAACCAAACCAACTCCCCCAATTCGATTTCAGTAGTAATAACTAAGAATCCTTGAGAGACGATATTCGAGTTAATTTGTCGCCGTACTACGTTTTTGAAAACTACTCGTTTTTTTTATCCGCGCGCGACAGCGGATCAAATTGGCACTGTTGTCGGGGATTCTTATCGTTAGTAACTAATTTTAGAGTCTTAGGTTAAGTGTTTGTGCGTTTAGGCCATAGGTTCCTCGCGGTTTCGGTCATAACGCCTTTTTGAGTCGAAAAAATGGTTTTTTTTTTGGAAATTGAGTCTGATCGATAATCTGTTTTTGCCTACTGGGAGCAGAAAAATTATGCGATCAATACTCCCTTACTCTAGAAGAGTAAGGGAATTCGACCCCAAATCGCCAAATTCATTGTTTTTCTATTTTTAATGAATTTTTTACTGTTTTCATAGAGTCGAAAAAATCCAAAAAAAAATCCCAAAATTCTTATTTGTCTTAATTAGATTAAATTTTGTGTTTTTATATATTTATGAATTTATTTTAATCGTTTTTCGTCTTTCTATTTGTTTCTGCCTATTTGGGACATAGTTGGTATTTCTGTGTTTGTTGATAACATGGCTGAACAAAGAACTTTGAGACAGTTGGCTGCCCCTGATGCAAACTATAATGGTTTATGTATTGTTTATTCCGCAGCTGATGCACCTTTTGAATTGGAATATGGTTTAACACATTTGTTGCCTAGGTTTAATGGTTTTGCAGGTGAGGATCCGCATAAGCATCTGAAGGAATTTCAGGTTGTGTGCTCTGCACCTTCCAAACCTTCACTAGAGGATATTGTCAAACAAATGGCTGCAAATAATCTTCAGTATCAACAACAAATAGATTCTACTCTTCAGACTTTGCAAACACAAATTGGACATCTTGCCACTTTGATGAATGTCATGCAGCAAGCTCAAGGATCAAACCAACAACCATTGGAAGAGCAATCTGTTTTTCAAAAAGAGTTGCTTTCTGAAAATGTTGAGGATACTTGTACTAATTTGTTTGCAGATGATTTTCCATCATTGTGTAGTTTTGATGATGTTTACTCTTGTGATGTTTGTACTGACACTAAAATTTGCTCTGTTTGTGCTGAGATTGAGGCTACCTTGCAGGTTGATGTTTCTCATGCAGATAAAGTCATACATGAAGTCTTTTATGCGGCTGAAGCTCTTGACACCCCGGCTGCCCCAAACACTCCATCCATCAAGCAACCCCCGTCCTTAGAGCTGAGACAACTCCATGAAAACCTGAAATACGCTTATTTAGAGAGCAATGAAAAACTCCCGGTTATAATTTCTTCTAACATTGATTTTGATCAAGAAAATAAGCTATTGCAGGTTTTGAAGAAGCATAAGAAGGTGATTGGGTGGACTTTGACTGAAATTTCTGATATTAGCCCATCTATGATTTTGCATATGGTCTCAATTGAAGGGGAAGATGAAACAAAAGTAGTGGGGCAACCCCTCAATCTTTTGATCTCTGATGTTGTGGAAAAGAAGATCACGTGCCCATTCAACACTTTTATTTATCGAAGATTCTTCTTTGATCCTGGAATAAAAGGCGAAGGCACTAATAAAAATTGCAAGTTCAATGGACATTACCCAAAGCTACTCCATGAGATCCCCACTTTGGAAGAAGAGAATGTAGAAGATATCTCTTTAGGAAAGACTGCTTATGTGATCACTTATCCTCCTTGACTACTCGGGTGTGTTCTTTCCTTTCTCTCACTCTTATTTTATATTAATGTTCTTTCATTGAGGACAATGCTTATTTTAAGTGTGGGGGAAGGAATCATTTATTTTTATTTTTTTTTGAATTTCTTTTGTTCTTTATTTTGTTTTGTTTTCAGTTTAAAAAATAAAAAATAAATATGCATCGTTTTGAAAGTTTTAGGCTACAGACTGATTTGAGTCGAGTTTGCGAAGACTTGGGAAAAATTCACAAGATCGGTATCGTTTTAACACCGTAAGTCTCCTGCATATGGAAATTGATTTGAATTTTTTATTATGTTTTAGCCATAAATTCTCATTCTATGACAGCTCTTGAGTAGTTTATTTCAGCAGTCGGCACCATCTCTCACACACTTTACGCAGGGAAGCCGATGAATATAAGTGAGTCTTCTGAAAAGAAAAAAAGAAAAAAAAAGGGAATGCACCTTCTACGTTTAGTGACTCTCACCCGGTCACTTAACCCAACAGTTGTGGAACCTTCAAAAGAAAAAGTTGAAAAAGACTCTTTGTTAGTTGGTTTAGCGGTTTCTGGTGCTGTACTTGGTAGGGAGGATTACGGTCCGATCCCCCGCAACTACAACAGAGTAAACAAAGGGTTATGCCACGTAAGTACCAGAAACCCTTGCAAAAAAGGATCAGAGTCACTAATCGGTCGTCTTGCTATAAGTGTGTGGAGATAACGGGCTTAATGTGATTGCGCCTGAATGAAAAAGAGCAAAAAGGATGAGTAAGTTAGACTATGGTATAATAATATGATTTGAATTGGTTTGTGTATTTAGGAGACTTATGTCAGCATAACTGTGGTTAGTGTTCTTACGATGTCCTTAGTGTGCAATATTAGTACCTATCGATGCAAACTTAACCGAAGATGAGTTGTAGCCTAGGATGTGTAACTAATGATGTATTTGTGCGTTCCTTGTTTTGTTGTTCAGTTTGCTCGGAGTCCAAAAGTTCAAGTGTGGGGGAATTTGATCAGTGTATTTTGATACACGATCCTCTATGTTTATACTTTTACATTTCCATGTTTTATTTTAGTTATTTTTCCCTTTTAATGTGTTTTTATAATTTAGTTTATTTTTGTACTTATTTGATTTTCGTACTTAATTTTCAGCTTTAGCAGCTTTCACGAAAACGATCATAACTGGAGTTTCAGGAATCCGATTGAGGCGTTTTAATAATCTCTGAAAGCTAAGAGAGAGAGCTACGACTTTCATGTTGGAGTCGAAGTCAGATTCGGAACCTATAATTCCCAGATTTTCATTTGAAGCTGCAACACTATTTTATTTTCAGTTTTTGGGTCGTTAAGTAGTGGGCCGGGTTCTGGATGTTTTTGACCCAGTTGGGTTATTATGACCCGAATTTCCTTTTGTATTCTCTTTAGCTAGGTCTGGCCGTACATCTACTATTCACTTTCACATTCACGAAAAAAATATTCTTTGCTCTATACGCTTGAATGGAGAACTAATCACCAGACTCATCTACTGTAATCGGTTTCCACCGCAACTTTGAGGTTTTATAATTTTCAGTAATTAATTTTCCCTTTCAATACTATGCTATATATCTTGTTTGCTTAATTCAAATTATTTAGAACAAGTATTGATTAATTTCGATTGTACCTAATATTCCTTTACTTTATCGCGTTTGCTTAATTCGCGTATGTTTGATCGTGTTTGCTTAATTCACGAAGGATTTAACCCGTTTGCTTAATTCGGGATTTAGGAATATAAGTCTTTTAGTGTCAGTTGCGCTTGTAAATTGATACTATTATCGAAAAGGGATTAGAATCCGCTTAGGACATGGAAATTATATGAATCAATGATAAGTTAGGAAACTGAAACAGTAGATTAGTCGTTTAGCTTATTTTTAGAATCACTTATTTTAAGCACTTTTTGTTAATCAGAAACCAAACCAACTCCCCCAATTCGATTTCAGTAGTAATAACTAAGAATCCTTGAGAGACGATATTCGAGTTAATTTGTCGCCGTACTACGTTTTTGAAAACTACACGTTTTTTTTATCCGCGCGCGAAAGCGGATCACAAGGGCTTTGGTTTCTTTGACTTGAGTATTGCCTTCATGCGTCATTCTCAAAGAATCAAAAATATTATTTGCAGAATCTCTGTTGGTGATCTTCTCATATTCTGTATACGAGATAGCACTTAGAAGTATAGTCTTAGCCTTGTAATGATTTCTGAATTCTTCCTTTTGTTGATCATTCATATTTTTTTCTTTCGATCTTCTAACCACTTTCATTGACCGGATGTTTGTAACCATCCATTACCATATCCCAAAGATCAGCATCGTGAGCTAGATAGAAACTCTCGATTCTGTCTTTCCAGTAATCGAAGTTCTCTCCATCGAACATTGGTGGTCTACCATTGATTTTGTCTATATCATCATGATTGTCATTGTTGTTATTCTTGACTGGTTCCACCATGGTGTTTTTCATTTAGGATCTTTTTCTGACAGGTTAAGTGTATGCACCCAGAACCAGGCGCTCTGATGCCAATTGAAGGTTTGAAAAACACAATAAGGGGGGTTGAATTGGGTTTTTGATAAAATAAAAACTTATGACACGTTTGGTTATCCTGGTTCGTTTGAACTCAAACTACTCCAGTCCACCCGCCAAGGTGATTTTGCCTCTCTCTTACGAGGACTTAATCCACTAAATCAATCTTGATTACAACAACATTCACAATGACAACCGTCAAAGTCTTATTGAGATAAACCACAACCCGGTTTCTCAAGGAACAATAATAGTAAAACTTAATCTTATGTGTTTACAAAAGTGCTTCTAATAAGTTGTATCACAACTGTGATGTATACACAATGTTTAAGAACGATGCACAAAAATAAAAGAATGAATAATAATTTGTGAGATTTTCGTTATAGCTTGTGCGTAAGAATTCTTGTCTTTAACTTCCAAAAGTGTCTTCAATATATAGTGAAGCTTTTAGAACCGTTTAAGAGACACACACTTTTCACTTTTGGAATATTTTAATAATATGATTTAAGACCATTCCAAAGATAGAGATTTTGTCTGTAGAATTGATGATCCAGTCGTTAATAAAAGATCTTGAATTTAATACTTCGTAATGTAAATGAGTATCAGAGCATTATGTCACCATTGGTGCAAGAAGCGTTTCCATATCAGAGCTTTATCAGAACTTCTGATTCTGAGAAATCACAGAAAAAACTGAGCAATCGACATCCTTGCTACTATTATCTTGAAGAGCTAGTTGTAGTGACTATCAGAACATGATCTTCTTAGAACGGAGATCAAGTGGCAAATACTTCTTGTTCTTGTGGACTTCCTTTAAAGTCTTCGGAACTTCTTATTCTTATAAACTTCCATCAGAGTTTAGATCTTTTTATTCTTATAACCTCTCTCTCGATGAAGCCTTCTGATTCTGAGAGAGCAATGTTCAAGGTATCTTCTTCTTATAAGCTTCCCTCAATGCAGCCTTCTACTTATGAAAAATTACTATTTCATGCTTCAAAACTTCTATAACATAAATAAACGATTAGGGAGCATATATGTTCTTATTAAAATTATGTGTTTGGTATCATCAAAACTATTTCAAAGATGTAGAACCAAACTTTGTTCTAATACTTTGGACTTCTCAGACCTTCTAACACATTTGAGCGTAATATATTTTACTCTCTTTTTAGGTTCATCCTATTCTATCTCAATTTCATGGCTTCTCAAAGAACTCACCGGTTCTTCTAGAGAAGTGTTGTTCAGATCCTTTGCTAGCTTGAATGCAGTTACCATAGGTCTCCATTTGGATGGCAAGCTTCTGAAAATTTTCTTCACATGATCTGAAATTGAATAACCTTTTTTCAGAACTCTCACTCCTGCAAACAAGGTTTAAAACCTTGAGAACATCGTCTCAACTGTTTCGTCATCCTCCATTTTGAAGGCTTCCTACTTCTGAATCAAGGCCAGTGCCTTGGTCTCCTTGACTTGATCATTACCTTCATGAGTCATTATGAGAGAGTCAAATATGGGCTTAGTTGAGTCTTTATTTGTGAGCTTCTCATACTCAGTATAAGAAATAGCATTCAGAAAGATGGTTCTTGCTTTATGACGATTCTTACAATCCTTCTTTTATTGATCACTCATAGATTTCTCTTCAAGCTGCTTTCCATTTCCATCTATGGGATGTTTGCAGCCATCTACTACCATATCCCAAAGATCAAAGTCAAGACCTAGAAAGTTCTAGTCTATCATTAAAATATTCAAATTTTTCACCATCAAAGATGGAAGGTTTAGAATTGTAGATTTCATTTGAAACTGGAGCAGTAGGTGGTGGTGTATGATCAACCATAGTGTTTCAAAAACTCTTCTGGATCTTTATTTGAAACGATTAAGTGTATCAAATAAGAACTGGAGCTCGGATTCCTATTAAATGTGCGAGAAATAGAAGAAAGGAGGGGGATTTGAATTGGGTTGCACCAAATATAATCATTTCACAATTATTTTTATCCTAGTTCACTGTTGACGAAGTTACTTCAGTCCACCTGCCAAGGTGATTTTTCCTTCTAAATAAGGAATTAACCATAGTTACAGACAACCACAATGACCGCAACCAATGTCTTCTTAAGACTCTTGACTAACACTAGTCTCTCAAGGAATCAACCATAATTAGCTAATGATCAACCTTGATGACAAACCCAACAAGTTCAACTGATCTTTATCGTGAAACCACCATGAGTGCAACCACAGTATTATCGAGACTTCTGACTAACATTTAGTCCCCTAAGGAGTCTATTAACCAACATTAATTACAAGTGTGTATTACAAATATGCTTCTAATAAGAAGATTACACAATGTTTAAGTACGACAACACAAAAGTGTTGACAAGCAAGATACGAACAAAAGCTCCTTGCTAAAAATACAAAACTATACAAAGAATTTCTCTAACAGCGTTTGTGCGGCGCTTTGGTGCAGTTTTGTAGAACTGATTCGTTGATTTCAAATTCTTCCAATGACTTCTTTTATAGAGAACGATAGATCCATTAGAGGGTAGAATAGGAAATACAAAGTACAACTGTAAAGTCCCTAACGATCATGGTGGGAATGGTAGATAACAAGTACATGTTGGACTGTCCTTACGCCACCCTATAAGAGTAGAGGTCACAATTTACGTTAGTACTTTTATGCTCACCATCACACGCAAGCCTTCCTTGATCTTCTAAGTCTTCAGAGGCTTCTGATTGTATGTTGATTGAAAAATGTTGTAGATGATCAGAACTTGGGTCTTCAGAATCTAAGTCTTTGAGTCTTCAGATCCTGTTCAGCAGAATCTTGTCTTCAGAGTCTTCAGCACTTGGTCTTTAGAAGCGATGTCTTCAGATCTTTAGAACTTGGGACATAGAAGCAAAGATTTATAAGGCCTCCAAAGCTTCCTTGTAAAGTCACGATTAGAAGCTCTTGTACTAATGTTCCTTAAAACCGTTGCAGAAGTAGCATTCCAGAATCTTGACTTCCATTATAACACAACACTAGTATTCTTCCAAAATGTTGAGTTCAGAACATGATGATGTCACACGCCTTCTTACCAACGTCAGAACCTGCAAGACAAAAACCACACACTAGAAAGAAACCGTTAGTGTATACAATTGTTCTTTAAGATAACATGTAAAGTTATCATCAAAACTTAAGGCCAGATGCAGAACCAATCTTGTTCTTACACTTCCAACTTCATCTCAGCTAGGTTCTTGGACTCTTCAATGTACACGACAAAGTAATCAAAATTTGAAGTCAGAGGTCTCAACACTTTCTCAATCTTCTGTAAATCGTTAATTCATTCATCCCACGCCTTCACCTGGTTCATCAACAAAACTACACGTGAAAAGTATTCCAAGACTGGTTTATCTTCCTTCATCTGAGTCATCTCGAATTGCTTTTTCAACGTCTGCAACTTCGCCCTTTTTTCAGTTTTTCATCTTTGCCCTACAAGTTCTTTAACTTGTCCTACACTCCTTTAGTTGTTTCTTCTCCAATAATTTTCATGAACAAGTTAGGATCCACACACTGGTGAATCAAGAATAGAGCTTTTCCATTTTTTCCCTTTTATCCTTATGTGTAGTCTTCTGTTTATCATTTGTATTCGCTATCAATGCCCAAGCTCAATCCATACAACCCAAACTCAAAACATATAACTCAAGCTATATTTTGACTTCGAGACAACAGTTAAATGTCGTATTCGACTCTGTCGAATACAACTGACTCCTACTTCAACTGACTACTTCGACACAGTCGAATACTAACTTTTCAAAAAATATCGAATTACAACTTCTAATAATAATATTTAAATATTAAAAATATATCCTCATTTATATATTGTAATATACATATTTTTGTTTTTGCTCTTGGAGTCATTGCTGGCAAAATTCTTATGAGTCTGAAGTAGTACAAATGATTTCTATTGAAAATTTAAAATTTAAGTCATGTACTTGATGATGACGTGTGTTATTATTTAGACTATTTGTTTGTGTAAGTGGTGAAATGAGATATTAAAATTTTTATAAATTTAATCATGTATATAATAATGATGTGTTATTATTTGAATGATATGATTATCTAATGGCATCTTCAATTGTGGTTGTTTAATTCATATATGAATTTATAAGTTATGGAAGTTAACATTTTTATCATTGAATTATATATATAGCATTTTCGTTGTTTAAATTTTTGTGTAAATTACTTTATGAAATAATATAAAAAAGTGTGTTACTTAATATTATTAAATAATATTAATTTTGATAATTTTGAGATCAAATAAAAATTGATTGGATCATATATACTCCCTCCGTCTCATAATAGATGTCCTCTTTCGTATTTTTATTTGTCTTAAATTATTTGTTCATTTAGAATATCAATGTGATATTTATTATTTCTTTCCACTGACTTATCCTTATTTATTGTATTTTAATTTATTTAAATACTCCACTATCTATTATTAATAAGGTTATTTTAGTAAATGAGACTCATTTTATCATTAAAATAAACATAATTAATTATTTTTTTTAAAAATGTGAAAATCTCAAAGAGAACACTTATTGTGAAACGGAGGGAATATTACTTATTAAAATTATCATTGGAGTAAAATTGATTTAAATTGATTAGATGTTGCTTAAAACCTCTCACAAAAAAAAAGAATTGCTTAAAAACAAAGTGATAATTGATCTTACCTAAAATCATTCAAGTAATCAAAAATTAGTTATTACATTGAAGATGCTCTAAATGACGTGCTTTCATTTTATCATTATAATAACATAGCACTTACATGTCTCTATATCTATCATCTATCATATAAGAAAAGTCTACCATTTGGGACTTTCTTAGGCTATCCACATCAGCAACTCTTCTATGGTTGATCCACATCAGCATCCTCAAAACAGCCTCAATCGTTCTTCAATTTCCACTCTCTTCATCGTAACTGTCCTTCAACCATTCTCTTCCAAATTCCCAAAACCGTTTTCAAATCATTTTTCCTCATAACTGCCCTTCAACCATCCTCTTCCAAATTCTCAAACCGTTTACAATCCACAATCCGTTGCGTTTCTGTTTTTATGGCAGATTCTTCGCTCTCCTATTTTTCTCTTTCTCACTATCAATCCTGATTCTCAATCCTGATATTTTGCTTCCTTCCATTGCTTGCGCTTCCGCTGCTTCCTCCAAAGGCGTCGAGGTTTTTTTACTTTTTTTCTTCTTCTTCGATTTCATCTTCCTGTATGGTGTCTGCGGCTGCGTCGATCTTGGCCGGAAGGATGATGCTCGCGGTGATTGGTTTCGCTTTCTCACGACCCTTCAGAGTTGTCGGGTTTAATTAAGCGGTGAGTGGTTATGTGAACAATGGGGTTGTGATTCAAATCTTACTGATGTATGTTTTTTATTTTCAATAGGTTCTCGATGTCAATACAGAAGCTTGATCTGCAGACAAATCACGATACATAACGTATCCAACCCAAAACGCGAAAGAGATTTGAAGAAAATACCGGTTTGTTATGGGAGCACAAAATCGAGGTACGCTGTTTATCTCTTCTTCTTATCACTCGAATTGTTGTGTTAATGGTGGAATCGATGAGATAGGTGTGTATCGGTTTCGATTGTTCAAACAGTGGTTCTGGACTTATATTTTGATCTATTTACTGAGCTATGGGCAATTTCTATTCTCTTAGTGTAGTAATCTCTTTTAATCTTCCCATCACCTCACTGTTTGATTAATTCACTACTATATTGCAGAAGAAGAATAGGATGAAAGCGGATTGTAAGGTGAAGTGGATAGCTGTAGCAGTGAAAATCCGTTTTAACGGTAGTGACCTCTATGGATTTGAGATCCATTTCGTGAAGTTCACTCTGTTTAAATTGTTTAATATTTCGTCTTAGCATGCTGATAACACTATTTTATTCATGCTTTTGTTTGCATGTCCAGTCTTTATGATTATGCAAAACAGAATTCGGGATCTTTGAGATCTGCTGTTGGAACCGTCGAAGGTACTATTACTACAGTTATTGGTCGTGTTTATCACAAATTCAAGCCTCTCCCTCAAGATGTCCTCCTTTTTTTTTTGACAATAAGGTCTCTCTCTCTCTCATTCATTGTTTCCATTATGTAGATTTTTTATTTGCTGCTATTTTTTATGAGGATTATTGCATTTGAATTCAATACTCTAAGAACCATTACTGTTTCAATTCATAGTGATTTCATCTCAGGCATGGACATAACCGATTTATTGTTTTTTGATTGTAGGTGAGGACACACTTTGCTAGCTCTGATTGGAAAAAAGTTTTCACACTAATAGCTTCAAAACACCCGAATTCTACAATAGGTAATAAATTGCTTGCAAAAAATGCAGAACCATTTCTCTCAAATTATAATATTGCATTTGCAATTACGATTGTAAACCTCGATTTAGTTTTTATTACTCGATAATATTAGTAAGTTTTTAACAAGAAAACGATGCATAGTACTTGCAGGTGAGTTCTATTGCGGGATGCCAGTGCTTGCGAAGGAGCTAAAAAGGTTGTCACTAGAGTTCAGTCACAGAGTTTTTAGGGAGTGGAGTTTGATTGAATTTTTTTTACTTGCAGGATAACATATTGTCAATGGATGAATTAACTCCAACTTTTCTTCATGACAGTGTCCTTCCTTTCTATAACCTTCAAGAACGAGGGCATGTTGTACATGAGGTATGCTTTCTCTACATATTTCTTCCCTAACATCAATAATGGTAAGGATATTGCAATGCAAATCCTGAAAATGGTTTTAGATGTGTTTTCGCTTCTTATCCTTCTTTTGCAGATGCAGTGGTCCAAATTTACTTGGATAATGCTGGTGATCTGGTATATTATTATTGCATTTTATATCCTTTTCATTTGTTGGTTGTATGTATTGCATACACTGTTGCGTTTTGATTGACTTGGAAAGCTGATTGAATAATTTATGTTTTAGGAACTTATTGGAAAAAGCCTTGAATCTTCTGACCTCAACTTCTCAAGATAAGGTAAAAGACACTATCTTGACATTTGGAGACAGAAAATAAGTTGTTTAGAGAAGAAGAGGTACATGCCTTTTTTGGTTGCATTTAATATTGTGAATATTCCTTTTTGCCTTCAACATAAATGATCAATAGCTATTTGACTATATAATAACCGATCGGGGAATTCGTTTTGGTTCTCTGCTCACGATGTTGTTCGTATTAACTATGCGACACACCTCATGTTTGTATTAACTGTTTTATTTTATGAAACTATTTTAGATTCTCTTCATATCTTGGTAAATGATGAGATAAAGCATGATCATGTTAGTCATTGTCTCACTGAATGGTTTTGCGAACCAATCTTTTGTTCATGCTACTTCTATTTATTTGAGTTGAATGAATCTTCCTATGTTGATTGTTTGATGTTTTGAATGGAAAAATATTTCATTTTAGAGTTTTTTATTTATTTTTTCTCCAACGAATGCTTATCATAGATTTTTTCTATCCTAGGAATCTCAGATGGAGGGCTCTGGCGATTTTGGTGAAGGTCTTTACCAAGAGAGATCAGTGTTGACTCCATATTTTACACCATATTTGAAGAAGGTAAAGCCAGATTCTGGTATTCAATCTGTCAATTTGGATTTCTCTCCTAGCTCGGGTGGGGTTAGCTCTGACGTTTCTGGGAAGGAAGGATCTGGATCACCTTCGTTACCCTCTTTGGATTCAGAACCTGAATCTTTTACCAAGTCTGTAATCCGTAACCAGGGCACGCCAGTGAATACCGATGATGAGGAACCCTCTAAAGGTAAGCTGAAAGCAGACACTACTGATATGGAAAGATAGAGCCATTTTCTTGGAGACAGAGAAAATAGAAGTTATGATGAGTTGCTTAAGAAGTTTATAAAAAATGATGAAGAGCTAAGAGTTTCCAATTTAAAACCTCAACTGTTTGAAGAAGAGACTATCAAGTTGAAGAATCAAATTGAGAAAAGTGTGAATCAACTTGATAATGTGATGAAAGAATTAGAACTGAATAAGGATGAACTTGAATATAAAAATGGACAGGTACAGGAGTTGCAAAATCAAACAGCTGAGTTGGAGACTCATGTTTCAGATTATTGCACCAAGATTGCAAATTCGGAGGAACAATTAGAGGTAGCTAATGAACACCTCAAGATATCAAATTATGATATTGCAAGATTAAGAAATGAACTTGAGAATAGGTCATTTGAGACTCATTAATTGCAAGGGCATCTTGAAATGGCACATGAAAATGTGGCAAAATTGGAATGGCAGCTTGATTCAGGAGAAAAGCAGTTCCGAGAGTTAGAAGACGGGGTTGCATGCTTTAAAGCTAATGAAACTAACCACCAACATGAGATGCAAATAATGAAGGAGTAAAATGCTTGAAAACCTTTGTCTGTGCTTGCATTTCCGAATTTCTCTCGCTTTATGAAACCGAAATATTGGTTCAAGAACTCACAAAGTTTGAGATTGACACACACAACATCATCATTAATCAAGTAATCTTCGATGATGAAGGTAACATGTTCGGCACATCTGTGACATATATGTTTCTTTTCATTCTCTTTTAAATAATGCCCACTAATCTGTTTTTTTCCTAAAGATGTTGAATCCAAGTTACTTAAAGCAATCAATCGATTTTTGTTACAACAGAAGCAGAAACTCATCAAAGGATGGGAACAACAAAGGATTGTACTTTAATTTAACCACACTTCTGTTATGTAGATTTGATTAGTGGTAATGTATTGTTTTCTGCTGTTGAATGAGGTTATGGTTCCTAATCCATTCAATAGGCTTCATGCTGTGTTTCTGCTGGAAGTGAATGGAATCAAAGGTTTCTGGCTTTCTTTTGAGTATAATGGTCAATTTCTATAATATGTTCTCTTTATTTAAATAATAATTGTGACATGGTGCAGGTCTTGAAAGCATTGCCCAGGATAATGCAATGTTCAACAAGTCATCATGGGATGGAAATTTTATTGGTTAAGATAAAGTTGACATTCAACTTCCAGGTGAATGCCATTGAAATTGTGAGAGCCATGCTAAACATGTACTTCTCTTTGTCTTTTACATGAGGAAACTGAAAATCTATAAGAGTTAAAATAAATAAATATTGTGCAACTTAACCATGTTTTCTTGATTGTACTTTTGGATTACTATCTAGATTGTATTGGGTCTGTATGGCTTTTAAATCACTTTAAATCAAGTATTACATTCTTATAATTATGTGATCCATCATGATTCATGATTATCTGCAGATTGGAAAAATAGCAACTTGATTAATTTCTGCTACACTAAGTGCTATAGCACTGCTTAAGCAACAATTCGACAACAGTTTGCACTTAACTGTTTATGCAAAACATTATCAATTTCTCTAAATTCCACTATGACGACGCTATAATACATATTATGTTTGCAATGTATCAAAACGATAATTATTGACGGTTCTGTTCAGCCTTCACTCACTGAAAAGACTAACGTTGATTTGAGTTTTTTACAAGCTGCCGATGATATTCAATCGAATTTCTCTTACAATTGGAAGTCCAGACATAAAGCAGTAAGTGTTGTTTTTCTCTTTCTTTTTTTGAGTAAAAGCATGTGATGTTTCAACAATAGGGTTAAAATGCAGATATTTGAATACTGGTGATCCAACAGGGACAGATTGGCTACCAGCCGAATGTGATGTTTCAATTCGTGGAGGATATAGTTACATAAGATATCAAGGTTTATTACTACTGATATCTTCTCTTTTTTGTCCTATAGTGTATACAAGGTATTTGACCTGAAAAACTATTCAATGTTGTACTCCATTTCTGATAAAAATGTCCAGGAGATTAAGATCAGGTAACTTCTCGATTTGAATTTTCTTTCACTGGTAGAAAAATCTTCCATACACATGCTTTATAGGTCTTGCAAGTTGCAAGAATTCTGAAATTGTATGACGAAGGGCCTCAATTGACTGCTGAGCACGGAACAAAAACACCGTTTTTCGTTGCTCCGAATGAAGCTATAGCAATACTAACATTATAAAATGGTTTTGGAATACTTCCTAAAGAGAGTGAAAGTGCATCAACACCGTCGGAAACTTAAAAATCTCCTGAATACTATGTAAGAAATATTCTATTGTTATTATTTTAATTTGATATTTTGTAATATTTTTTAAACTATACGGAGAAATGATGTTGCTATGTGTGGGTTCAGTCATATGGTTATTTGTTTGGATTGTAGGTTAGTGCAGTGAAATGTCGAAGGATTCAAGTTGATGGTGAAATGGTGTCGGTTTTGTATGTGGTTAAATCATCTCAAAAGATAAGCCACTTTTTACACAGGTTTGAAATACTACTTGGTGCTTTATTTCTTAGGCTGTGAATGAATTTGTAACTGATTCTTTTATTGTTATGGTTTCAGACATGAACCACCTGTGATGGCTTGTGAGGCTCCTATTCTTCTAAAAGAAGCAGATGCGCTAACTTTTTGTAAACCGACATCTGTCCCTGTAAGTAAAACTGAAGTCATTATAGTCATTCAACAAACTATCTATCCCAATGCTTGTGAGGTTCCATTATAGTTTTATTTGAATTGTGACTGATATGATTTTAGAATCTATATTTACAATTTCAACTGTTTTTCAGGTATTACCCTATGACCAATTGATGCAGGAGATAGCTGTGACAAATGTTCGCGAGCTTGAAGATTTTCTAATTAATGAGTGCATGTATGCGGTAAGAACCCTTTGCAGTTCGAAGAGTATTTACTGCTCATGTGGAATTGTTAATTGAATGCACAAATATATGATTATTTTTACTATGATCATTGCTGTTTTTGTTAACTGTGTTGTCAACATCATGCTATAATGGCAGAGTGGTTTGCTGTTGAGCACGCAAGAGCCGCTGAAATGATTGCTATTCATGGAAGTCAAATTGGTTGGGGTGATTATGTTTGCCGCACAGAGTGTGGAAATAATAGAATTGTGCGTGTATGTTTAGTGTCAGTTGGCTCATGAAACTGTGGGTTCTTGGCATTTTCCTTTCAACATTTATTTCTGTTTCAAGTGATGCCATAAGTGTGTTTATCATGGTAAAGGCAGTATCTATTGTCTCATTTAACTATTTTCTTTGATAGGAGCCTTGCATACTAATACCTGATTGGGGGTTTTGATGCAATTGTTAGAGTTGCTATCATCTATCTGTCTAATGTGTCACATCACAAGTTTCAATCATGGAATCATCCTGTTACCAATGCCAACAGAGGCTGCCTGCCTATAGAACTACATTGGGTCCGACCCTTCAATGGAAACTGCTATGGTGGAACTGGGGTTGTTCTTTTTAATAGTCTTTATTATTTCAGGTGTATATTTTAGTTTTTGCCTTTCCAAGTTACTATTACGAAATGTGCAAATATTTTTTTGTTTGCCTGACTTATTGATATCACCGTCATTAGAATGTTGTGATTATTTTTGTAAATAAACTGCAAGAATTTGCCAATTTTTTTTCTAAAATAGGGTGTAGTGACTTCATTATACACTGATAATGGAAGACGGCCATTAGGAACAGGTTTCTCCATGTCAGATACTGCCCAAGTGTCTCCAGCACCTCTACCCTGGTCGGAAGGAGCGAGCAAAGAACGTAGATTTCATTGAACTTGAGTTTGTATTTTGGGGATATTAGTTTCTCATGGATGGAATTTGAAAAGATTTGGTATTTAGAGTTTTTACGGTGTTTATTTGCCAAAATATTGGTAAAAACATCATCTTGACACTAATTGTATTGTTATTGAAATTCAATTTTTTGTTGTTGTAAAATGTAGCTAAGAGTATTTGGTTGTCGTTTCCATGATATGTCTTGCATGGTATTGAGATGATGTGTTTTGTGCTTTTTTTATATGTCAACTCCTGTTTTGTGTGTCCTTAATTGTTATTAAGCGTTAGCATATTTTCCAAGTGTTAATGCTTTACACATAATCAACACCTATTGGTTTGATCCTATAAAATAGAGGGCATTTAATTGGTTATGTTATGGTAATGCCCAAAGATGTTTTAAGGTGTTTTTACATATTAAAGTGAAGTGTTTGATATACCTTTTTCTAACTTTTACAATCGTCAAGGCTATGGTTTTACATGCTTTGGATGCATTTTTTTTCTTGCTGAAACATTTTTTTAATAGCTTCTAACAATTTAATAGGTCCTCAAAATCTATGGTAGAATAGTAATATATATTATGGTTGTAATTGTGTTTTATATCATATTTAAATAAAATTATTATCAAACCGTTTTAAGTTACCATTAATTTTTATATATTACATTAATTTCTACAAAAAAAATTAATTACACTAAATTGAGTATTAATATTTGTTTAAATACTCTTATTTGTTTCTTATTTATAAAATTTAAATTTTTAATTTGAAAAGTTGATCAATGATATATATATATTTAAATTTTTGAATATTGACGGAAACACGGAGTTATTGACAAAATATGGAATATTAACACAAAGTTACTAATAAATTTTAGAATATTAACAGAAACATTAAGTTATTCATAATTTTTTTTGAATATTAACGGAAACGAATTCGGAATATTAACGGGAACACAAATTTATTTATCAAAATAATGAATATTAACGGGAACACAAAGTTACTGATCAAAATAATGAATATTAACAAGAACATGAAGTTATTGATCAAAATATTAAAAATTAACGGGAATAAATTTGAAATATTAACAGGAATACGAAGTTACTTATCAAAATAATGAATATTAGCGAGAACATGAAATTACTGGTAAAAGTATTTTTCTATTAATTATGTATTTTGATTGAATCATTATTATAAATGGAGTTTGTAGTGGTTTCTCATTGGCCTACAAGAGAGAACTAATAGTTTGAGATTGGGCTGATAGTTTGTAGTTATAATTGAGCCAAAATAATTATTTTTCTCCTTAGCTAGCCAAAAATAATCGATTCTCCTTAGCTGATAGTTTGAGATTGGGCTAATAGTTTGTAGTTTAATCAATTATACTAAATAATTATCACTAATTGAATTATATAATTTGATTGAATATTTCTTCATTATAATTTGTAAATTTGCGATTTTAAAACTTTTCCTTCATTTCCTTCATTGTAATTTGTCAAATAAAATATTACTATTTTTATAACTTTTTCAATTTTACCCAAAACTTAATCTTTTACTAATATCTTTTATTTTTCTCAATTACAATGCGCGAAAACGACGGGTACCCGTGCGAACGCACGGGTAAGACACTAGTTATCTTAGTGGTAAGTTACTTTCTCTATTAATATGATTTCATTTTATCATTATAATAAGTAATAACATAGCACTTACATGTCTCTATATTATCTTAGTGGTAAGTTACTTTCTCTATTAATATGATGCGTGTTAATACATTTTCATTTCATAGAAATTTTTAGATACCGTCGATTTTAAAGGTTACTATATACTTATAATATGAATTAGGATAATAAATCTATACTTTGAACTATGTGGATACACTTTTCTTTAAGGCATTGATTTAATAAATTTTTTAATTTGCTAATATTCAAAAACTTTGATAATGTTTTATTTAATATATTTTCGAAAAAAATATTAGACATTTATATTTTTTTTAATTTTTAGTTTCTAATTTATTGGTTTTTAATGGGTATGGATTATAGAAACTAATCCCTTACAAACCAACATTTAAGTACCAATGTATTTGAAGATTTAAAGTGAAAATGACACAATGATGCACGTAAGTTGTAACTATGAGAATAGAATGGAATCAATTAGTTTTTCGATAAAAGTAAAATAAATAAATAAAATATAGTATTTTTTTAAAGTCATACACAAGTTAGAAATGTGAACTGTGTTTTTACTTCACAAATAAATGCTATTAGTAAGTTTTCTTTGAAATTTATATCATCAACCGACCTTAGCTCAGTTGGTAGAGCGGAGGACTGTAGTAGGCGACGCCTGATAGTGATCCTTAGGTCGCTGGTTCGAATCCGGCAGGTCGGAAATTTTATTTTTTTCTTCCTTTTTCATGTAACATTTTACCTATTCGTTTTTACAATATTTGGCCTAAATTTCATGCAACATTTTATCTATATTATAAAGGAAGCATTAACTTTAACACAAAGGTTTACAATTTTAATTGTTTGTGACAACTTTTTTCACATAAAATTCATAGAAATCATGAAACCTAGATCATCATATCAAGTTCCAAACTCTTCACTTCAATACTTAACAAAACAAAAAACATTATTCAATTACATAACACAGTTTCCTCTTATTATGGTATAAACATGAGGCATTGTAAAAGACCCAAATAAGTCTCCTCTTATTTATATACAAATGAAACATTCTAAACACCAAACTGAACATGTATCTGTGATGAGTTGTTCCTTCTACATGCAACAATCCGCTTGAATTTCACCTCCTTGTCCCGTTCCTGCTTTTTGACGCCCCACTCGATCCTTCTCGCAGTTGACCAACTCGATTCATCGATCTTCTTTCGGAGCTCCGTTTCTTGCTGTTCCCAAGTGCGGCATTGGCAACACTTTCGATAAATATATTCCGTGCCGCCCTTTTATTCTTGAGAGGTTGTTTGTTCAGAAACACGGGAAGTTTGTTCAGAAACACCAGCTTTGGAAGAAGACCAGATACAGATTTGTGTAGCTGTTCGTCACCGATGTTTCTTTGAATAGCATTTCCGAGTAGATTAAGAGCCTGGAGTGAGTTGTAGTTAGCCACGAGCTGACCTAACGATTTCGTTGTCGTGATTTTGTTGAAGCTCAAGTCCAGAACTGTTAGCTTGAACAACCTATGTAGCCCCTCGATATCGTTTATCTTGTTTCCAGCAAGATATAGCTCCTTGATAAGTGTACAGCTTGATAAACCTGATAAGTCACATTGCAAACAATTGTAACGAGTTATAAACAATGAAGGTCGACAAATTTCATATGCAAATTCCTATATTTTGTCTTAAGTCTGAAGTTCCTAGAGGAAGAGCACCCTGATAAGAGGTACTCAAGGCTGACAAACGGGCATGTCCACCGGTTTAGACCCATCTTGCAAAAGTACGCAAATAAACGGGGTAGACATAGTTGAGGGTGCGGGCCTAAAGCCATAGTCTGCCCCACAAAAAAATGAGAGTGGGCGGGATGCGGCGGGCCGGCAAGCACCGCACCTCTAAAGCCTAAAATTTGTAAATATTCATGTTAATAATTGTGCTTGCAAAAACAGGGTGGGACGGGACAAGCATTAGAAGGTGTGGGTCTAAAACCCTAGCCCTTCCCGCAAAAAAATGCGAGCAAAACGTTTATGTCCGGCGGACCAGACTCGTTGTCCCACCCTTATATATGTTGTACAGTCGGGAGGTAAGGTAAGTAAATTCCTACCATAGATTATTTAAGCCAAAATTCAAACTTGGGACAGCCAGATTCCCTATGAATGTATTTTAACATAGAAACTAACCTTGTCCAATTCTTGAGATGCAGTTGTAACTCAGGTCAAGTACTCGCAATCGGGTCAATTCTTTGAGGCCATCGATGGTGCTAATCTTGTTTCTTGATAAATTAAGTGTTTGAACACTCTTTGGGAGACATCCTGGTATGATGCTAACTGCAGAACAATAATAAATAAGAAGTTCAA
Source organism: Vicia villosa (assembly GCF_029867415.1). Lineage (NCBI taxonomy): Eukaryota > Viridiplantae > Streptophyta > Magnoliopsida > Fabales > Fabaceae > Vicia > Vicia villosa. The sequence goes on along the minus strand of NW_026705248.1, from coordinate 535,822 downwards.
TAAATTGAGTTAGTTTAGTTGTTAATTTATGCAGCACTAAGACTGCATTCTACTCGCGGAGTTACCATACCTATGAAATTGCTGGACAAATTGACAGAGCGGAGATTGGAGAAGTATGATATTGCGGGGATGGCTTTTATACCAAAGCCGGATATGTGAGCAACCGATGAACCTGGATTCAGAGACTGGACTATACTATTGGCTTTCAAAATATCCTTTGAAAGATTGGAATTTGTATCAAACAATTGAGATGTGCTTCCTATCATTGATCTACCTGCATCAGGAAAAGATGGGAAGGAAATGCTTCCGGCGTTGTAATCAAGAACACCGTCCTCGAGAACTGGTTCCTGAATTTCAAGATCTTTGACCCATGCATCCACCCTGGCATAAGAAGATGATTCTGTCGAGAAAGCAAGCCATTGGTTACGAAATCTGTTCTGCATTTGATCATCGCCATTGATGATTTTACTAATGGATTGCGCAGGAAAGGACACAGAGGATTGCAAATGTTTCATTCCCTTCAACTGTTTTGCTTCGAGGGTGTCGGAAGAATACCCTAGTTGATCGCTTAGAGAACTAATAGCAGGAACAATTTTCGATTTTCTAGAGAATGTTCTATGTATGTTCCTCTGACTCCAGAGGAACAACTTCAACCGCAATTTTTTACTTCCAGAAGGAAGTACTTGACTCGAAGAATGTCGTTTCAACATTACTCTATCAGCACTGTAGTCACTTTTCACAGACCTAGACCTCTTAAGATTAACCATCGGGTTTGCCAATAAATCGCGAAAGTCTTCAAAAGATGGCGAATTTGAAGGAGATAAGTATTCATTCATCTGCCTGTGAACATCATTATTTTCAATGTTCGAGCACGACCGCTTGAGCTTTGGAGAACCTAGAAAATCAGATTTCCCAATACCAGGATCACTCACATGTCCACTACGGTTTGTATCATCATTCTTTCGGCTGTATTCATCGCTTCGATCTTCCAATTCAGCGTTGACTTGGCTTTTCTCTTTCGGATCATCAACTTCCTTGTTTGCAACAGGTTCATCAGATTGAAGATCAAAATCCGAGAGCTCCCTCTTGATTGAGGGCGAGTTTCCAGCTTTCACAGGACTCTCAAGACGCATAACCCTAACATTGCTCCCCGAGTTTTTCTGAAAACCATTGGTTACAGTAAGATCAAAAGTGGTTCGCTCCAAATCACGCGACTCAGATGACACCGAGTGTTGTAGTTTGGAAATTAGAGTATTGAAACTCTCTTTCGAAGATTTTTCTTTCACAGCCTAAGAAACAACCAACATAGAAAAACTAAAACAGGTTAATCACAAATGTTAAAGTAACAACACAACACAAAACAAAACAACACTATATTCAAATCCAATTGACTCTTACCTTTTTTTTCACCTTAGTCTCATTCGAAATCGAAAAGCACCTAAACATTGCCATCTCAAAATACAAAACCTATTCTCACACTTTCTATGAAATCAAATTACCACTTCCATCTCAAAAGCAATCACATTGTATCGATTGTTAGCCATAATCCATAGGATGGAACAGAACAATATCTGGAAACCTGTGAGAACAAAACCCGAAACCGAAAAACACAAGATCAAAGTCTGTTCCAGTAGATGCAGCTATCTCTATAAAATTGGCCAGAGTTGTGTATGCAGTAAATCTTTCTCCTTCTTAAATCTCCACCAATAACTTTTTCACCTGCTCAGTTGAAAACCAGTTATCACGTAACCAAAATATCCCAAATATTCATCAAGAAAAATTCAACCTACCCCCAGAATCACACCCATAAAAAAATCCTAATTAATTTTCTGAGTATCTTAATTGAAAATACATAGTACCCTGTCTCATATTATAATCAAATTCCACTTTTTAGGTTCATGGAATAATTAATGTATCTGGTCTTCATATAGATCATATACATTAATTATTCAATGAATCTAAAAAGTGAAATTTGCTTACCAGATACATTAATTATTCCATGAATTTAAAAAGTGAAATTTGTTAGTCACTCTACATGGAGACTATACCTAGTAAAAACACAGTTGAATAGTTCAATAAAATTGATGTGATCACAAATCTAAAATGATACTAATTTGATAAATTCAATATCAATACATGAAATTTCTAACACACTCCAAAGTCAAATATCAATGATCTCAAATAATAAAACACAACAATTTGAAACACAGACATAATTGAGCATTAACTGTTGCATGAGTCAAATGGTGACAGTAACAAACCTCAAAACCGCGGCATGAATGATGCGAACATTGATGCGGAAACTGAGAAAGAAGAACGAAATTGGAGAGAGAGGCGGTGGCTACTTGGAAGCGAAAAGAGAGAATAAATAACTGATTTGTATTGTATTGTATTGTATTGAATTGAATTGAATAGCTCTATTTATAATTTCAAGGGGGCACGAAATAACATGAATGTGTTTTGTTTTTGGTCAGTGGCAATTTAAAACTTTCTCTTTTCTCCAACTCAAAATTTGTTTCTTTTATAAAAATAATTCTTTGTATTTGACAAAGTCTAAAATGTTTTTGAAAAATTTAAATTCATTTCATAACAAATGATATTATAAGTGCAATGTATTAATTATTTAGGTAGGTTAATTAATGTAGTCAAAAAGAGTAGAGTTAATGGATAAGTTTAGACCTCTATATTTGATGTAGGGGTGTACATGAGTTGGGTTGGATCGGGTTTGGTCTAATTCGTTCAAATTTGTATGGGTTAGGTTCGTCGTCCAACCAATAATTTGATTATTAAAATCAATCCAAACCGACACGTTCATTTATGGGTTGAATTGAGTTGGATTCTTGGGTTGTGTTTTAAATTAAAAAGTAATAATTTTTTTCAGTTTAAAAATATTGTAACACAATTCAGTACATTTATACTCATTTCTAACACACAAAATGGATAAAGCACATCATATAATATCTAATAATATTCATCAATATGACATAACACCATATAGCACATTATTTTTATAAAATACGTAAGTTGGAAATGATACAAAAGAAAATAAGAAACAACATTTAGTCTTAGAATTACATAAACTTATTTACTTAATAGTATTATTGATGGAGAATAAAACTTTTTTGAAAAATTATGGTTAGTATTCAGATAATAATTTTATATTTTTATTTAAAATAATAATAATAAAATAAAAAATTATTAATGTAACATCAATGGGTTGCATCAACGGGTCCGCGAGTTGCAAAACTCAAAATTCGATACCCAAACCAAAACTATATGGGTTGTTACGGGTTGAGTTGGATATACCCGTAAATGAACGGGTTCGAATAATTTATGAGTTGGTTCGATTTGAGTTATCGGGTTCGTGGGTCGACCCGTTCTCATGAACACCCTAATTTGATGGTCTATATGAAACAAAGAGAAAAAACAAATTTATATATTTTTTATTTTTATCTTTTATTTTTCTTTTTTCTATTTAAAATAAAAGTTATCTTTTTTTATAAACTTATCTCTTTCCAAATTCATATTAATTGTTTTAAGGAATTCAAACTAAATTTGATATTAAATCAATGTTAATTGATAAATTACCTTTAAAAATAGGATAGTAGAATAATCTATTTAAATATAAATTAAATTACTTGTGTTTTTAATAAAGATACATTATTGAATAAAAAAAGAAAAAACAAAAAGGACGAGGGACATAAAATATAATTATTAGTTGGACATGCTCAACCTATCTCTGAAAAAATATTCAAAAGAACAAATAGAAAGTAAATTTCACCAAGTGTTATAATAAATAAAAAATTTAAATTAACTAATCTATCTGCACATACATTTTCCTCTCTGAAAAAAATGTGAGATATTGTGAATCTAAAGGAACATATAATGTGTAAAATATTCTTCTATTTAAGTAAAAGATGTCAAAGGATAATATTCATATTAGAAAATGCACAAATGACAGACATTGACTCAATTTAGAGCCAAAGATTTCTCTAATTTATTTTGTTAGCATATTCGATATCAAGCCTGATTCATGCAATTCATCTTGAAAAGAGACGCAAAATTCAATCTTAGATGAGAAAAGTCCCAAGAATGTTCCAAAATTATTCCTAAATATGCCACCAAAAGGTGAATTTCTATGTTTTCTTCTTGAAACTCCATTAGTGTTTCTCTTAATCCTATTATGACTAGTGAAATAGTAATTAATTGCATGATTCTAGGTGCGGGACGAGGTCTAGATTTAATGTCAAGCCATTTAGTTCTTGTAAACTCGTGAGTAGAAGAATACATGTTCCCTTTGAAAAGAACTAGATCTCATATAGATCAATTGTTTAACATGAATAATGTCTCTATCAAAGTTAACTTTATCATTTTGAAACCTGATATCATTTCTTGTGTCCAAGTTTTCTAAATAATTATTATGATGAGTGTAACACCCTATTTTTTATTAGATTTTATTTAATTAGGATTATTTGATATTTGATAATTGTTTGTGTGTTTTATTTAATTGTGTGGTAATATGTTATTTAGCTAATTAATAAATGGTAGAATTATATTAGAATTAGCTATTGGGCTCGGTTGAATTAGAAATGAGAATAGTGGATGGGTTAAGCCCAATGAGATAATGAGAGTTAGAAGAGGATTTTATGACTTAACCTAAATTAGAAAAAGATAGAAAGAAGAGAAAAGAGGCATAGAGAAGAAAAGAGGAGAGGAAGTTGATTCTTGAAGAGGGTGGATTAAGAGCTAAATGTAAGGGTTAGAATCCAAATTCTTGTAGAATCTATGATTGAGTAATGTGTTTGTGTATGTGTTATCTTCAATCTTTGCAATTTCATGAAAATGTGTAAACCCTAACTTTTATGCTACTTTCTATAGATTTGTGAGTTTAAACATGATTTTGATGATGAATGTTCTAGCCTGATGAATGTTCTAGCTTGTATTTATGTTTCTATACATTATTCTATGAGTGTGTCTGATTATATCATATGAATTTGAGATTATATGTGAAACCCTAGTTTATGAATAGAATCCATGAAAATGCATAACTCATATGACATTGGTGATCATATTGAGTTATATGTGATATATATATATATATATATATGATATAAGTATGAAATTCGTGTTTAATTTTGGACTGGAAACGAGTTTTGAGTGAAAATGGGAGAAAAGGGGTTGTTGTCACCACAGCATATTTTTTGTAGAAAACGCAGAGGGCGCGTCGCGCGGTGTAGCGCGCTGATTGAATCTGCACAGACCTTTTGGCAGAACTTGGCGCACGTCGCGAGCTATGAAGGCGCGTAGCGCTGGACATTCTGATTTAGCGCGTGTAGCGAGCTTATGGGCGCGTAGCACGGCCTATAGCTTGGAAATGAATATTTTTATTTCTTGCTTTGGCTTTTTGAAAACTTCACGTTGTTGATTTATGATTAATTAATATGAGTTTTAATTAATTTTTTGGCATGATTATGAGTAGTGTATGGATGAATTTCCAAGAGAATCTTAATCCTTGAATATATGTCTATTATGATGTAAATTGAGCTAAGTTTAAATACATGTTGTGCTAAGTTTAAATACATGTTGTGCTAAGTTTAAATACATGTGATTGATTGTGTGTGCTATTGGATGCAATGTTTGGAATTGAAATCATGTTGTGTAATGTTGTGAAAAGTTGGAAAGATGTGATTGTGTAGTTTAAGAGATAGAAAAATCGTCTTAAATACATGAGTCTTGTTTTGTTGCACACGTACACAAGCATGAGTCTTTGAAAGTGGCAATGTTGGGTAATCTCACGAAGGTTATTTACTTGTCCCAAATCTAACGTCGAATGAGATTTGAAAGCTTAACGTGTAACATCCCAATTTTATTAGATATTTATTTAATTAGAATTATTAGGTGTTTTGATAATTATTTGTTTTATTTAATTATTGTTTGGGGTGATAATTAATTAATTATGTGCTATTATGTTAATTGAGCTATTTGAGTAATTAGTAGAATAATAAGAAAATAGCTAATGGACCTAATTTAGTTAGAAAGAATAGATTGTGGGTTAAGACCATTTATATGAGTAAGATAGTAAGAGAGAAATTAGGTTAGTTCTCATAACATTCATTTTGGAGAAAGAGTAGAAGAGAGAAGAGAAGAGGATTGTGAGATTCTTGAAGATTGGAGGAATTTGAATAGAGGTAAGGGTTAGAATCCAAGTTCTTGTAGTTTATATGATTGGGTAATGTTGTGTATGCTTTCTATTCTTCAATTTCATGAATTTAGAAATGTTAGGGTTTATGTGAAATCAATTGGATTTTGTGATTTGTTCATGTTCAATGTGTTGTATGGATGACCCATGGTTAGAAACATGTTTAGGAACCTTATATGTATGTTAAATTGATGTATAAATTGTATGAGGCATAGTGGTTGTTGTATGAGGGGAATGAGAAAGAAAAATGGTGACTTCTGAGTTTTACGCAGGGTAGGTTGACCTACACAAAAGCCTGGGTCGACCTGAGCAACCCAAAAGGCAGAAAATCCATTTTCCTTTAGCATGCGTCGACCTATGAATTATGTGCGTCGACTTGTAGAATCCCTTGCATCGACTCATGAGTCGACCTGAGCTAAACAGAGAGGGGTAGAAAACATCCATGCGTCGATCTATGAATCCCTTGCATCGGCTTGTAGATTTTCCATTTTTGGCAGATTTTGTAAAGACCATAACTTTTGATCTGTAACTCCATTTTATGCGCCGTTCAAAGCATTAGGAAGCTAATGAGATTATCTATATGATAGAGTAGGTTTGGTTGGAAGTTGTTTAATTTTATTATGATGTTAATTTAGAATAACATGTAATTATGTGTGTATGTTATAGGTGAATCTTGTATGATAAATGTTCATGGATGAATTATGTGATGTTAATGTCATGAATTATGTGATTGATTGCTAAATGCTAATTAATGTTTGAGATTGGATTGAATTTCATGTTGTGTAATGTTGTGCAAAGTTGTAAAGATGTGATTGCGTAGTTTAAGAGATAGAGAGATCGTCTTAAATGCATGAGTCTTGTTTTGTTGCACACGTACACAAGCATGAGTCTTTGAAAGTGGAAATGTTGGGTAATCTCGCGAAGATTATTTGCTTGTCCCAAACCTATCGGGAATGGGGTTTGAAAGCTTAACGATTATGGGGCTTTGAGGTCTTTGAAAGAGGTAATGTCGGGTAATCTCGTGGAGATTATTTGCTTGTCCCAAACCTAACGAGTATGGGGTTTGAAAGCTTAACGAGTATGAAGCTTTGAGGTGGTTATCTAGTCTGTAGAGAATGACAATTGGCTTGCTGGAAATGGTAATAGATGGATCCACATGCATATTGCATATAGTCACACTTGAGTCACACGTGTTGGTGTGAAATGTTGTTATGTGTGATTATGTGATATGATTTGTGTGGAATGATTTTGGTTGATATGTATATATGTGAATTTGGTGAATCATTTGACGTGAATTGTGGAATGTGTTGTGGATGCGATATATGTGAATGAAACATATGTGATGTGAATATGAATATATATGTATTAATGAGATATGCATATATGTAGATATTTCTGATTTGATGTTGCATACTTGATTGCATTTCCTTGAAAGGATTACAATGGTTGTTTGGTAATTGGACATGATTACTCGAAGTATGGAACCTTGTTAAATGAGCTAAACATGTTAACCTTGATATATGGTTTATGAATGCATGTTTTAAGAAGAGTGATGAATTTGCGAAATGTATTCTTGTTGTGTTTTACATTTCCCATATTATGTTTTCTATAATAATTTGAATTTTCACCCTTCTGTTTGAATGTTATCCTTTGTTGATAACGTGCAGGTTCCAACGAGTAGCGAGTTATCCGAGGATTTGGACGAGGAGCTTCTAAGTTGTTTCTAGATTAGGTAGTGGGTCATATGTTCTGATCATGTCACACTTAGGAGGGGATTTTTATTTGAACTCATGTTATTTGATGTTTAGATTTGTTGTCATCCTTATTGGGATGAACATGATAATGTGGATGTGTTATGTTGATGACTATGTTGCCTATTGTTGGATTCTTATGACATTTAATGGTATGATATGTTATTAAGAATTTGGTAGATGATTATAGTATGGGATATAAACATTGAAATGTTTTGAGTTTTAATTCTTCCGCGTGCGATATGCATAATTGTGAAAGCATGAGATTTCGAGTCGTGTTATGAAATGATCAGGTGCATGTTTGTGTGATTGTTCTAGGTTTTCATTGTGATGAAAATAACATGTGACGCCCTTTTTAATTTATGCATGATTACTCTGTGAATTGTATGTTATAATTTGGGGTTATAAAAAGGGTGTTACATAACGCGGAAAGAGGCTTTTGAGGTGGTTATCTAGTCTATAGAGGAAAGACAATCGGCATGACCGGAAATGATAACGGATGGGATCCACATGCATATTGCATAGAGTCACACTTGAGTCGCATGTGTCAGTGTGAATTGTGTTTTGTCTGATTTTGAAATATGATTGGTGTGGATTAATTACATGATAAGTGATGCATAATGTGAAATTTTGTGTGATAATTGTATACTTGATAGTATTTCATTAGTGGATTACAATTGTTGAATTGGTAATTAGATATAATTACTTAAATGATGGAACTTAGTTGTTTAATGATAAAACATGTTAACTTTGATGTATGGTTATAAAAGTATATTTTTATGAAGAGTGATGAATTGTGAAATGTATGCTTGTTCATATTTGCATTTCACATTATTATGTTTTCTATAATAATTTGAATTCTCACCCTTCTGTTTGAATGTTGCCCTTTGTTGGTAACATGCAGGTTCAGACGAGTAGTAGCCAGTCCGAGGATTTAGCCAAGGAGCTCCTGAGTTTGTTATTGAATTAGGTAGCGAGTCATGTGCTCTGATCATGTAACACTTGGGGGTTTGTTTTAGACTTATGCTTATGTTTGGATATTTCTATTTCCTATGTTTTGTTGGATATTCTGATGTATTTGGTTGAGATCTTGGTTATGTTGTTTTAAGGCTATGTGGCCTAGATTATGGATTTCAAATTAGCATGTTTGGATATTAATGTTAATTTGAATTTGGTATATAGATTAGTTAATATAAGTTAATTGATGTTAATTTGTTTAGGGATTCCATTATTGCCTCCGGACTTTCAGGATATGTTCTTCCGGTTACAACACCATTAGCCACAGAATGGAGGAGGCACTCATAGAGAGATGGAAGAAGGAAAGCAGGGGGGATTTCTCACTTCCATCGCATTCATGGTTTTGATCTTGATTTTGTCTATACAGAGGTTATGTCGAGGGCTTCCATGTATCTCCCCTATAGAGGGAATCAAGTTGTACTTCCGTTCCGGGTGTACCTCGACCAGACTGTTCATGATGACATCATATGGACGTTGTTCAAGGACATAGAGGTTATCCCATTCGACTCCATCTCTTTGTACTCTGGGTGGCTGGCAAGTTAGACTGTCACTATGGTCAGGTATCTGCCAGAGTGATGCACACGAAAGTTTGGATATGTCTAGATGATACCCAGATCTCCATCTCAAGATGCTCTCGACACCATTGTCTTTTGGGATCCCGATGAGATCTTTGATGATTGGGAGAAGCATTTGGTTCCACAGGACTATCGGATGATGCAGATATCCAGCAGTTGGAATTGTGTAGAGGGATACATGGCATGGTTATACATAGTGTCACACCCTATCATTACACCAGATGCTCCTGGACGTCCACTTAGGCCAACTCATGAGGAGATTTTGGAGAACCAACAGGCCGAGGATGACCATGTCACTGATGTTTTACCGATCTATCAATGAATACAGGCGATTGGGCATGAGGCTTTAGATTTAGGGATCATTGAGAGGGGAGGACCTGAGGCAGTAGGCTATGCTTTTTTTATTCCTAAACAATATTTGTATAATATTTTACTATTTTCAGAATAACATATTATCGTTTGTTATCGTTGTGCTTATCGTTTATTATCGTTTACGCTTTTATTTCAATCACGTTTTTATTATCCGTATCAAAACTTAACTTTGATAATTTTCTAAAACAAAATCACTGCCAGTGGTTAATTCGGAGATGCATCTCCGAAACACCTTTAAAACGTATAAATGGTGCTTTCGGAGACGCATCTCCGAAAACACCTCTTTTGTAGTGCATTCGAAGATGCATCTCCGAAGGGTATTTTGAGATTTTCAAGAGTGATTTTCACCACTACATGGTGTAATGAGAAACTCCTAAGATAATTCAATGATGAAGCAACCCAACCATATAACTTATTAGGTTAAGGCGTTGTTTGGTTTTGATTTTGTTTCAGAGAAAGAGTTTCATACCATTTGATCTAGAAAAAAGTCTAGCCTCTATATTGTTGTTTATTGGCATTCCAAATGAGAAGATCCCTAGACCATAAAGGTTAGGGACATTATATTTCTTTGAAATTTTAATATATTAATTAAAATAATTTCAATTAAAATTATTACTAATTAATTTATCTATATATTTACTAATTAAAAAATATCAATAAAAAATTAGAGAGGACCATAAAAATTTGAAGTGAAATAAAGTTTACGGACAAAAATCCGACTTTTAAAATGAAAGACTAAAGGTCTGTTTGGTTCAAACGAGGGGGGTGAGAGGGGAGGGATTTTAATGGAGGGAATGGGAGGGGAGGGAAGGGAATGGGAGAGATTTTTATTAATTATATGTATGTTTGGTTCAAACGAGAGGAGGGGAATGAATGAATTTTGGTTAAAAATATGTTTTGTTCAAGATGGGAGGGGAGAGGTTTTATTAATAATTTATATTTTTATCCTTATGATTTTATATAACTGATATAATACTCAAAGGTGAAAATTTCATAAATCATCTTTTGGAAATAATATTTGTAATATTAATTGATTAAAAATTTATAACTTACCATATAACGTTAAAAAAATGAATACATTTGATAGGTATTAAAACTTTCAATGCAAAATTGTCTATCTGTTGATAACAACTTTTGACTACATAAAATAATTTATTGTTATATAAATATATATATATATATATATATATATATATATATATATATATATATATATATATATATATATATATATATATAGAGAGAGAGAGAGAGAGAGAGAGAGAGAGAGAACGTATCATATGAGAATGACATTTTATGTGAGAACATGAGAATAACTCTGAACAATTAGATTTTAAAATAAATGTTGGAGGAGAGAGAAAAAATATCACCATTAGATTTAAAAATCTTCTTACTGGATTTAAAATAAAGATCCATTATTGGATAAAATTAATGAGTATTATTCTTTAATCACTGGATATTATTGGATAAAATCTAATGGTAGAATGTGATTATAATATCTAATGGTTAAAATTAATGAGTATTATTCTTCATATTTTGACCACTAATTCTTGTCAATCTAATGGTTAAAATTAATGAGTATTATTCTCTCTCTTCATATTTAATTGCTTATTATTTTTAGCCATTAGATTGAGCAGAATAAATGGTCAAGATGTGAAGTAAGTCTTGATAACTTACTTTTTGAGTAAGAATATTCCTCCTCATATATATATATATATATATATATATATATATATATATATATATATATATATATATATATATATATATAATATATATATATAATAAAAAAAAATTAAAGGTTTAAAATTTTATATAAAAAATATATATAATAGGATATATAACAAAATTAAAAAACAATTAATATAAATAAACATAAAAATAAAATTATATAAAAAATTAAAAATTATAGTGGTTATAATTGTTATTAAATAAAAATAATAATTTAAAGGTAAAGAATAATTATAATAAATCGATATAAAAAAGAAGAAGCAAACGAAAGAAAATAATAATTTTGAAATAATAAAATAAAATTGAAGGTATTTTAGTAAATACATTAATTTATTAAATATCAACAGTCACATTCCCTCCTCTCCCCTCCGAATTCCTGATTCGGGGACATAAAAATTGTGATTTGGAGGGATTTTGTTCCCATCCCCTCCTAAAAATTGAACCAAACACATTTTATTATAAACTAGTAAGAAACTCGTGTTGTCGTACGGGTCGTGTCTGGATTCACATTATACTTATTAATGACTACATTGTTAAGTATGACACCATGTTTTCAGTTGGATGACATTAATATAGTTATAACTTATAATAATTTATCAAATTTTAATTCATGTGTTTGGAATATCAAACATAATATAATTTATTTTGTAATTCACAAATATTCACGTAGTTTCAAGTATATATTAATAATATGTACCAACTTTTAAGCATTGATTCATATTTATAATAAATCGTACAATTATTTTTATAACTTCAATGTTATAAAATAACAACAAAAAAATAGTTAAAAGATATACATTAAAATGATCAGTCAATAGCTGGTATCTCATATAGATGTTCATATCTACCCGTCAATTCAGATGACTTAACAAATCTCAGTTGAATCCAAATCAGTTAATTTAAAAAATTTATTAAACCTATTTGAAATATTAGCCCATTTTCCAAAACAAACCCCAATTAAATCCAAATGAGTTGATTTAAAAATTTATTAAACCTATTTGAGATATTAACTCATTTTCCTAAATCTAAATATATGACCGCTCTCGTCAAATGCTTAAATTAAGAATAAAGTTTATTAAACCTATTTGAGATATTAGCTCATTTTTCTAAACCTAAAATGTATGACAGCTCCGTCAAATGCTTAAAAGTTTCTACGTTTAATGTATATTATTATAATAATTAAAAGGGTTAAATATGTTTTTGGTCCCTATAAATATCTCAATTTTGGCTTTAGTCTCTGTAAAAAATATATTTACTTTTAGTCCCTATAAAATTACTTTTGCACTCACTTTTGGTCCCTCTACAGGGACTAAAACTGAGTACAAAAGTAATTTTATAGCGACTAAAAGTCAAAAAAAAATTTATAGGGACTAAAAGTTATTTTGGTTAATTTTATAGGGACTAAAAACATATTTAACCCTAATTAAAATTATTACAATTAATGTATATTATTTTTTAGGTTTTTATAAAGAGGCAAAACTTGCTTTGATGCACTGATAAAATTTTATGTTATGTGTACTAATTAAATAAAATGATAATATTTAATTGTAGAAATGTAAAAAGAATGATAAATTTATATTTTTCATAACAAATTAATGTATGTTTCTATCATAGTTGTCTCATGTTCTTTTATCAAATACAAATATTTATAACTTTTTTTTTTGTATAAATGATACAATTTTTTTCATAAAAACACTATCATTTTTTGATAAATTGAAGTATGGAAAGTTGCGTAATTTTTCATTCTTCAAGTAAAGCCAAATCAATGGGTTAATCTTTGGCTTTATCAATTAACCAAAATATTATAAATAATTTAGAGAATGACATTTAATATAAAGAAAAAATTTACACTTTATTCTATTGAGTATTAACTATTACACGTTATCAACCTAAAATTTTAAGAGAGATAAAATTGACTCGCACAAAAAATTAAATTTCTCATTTTTTCAACCTACACTTTTAAGAGAGATAAAATTGACAAAAAAAAAATTCAAAATATTCTTGTAAATGGAAAGACTATTTAATAACAGTAAATGAAAAGGCAAATCCCAATATTACATTAAAAATTTACTTTTAATTATATCAATCATATAATTATATCTATATTTAAAAAAAATAAAAAAATCTGGTAATTAATAATTATATTAAGGCTTAAATGCACTTTTGACCCCCCCCCCCCCCCCATTTTCAGTTTTATGAACTTTTGATCCCCTTTTACTAAATTCGTTATTTTGATCCCCAAACATTCATTATTTTGGCAATTTTGAAGTCCCCCTCCAAAATTACATATGTGGCACATGTAATTTGCTGAGCTGTCTAAAATTACTCATGCCATGTCATTTCATTTATTTAATTTATAATTTTAAATAGAAAACAACTTCTGAATATCCTAAATAACATTAATTCTCTTTTTATAAATCAAAAACAATTCCTAACCTAACCCAGAACTTCATCCCCAAATTGTAACGTAACCCAGAAAAATTTCATCTTCATTTTCGTGACCTCTCTTCGTCGATGAGCAGTCTTCCATTGTCGCTCTAATCAGTTCTCGTCCATTCGCCCAAGCATCGGAGAAGATGAGCAGCATTCCACCATCATCATCAAAGACGACGCGCAACATTCCACCATCATCAACTTGCAAAGAGGATGTTCGTTTCTGTATGAGGTTTGTTCTCTTAAATCGTTAGGCTTAAATAACATTGTTTACTGTGGTAAAGTATTCTGAATGTTCATCCTTTGTTATTTGTTCAGACCATCTAAAAGCAACTACGTTAAGATAAGGCTTCATCATAGGGGACAGTTAGTAGAGAGTCCATGTAAATGGTATGTTAATGGTTTGGTGTCTGAACTGGATTGGGAATGGGATACGGACTACATGTCGTACATGGATTTAGAAGCTTCGATTAAGGATGAGGGATATATAAATATCAAATGTAGGAGATGGGATTTAACTGGAAGAGTAATTTCAACAACATCTACTCCCATATAATTTACCCTACTAATGGTCCACAGTTGTGGCCTTTGGATGAGGAGTCCACTATGAATCCTCCAGCTATGAGAAGGGCCATAGGTCGTCCCAAGAAAATGAGAAACAAGTCTAACGATGAACCAAAGAATCCACATGTCCTACATAGAAAATTGGCAACTGTTACTTGTCATAAGTATATTTTGGGTTTCTAATGTTACGTTATCTTTTAGGGTTTCTAAGTATATTTTGAACAAGGTGTTCTGTTATGGTATTGTTGATTGTCTAATGTTATGATATTCTGTTATGCTTATTAGTAAACTATTCTGTTATAATCATTGGCATTGGCATTGGTTATTCTGTTATGCTGATTAGTAAACTATTCTGTTATAATCATTGGCATTGGCATTGGTTATTCTGTTATGCTGATTAGTAAACTATTCTGTTATAATCATTGGCATTGGCATTGGCTATTCTGTTATAATGTGCTTATGATATTCTGTTATGGCATTGGCATTGGTTATTCTGTTATGACTTTATTGATTGTCTAATAAAGTCTTGGCAT
The DNA here is from genome assembly GCF_029867415.1 of Vicia villosa. NCBI lineage: Eukaryota > Viridiplantae > Streptophyta > Magnoliopsida > Fabales > Fabaceae > Vicia > Vicia villosa. The sequence continues at coordinate 520,647 of NW_026705248.1, read as the reverse complement.
CTGTTATATGGCCTGCAGTATAGGGATAATTTTAGGCCTGCATTATTAAGTCTTGGTCTGCAGTATAGGGATAACATGACACTTTCCAATCTGTCAAAAGTTGCTTATATATGAAACAGAATTAGTTAGACATAAAATTACAGTTATGATTCGACACTGAATGCCTATGTGTCAATTCATCAGCCTTTATGAGTTGGCTCATGACTTCATGAGTCGATACATACTGTGATAAATCACAAACCAGTAGCTTCTCAACTTATATGAGTCGATGCAAACGTCGTATGGTCCGAACCATACACTTACGGTTCGATGCATAAAGGCTATGGTCCGATTCATACTGAGTAAAGATGCAAAACAGAATTGCATAACAATTATGGTTCGATCCATGTATCGTATGTATTGGCTCATGTTATTTTGGTTCGATGCATAAAGGCTATGGTCTGATACATGCTGAGTTTGAATTGAAAAACAGAGAAGCAGAAGCTGTATGAGTCGATACAAAACACGTATGGATCGGCTCATGGCTTTTCAGTTATTTAAAATTATAAATTAAATAAATGTAATTACGTGGCATAAGTAATTTTAGCCAACTCAGCAATTTCCACAGCCACATATGCATTTTTGGAGAGGGGCTCTAAATTTGCCAAAAAACTGAATGTTTGGGGATCAAAATAAGGAATTTTGAAAATGGGGGATCAAAAGTTCATTAAAATGAAAATAGGGGGGTCAAAAGTGCATTTAAGCCTTATATTAATTACCCAACTCTTAATGTATTAGAAGTATGGAAAGTTGCATGATTTTTCATTCTTCAAGTAAAGTTAAATCAATATATTAGTGTTTTCACGTAAAAGTGGTTTATCAATTAACCAAAATATTACAAATAATTTAGAGAGTTACATTTAATATAAATAAAAAATTTACACTTTATCAAACTTTTGTACTACAAAAAATTTTTATTTCTGTTTTGTAGTCAATGAATATTGAGCTAACTCAATGTATACATAATGCAGTCTCCCCATATATGTAAATGTAAGTGACTGAAAAAAACTGCATACAATTTAAATCATAATGCAAACATCCCAAAAACTTTATTAGATATTGGAAATTTGGAGTCATATCGAAGTAAAAAATAAATTTTTTGTTGTCTCCCCATATATGTAAATGTAAGTGACTGAAAAAACTGCATACAATTTAAATCATAATGCAAACACTACACCATAGACACAACATATATACTACCTTGTACTGCAACATCCTAGAAAATTTATTAGATATTGGAAATTTGGAGTCATAGCGAAATAAAGAATAAATTTTTTGTTGTTGTTTTGAAGTAGATATTCATATATCAAGCTGGTAGATTCGATCTCTGACATTATCAGTGCATAAACTATAGATATTTAGTGCTCTGAAAATCCATGAAGTCAAACCTTACAACCTAAAATAAAATTGTCATAATTTTCGAACATAAAAGAAGAAAAGAAATAAAATAAAAAACAAATATAGTTTTCTCACTTTTATCACGTCAATAACTTGTTCATCATTGAAATAAAAACGAAATGAATCAAATGAATTGAAATCATTCTACATTGCATCCAGATCTGCGTCGTTTTCTCAGTCAGAATCACCGCCGCGGAATAAATCTCAACCGCACCTCTCACGAACTTCGACGCCAGCAAGAGCTGCTACCAAATCATGCCACCTTCAGATTTGGATCAAATCGCGACTGAATACTAAAATATTTGAATAAATTATTTGTTAGTGATCAACAATGTACTAAGCATTTGAATATTTCCTAGACTAGTGCAGCTGGAATGTTGGATTAAATATCATAACCAAAAACATAGAATAAGCAAAAAGGTATACTCATCACAATCTGCTGTTTTTCTAGGTTTATGGATCTAATGTTTATTATAATTTAATTATGGTGTGTTGAATTATAACATATGATGGTGTTGTTGCTAAAGGAAAGACGTCACTTGTGCCAGCCTAAGTGGTGTCGCCCGTCATGGCTATGGAGCTGCCGTCCGCCATGGATTTCTTGGACGAGCGTCAGGAGTTCATGTATTCAATTCTCACGTTTAATACACAAACAACAATAGACAGAATCGTACCAGCTACTAGTGACAACAGCAAAATTTCAATTTCCAGAAATGAGTTAACGCAGCAATTTCAAACAACAACAGCGATTTACAGCAAGCAGTATTTCATGGATTTCCAATTTCTAGCAACAATTTAAAACAGCAAAAGCAATAAATCTACACATCTAATCCCCATATACAATTGTTCATGAGCCCCATTATAAGAAGAGAATTCCACCCTTACCTTAATCAATTTGAAACAACTTGTTAGGTCTTCGATTGCAATTCTGATTAGGTACTATGGATGGAAATCTTCAAGCTTATTCTTCTTCTCCAAGGCTTGCCTCTTTCTCTTCAAATTTTGTTCTCTCCAAAATGATGCACTCTACTTCTCAATCTTTAAAATCCTAATTTTATTATTTCAATTGGGCTTAGTTAACACTTCCTCTTTATTATTCCACATAAACCAATTTAGGCCCAATAAGATAAATAACCCAACAATAATCAATCCATCGCTTTTAATAATATTTCGTCGATATAATAATCCATTTGCCGACATATCTACTTATTCTCCACAAAATAATTCTCAACCAATAAATTCTGAAAATAAAATAAGGATATTTGATTAAATAAATAATTAAATAATCGGGGCGTTAATCTAGGACAATTATTACCTCCCCAAACTCAAATAGTCCTTGTTCCCCGCCCCAAATTCAAACGGAAATGGAGAATTAAAACCCAACCCGACCCAAATGGGTTAGGATTAAGTTCGGGTATCCTCGTTCCGCCACCATTAATTTGGTGAAATCAATTTTAATAAAAATATTTATTTTTTTCAAAATTAAAAATTACACTATAAATAATAAAATAAAACAATTTCAAAATTTTCATACAAATATTTAAAATATATTACATAATAATACAAAACAAAATATCAAAAACATACTTAATATTCTAAATTATCATAAATAAATAATAATATACATATTAAAATAAACAGAGCGGGTTCGGGGACGAGTTAGGGGTGGGTATTAGTGTCCCCGTTACCCAATCTATCTTCATATTTTGTAATCCAAAAAAATTCAAACCCGAATTTAAACTCAATCAAAATGGATTTTCTTCGTCAATTTTAAAGCGGGCTCTGGCGGCGGGTAGGTACCGGTTTTGTTGTCGCCTGCATCTCAACCTTTGCCGAATTTTCTAACCTTGAAAATTAAAGAATCCTTGTATGAATCTAGCCTCATTAATAGGACTATGACGGTTGACCCTCAGCATTCATCTCCACCGTTGTTGGAAAAGGGAGACAAATCTCACCCATTAAATGACCACAACGGTCATATGGTAGATTCCGGACCCACGCCGGACGCATGCTGCCCCATCTCCATCCCACACTTCCCACTCTGTTAACAATTGACATCACATCCACTCTTCTTTCTCATCCAAAGGTATGAAAAATCAAAATGTTATTTTATTTTTCTAAACTTAGTTTTTAAGTTAAAAGTAGCCATTAAATCCACCGTCCTATAGAGCCGTTTTAAGGGTCTGGAAGACGAAATCCCGTACAGAGGCTCAAGTTTTTCATAGTTTATATTTGATTAAATAGGGTCTCATAAAAGGTTTATAATAATTAGAATGTGGTCAGATAGGACTTCTATTTTTTTTTCCATGATTAAACTATGACTAATCTACTGAGCACCTCCGAAAAAATTGAGACGAATCTGATTCATTTATAACAGGATTGTTTGTTATTATAAAACCGGAAATCTTAATATTGCAATTTATATATGCATCAAACAAACCCAAGCAATCAAAAGCTTTAGTAAGTATTGCATTGCACCAACCAACTTGCCAAACTGTTACTAGTACTTACCAAACGAGTTTGCAACTCTATATCAACAGTATGAACTTTATTTTGATACAAAAGATAGAAACTGAATTGAAAATTAGTGATACTAGAAAACATTCTATATCATAACGTATAGTTAGCTTTTTACATCTATTAAGCACAACAAAATTCAAGAAGCTTTGATTAATACAATGAGGCCAAATAACTCTCTATTGATTGAACATGTCATTAAACTTTCTTGCATTGAAATGTTTGAATGAGTATCTACTAAAAGGAATGTGTTTCAAGTTTCAATAATATCATGGACCTAAATTCCCTAAAACAACAACAGCCAAGCATTTTTCCACTAAGTTGAGTCAGATACATGAACCAATTTTCGTCATAATATTCCATCTAGGACCATGTTTTTGTCCAAATTGTAAATTTCGAGATCTTTTTTAATAACTTCTCTTGTAGCAGGAAAAAAACTCATACTATTTCGTCGTCCGCATAGTAGTTTTACTTTCTCTTTTAGCATTTGAACTCACACATGATGGATATTTTGCAACTTTGAATCCACTAAAAAAGACTTCAAGATAGTGAAGAATTCGTTAGACTTTTCCATACAAAATGCATGCCCTGCATTCTTGATGATCTTTATTTCAGCACTGTCCCCTAAATGCCTGTGTTTTTCAAATCCAATGAGTTTCAAACATTCAATTTCAAACAACTAACATGTACTATATAAGAGTGTTATCAAAAGTTTAACCTTTTCAATCTGTGACCAAGTTCTAAAGGAAATACTTGATCATGTTCTCCCCAAATAATTAATGTAGGCTGCATACAAAAAAGAATGATGTCTCTTGATTCATTTAACTGCTACAAAATTGTTACAATAGGAGAAAACATTATCCATCTAATAGGAAACTAGATTTGAATTACCTGAGATATCTTAGGGAGGTCAGAAAGATTTCTGTCCTTTGCAATGGCTTTGATCAATTCTCTTTTTTCTTTTACATAATCCCTGCACATTACCTACCCAAATTCACTCATTTTATCACACTCTAGCTCCACTATTTTAAATGCCATAATCTATTAAATTAGAATCCGCAGCAGAAACATATATAATCAGCCATTACATAGACACAACAAAAGTTTTAAAAAACAGTTGCCACGAATACTCTGTATTAAAACAGTATCAGTATGTGCCGATTCTATTATTCTCCGTTTTCATGCTCAGAAAAAAATCACAGATTAAAAGCGGTTACGACAGTGACAAAATGCTGTTACGGTTGCAAAACATTGTTAGAGTCGTGAAAAGCCGAATTTTCAGAATAATCAATCAAACATTAATCCTAATTACTTGGTGCTATTATCATCCTGATTAATTAAAAAAAAGCAATTAGAAGACTTACATGAATGAAATCAAGTAGAAAACAAGATGGCAACCAAGCTAAACAAGGAGATTTAAAAAAAGCATATCCAAAAAGCTCCCTAAGCTTTTCCGGCGTTTGCGGCACCAAAACATCAGCAGCTTCATCCAAATCACATACAGGAAAAACCCCTTCTTTCAAATCTCTCTCTTCCAAACAAACCCCAGACCCACATATCACAACTCTCTCCACAAACTCCACATACTTCACACCCATACTATACGCCACAAACCCACCATAACTCAACCCAACAACACTCACTTTCTTAACACTCTTCATTTCCATTACCTTCATCACACATTCAGCTTGAAACGCCTCGGTTCTCTCCGGTCGAGTCGTGTAGGATCCTCCGAAGAAAACAAGGTCCGGAACATATACGTTGAAGAACTTCGTTAGCTTGCGGATGAAGATACTCCATTGCCATAAAGCAGTTGCGCCGAGACCGTGGATTAGGAGGAGATTCGGCTTTGATTCGGTTCGGGTTTTGGGTATCCAGCAATGCATTATTGTGCCATCTCTTAGATCAGTTGTTGTGGAACAAAGGCCAGAGCTAGTGAAAGTTGAACGGTGGCACCGGTTTCTGGTTTCTGTTAAACTGAAACACTTGGTCATAATAATAGAAGAAAAAAACAATGGTGGAATGGGAATGGTAATTGTGAGTTTTTGGGATGAAGAAGATTTGAGAAATGAAAATGAGTTATGGAATTTGATTTGGACTGTGTTTGTGATTTGTTATGAGTTGGAGAAAAGTGGTGTGAGTGTGGAGACTTTTGGTGTTTGTTTGAGAGAGATTGGTGGAAGGTGATCTGTATTAAAGTATGATATGGATCACATATTTAGTTTCACGTGTTTAATTTAATTGGTAAAGATTGATTTTTATTATAGAAACAAACAACCATCTCAGCTAGCACATTTTGAATCTTGTCGGCTGTCATGTTATATAATTAACTCTTTTTCTTCTATTTTATTAGGTAATGTTGTTTCTTTGTTTTATTTTTAAAGGATAGCACAATAACATTATATAGTTTTTGAATAATTTATAAATTATAAGACATTTTTGAAAAATAACAAAATAATATTATATAATTTTGAAAAATATATAAAGCATTATTTAAGAATTGTAAAATGAATATTTTTTTTCTCTACTTCTTTATCAAGAATTATAAAAATGTGTACATTATAGTTCTTGGTGACGAATTATAAATATTTGCATTATTGAAAAGCATTTTTTTAAAAAATTTTTGAAATTTTTACATTATCAATCGTTGTTTGTTTGAGATATTAGAAACTTTTTTTTAGCCTTTTTAGATTATCAATTGTTGCTCTTTTTCTTTATGTAATGTTATAAATTGTACTCCATTTAAACGCAGAAGATCAAGGTGGTACTTTAAAGAAAAGGGATATACATAATAGATCATCTAATCAATAAAAGACATAAGTCATGATATTCTGTTAGAAAGCTAATTTAGAACCTAACAAACTAAAGAAAAACTATATAATAAAAGAGACAGTAAAAACAAACTAAGAAAAATAAAGATTCATTTCATTTCTTTGATATCTCAAATGTGTCTCCCAAATGTGTCAAAAACACTACATTATATAATATCACTAATGGATAATCTAACAAAAGACCTAAACATTAAAAGCCCACTTAATTGATAATTGAAAAGCCCAACAAAAATATAATAAAAGTGCAACTAATAAACTAACCTAAATAATTTAATTTAATTCTCTATCATTGTCGCGGGTTCACCTGAACCTTGTCCTCAAGGTTCTAAAATTAACCCAAAAATAATGGAAAGAGATGAGTTTTTTTTTTTTAAGAAAAAGAAGCAGCAAATAATAATTATATAATAATTATAATAAATAATAATAGATGGATGGTAGGTTTTTAATTGAGAACGTGATAATTTGGATTCTAGTGCCCTGTTGTATCGTTTCAGTAGAGAGAGGATGGAAGAATAATCACATAGCAAGAAAATAGGAAAGGGGTGAATTAAGCTAGGCCACGTGTTGATAAAATATTGGAGTTTGAGGTCTCTCACGGATTGTGCTTTCTTTGAACGGCTAGGATCTTTCAAAAGTAACACAATTTTTTTAAGAGAAAAGAAGAAATATTGGGGTTTTGGGGTTTTGGTGGTGCGGTAGATGTGTGTGTCATGGGTGTGGTAGTTGGTGTGGTTGTGGTTGGCTGAATGTAGGGTGTGGAGAAGGTTTTATGGGGTTTAGGTTTTGAATCTCTCAATTTAGATTCGATTAACTTGGCAAGGCCAATTGCTTGAGAGATAGAGATTAGCTTATGGATAGCAATTTCGCTTTGAATATCAGGTGTTAATCCTGAAATAAACAATTAAGGAAAGTTTCTGGAGATAATCCCACAACCTGATTAGCTAGTTTTTCAAAAACTGCTTGGTATTCAACAACGGAAGCTGTTTGTTTTAGCTTAAACAGTTCTTCTTGGTGATTGGCATAGGTAGACGGCCCGAAACGTAACTCTAACGCCTTGGTAAAAGAGGCCCAATCCACCAATTCATTGTGTTGATGCATCCATTTATACCAACACAAAGTTTCTCCTTTCTTATAGAATGACATCATGGGTAATTTATGTTCTGTTTGGATGTGATAAAAATCAAAGAATTGATCTGCTTGAAACAACCATTCTAATGGGTTGGAGCCATCAAAAACAGAAAGTTCTAATTTCGGAGTACGAAATGGAGGCAGCGGTGTCACGTTGGGAATATGGGTTGGAATAATTTGGGGAATGTGGGTCGTTTGAAGTTGGGGCTGAAAGGGAAGAGCGTATGGTTGGGAGGGTGAGAAACCTGCTGTAACGAAGGGTATGGAGTAATTATTAAGGAATGGGTGGGTGGTATGGATAAAAGGTGAAAGATTTGGGATTGGGGTATAGGGTTGGGTAGCTGTTAAACGGTGTGTAGTAAGGATAGTAAAGTGTAATGAGGGCTGGGAAAAATTTAAAGTATGGCGAGTTTGTGAGGTCATTGATGAAAAACCATGGGAAATGGATGTAGTATTGATAGGGGTGGATGAATTTTGCCGAGTCATACCTGAGGACCTTAAAAATGAATATCTTAATGTAGTTGACCCTCGTGTCTTGTGGAAAAATTTAAAAGAGAGATATGATCGTCGAAAATAGATTATCCTACTAAAAATTTGATATGATTAGATGCATTTACGCTTGCAGGATTTTAAAAGTGTAAGTGATTATAATCCTGCAATGTTTATAGTAACTTCTAAGCTTGCAATATGTAGATAAAAAAAATAACTGATGAAGATATGTAAGAAAAAATATTTTCCATTTTTCATGCACCCAATGTGCTTCTGCAGCATCAATATCAAGAAAAGGGGTTTAATAAATATCCTGACCTAATATCATGTCTTCTTGTGGCTGAGCAAAATAATGAACTATGGATGAAAAATCAAGATGCTCGTCACTCTGGTACAACTCCATTTCCAAAAGTGCATGTAATAAGACACGATCACTATGGGAAAAACTGTGGTCGTGCACGCACATGTTGTCGTTGTTATGGTCATAATTATGCTCAAGGTCTTGGTTTCGATTATAGTCGCAATAGTAATCATAAGAACACATTTTTCCACCAGAAGTGGAAAAATGTTGAAAATAATTTAAAAGGGGAGTAAGAGTAACAAAACCAATGAAAATACTTGCTATCGTTGTGGAGGAAAAGGTCATTGGGGTTGCATTTGTCGTACTCCAAAACACCTTATTGATTTTTATCAAAGATCAATGAAAGATAAAAAAAAAACATGGATTGTGGATGTTACCCATTTAGACATTGGTGATTTCTTTGTTGATCTAGATGGAAAAATTGATCATCTTATTGGAGATGGAAGTGTCAATAAATAGAGTTTATAGAAATTTCCTTTTAGTTATTACAATAAATCTTTATGGATGTTTCGAATTTTCTTTTTACGAATGTTTTGAATTTTCTTTTAATGAATGTTTTGGATTTTCTTTTTAAATAATAATAAAGTGAGTTTGCTACTTGTTTGTTTACCTAATTTATTGTTTAAATGACTTGTGTCTTGTGTGTTTATAAGTTATTGTTAATTTTTTTTTTTAGAATGAATATTGACACTGACACCATTAATGTAGATATGGGTGTCGCTGATAGTGCAACTGTAACACCCCCAATTTAAAATTATTTTGCTTATGCGTTTATTTATGAATATATTTTGTAGTTTATTGTGTTCAATAGATTATTGGTGACTGAGTAAGACTTTGGGTTAGAAAATATATTAGAATGATTGAATAATAATTTTTTTATTGTTAGTAATTAAAATAATAAGGAAAATAAATTAAATTAGGAGGTGTAGACATTTTAAGGGAATTGAGATAATTGCATGAGAATAAGTGAGAGCATATGGGGAAAAGCATGGTAAGGCTCTAGTTATACTAGAAAAAGGGAAAATTAGGGAAATGAGAGATCATTTTGTTGATACGTAAAAAATTGAGAGAAAGGAGAAAGAGGCTAGGGCACTAAGAAAGTGAGAGCATATCCATAAATAGTACTACCCCCGTTCCTATTTGTAAGAGACAAATTGTAACTTTTTTTTTTCCTTTTTATAAGAGACACATTATAAAATTAAATTTTATAAAATGAGAAATCTCATTTATACCCTTATTAAACAACATACAATATTTAGTATTCATTGTGCATTAATGATTTGAAAAGAACGTGCTATGTCTATTCCCCATACACGTAAATGGGATATCTAAAGTCAAACATATTCAGTTTCCATTGATATTAATGATTTGGAGGGAAAATAAATTTCCCACTAGTTATAAAGGAGGGTACTACTGATATCTTACTCATATTTCAAAGAAAACCATGAATATGAACTCTCATCACACTTATGAAAGTAAGATTGAAAAATCTCCTAGAAGAAAAGTGAAAAACTTTTTGATCTGAATAAGTTCCCCAACACTGAGGATCCATACGAAGGTAGTGATATTGTTGAAGAATCGAATATCGAGAGTGAGGAAGAAGGCAGACAACCAGTCATTAGAAAGAAGCATCAAACATGGCACCAAAAAGTAGCAGAAGAAAATAATAGTGTTAAACAGGAAGAAAAAGAAGCAGAAGAAAATAGCAATGTTAAACAGGAAGAAGAAGATGGTTTCGACCGTGTACGTGAAGCTTTGAAGAATGAGGCTATGAATATGCTCCAAATATATTTCCATGGAATCTAATGTAATTCAAATGTCATAAATTATGATCATGGTTTTAAGAAATGGTTTGTTATCACAAAAACGAACGCGATAAAACAGTTCCGAAAGTTGCCGACACGGTTTGTTATGATTAATGAGTAGTTTTTTCTATTGTTTTACTACTGTGTTGTTTTCTTTTAATATAAATTGAATTTTTAGAATAGAATATAATCATGAAAATGAACTGCAAGTGCCATGGAGTGTTGTTTTGCACTATGAACCGTTTTGATTTTTATCCAAATAATGGTGACACTATTTTTTAGGTTGATTTTACTGCTAATGCTGTAAAAATACAGTTGCATGTCATTTGCAAGTTGCCGAAATATAGTCTATCGAAACATAGCTTGTCGAAACATTACTAATGCTGTAAAAAGATCATACAGTCCCGTGCCATTCGCAAATCGACAACGCAGATTGTTATAATTAACGAGTAGTACCTTATTTATATTGTTTTCATACGTTACTGCTAATGTTGTTTTCTTTTAATAAAAATAGTAGTATTAGAATAGAACATAACAATGATAAGAATGAAGTATATAGTTGGAAATTCTTAAAAAGCATGCAGTATATATAACGTTCCAAAAACTAACACTACTAAGAATGAATTTTGTATAGTGTACCATTAAATATTCTTATAATATTGCATTCCATATAAGAAAAATTGGTGTTGTATGCACAACATGTAAAACAAAAAATTAAGAATCATAATTTTGAAGATACTCAGTTCATTTGAACCGGTATGCCACCTTGTTTATATAGCATGTCTTTCTTCATATGGGGAATTTTATACTTGTTAGATCCATTTATCTTCATTATTTCAATCATGCATGATTGAAGAGTACTAAAAATTTTGTTGGATTGCACAATAGAAAACTCATCAAATGCTTTTTGAACTGCACCAACAAGCTCATCAATTGACTTTACCGGTTCCTTTTGCTGTAAAGATTGAATGGAATTGAAAAAGCCTAAGTCTAAGACATTCAAATCTGGTGAATTAGGGGGTTGACATGTCAATTGAATATCAAACTTACTTTCACTTGCCGCACGACAAAAATCCGGATCATCTTTACTAATATGTGACCTTGCATTATCTTGCTGAATAAAGATTTTCTTCCCTACATCTTCTCTTGGCCACATGTTCTCAATGGCAGGTAGAACTTTATTTATCAAGTATGCTTTGTTCACCTCTCTTGTAACAGAAGCTATAGGCTTTGTTTCTATTGTCCCTGCAACTCTGTTGACACTACTCCTTCTTGCAGGTTGTTCATACACAAAAGGAAATATACCAATTTTCCCGGAGTATGTCTCATTTTCTTCATTGTCAAACCTTGGTCTAGTTACTGCACATAAGAACATAACTTTACTTATAAAAATTTTGCTTTTACAGGTTCTATGTGGTTCTTCTTCATCCACATGCAAGTAATTAGTAACTTTATTCCTGGTAATATAAAACCACTTCTCGTCGATGAACACAATATTATGCATAAACTTTGGATCATGAGGTAAGCTATTTTTGTCAATCATCGACAAACAAAACCTTAAACGAGCAATCATGTTATCCTTTTTTAAATAAGGCTTAAGTGTATTTGTATGCCGTCGTATAACTCCGACCTTATGCAACCTTACCAATGATGTCTTAGGAATATTTAGAGCACAAGCGAGACACCGATAGGTTGACCGTTTTGATAATGGAACTTGACGCATTAACTCCAAATCTAATTGAACTTGTTTCCTTCCACAATTTTGTTTTCTATTATGACAAGCATTAATTGTGTCCTTTAATTGTTTCCATATGCGATAAATAACACTTCTATGAACATTGTATGATGCCGCTACCCGCTCTACTACTCCAGTTCCAATTAGATTTCCATTAGCATCACTAGAGCAAAGCAATATTTGACATATAGCCTTTCTATCTTCGTTATTAAGGAAACCACGTTTTTTAGAACTTTCACCTATCACCGACTCTGCAATAAATCATCAAAAAATATAGTAGTATAAGTAAAAAATACACAGTGGACTTTCATATATGTGTTGCTCAAGCAAAGTAAAAAAAAAACTAGAAAAAAATTAACGCGTAACACCATTAAAAAAATCAAAATTGTTAAGACTTAAGTGTATCACCATTAGGGCTGTTATCGGTCCGGACCGGACCGGTTATTAGAAGTACCGGAATTTGAACCGATAACGCTATCGGGTAAAACCAGGCCGGACCGAAACAGTGTTGGGCCAAAAAATCAATCCGCTACTCATCCAATCATTTCGGGTAAACCGAAACCGGTCCAGAGACTCGGTTCGGTTCCCAGGCCCAACAAAATATCCATTTTTTTAAACAATTTTTTTAATTTTTTTTTAGAGGTAATAAATATAATATAATGCAGAATTTTGATTATATTAAAAGTTGTACAATTCATGAGTTTGTACAATCCATGAGTTTGTACAATTCAAAAGATCCATGTTAGAATTCCTAAGAATTCAGTGAATATTACAAAACGATCCAAAGATGCAAAATACATTTGTCCAATCATACTGATGCCTCAGAACATACTCATCATTGGCATTGAATTTTCAACATTATAAAGCAACAAAACAACAAAACAACAAAACAACAAAACAACATCTCTAAGAAGCGAAGCCACACCCAGATTTTCTATTGCTGACCAAAATCATATGTAAGAGGGTCATCTTGAGGTTCCTCAAGCTACAATGACAATGAAACATTAGTTAGAATCAATGTAACAATGAATATCAATGTAACAAACTAACAATGACAGATACTTACAATACTTGAAGTGCATCCCTTTTTAATCCCGTATCTCTCCTTGACCCAATCACCCCCACAAAGCACCATTTCCACGGTCTTAGTTTTCATTGAAGCTCGTTTTGGATCAATAATCCTTTTACCAGCACTAAAAGTTGCTTCTGAAGCAACTGTTGTAACTGGAACAGTTAGTATATCTTTTGCTAATCTACTAAGAACATGATACTTGGCCTCATTTCCCATCCACCAAGTTAAAACATTAAACTTGGTGTTTGGGGGAACCTTCAATGGAGACTCCTCATGATACAAGTCAAGATCTGATTTTGTATTAGAACTACCAACCACAGTTTCTAAAAACCTCTCAAAACTTCTCTTTCCTAATCCAGAACTACTTCCTACTTCAGGAGTTTCAGAAATAAGGGCATCATTAACTCCAAAGGTGTCTTGATACAATTGGAATAGAGTGTGTAAGTTGGTTGCCAACTCTTGTTCATAGGAAGCTGCTTGAGTAGCATTTGGATACAAGAAGGGATATACCCATTTGATGAAGATCATTTTATACCTATTTGAACAATACGAGTTGTCAACCACCTTAATCAATTCCAAAGTATTTTTAGCCTCAGAAATCAGACTTCATCATTGGCCTCAGACATACACTACTAATGTCACACAAAGAGGTAACATAATTGACCTCAAACAAGGGCAATTAAATCACAACTGACAAAGGCAACATCAGTACAAAAAATGGTACAAAAAACTTAAATAGACTAAATAGACAGCTGCCAATAGCCTCAGGGTTAGAAATCAGAATTCATCATAGGCCTGCCTGATATACACTACTAATGTCACACAAAGAGGTAACACAATTGGCCTCAAACAAGGGCAATTAAATCACAACTGACAAAGGCAACATCAGTACGCAAATAAGCTACAAAAAACTTAAATATGATGAACACTCAGCATGCATCATAGACTAAATAGACAGCTGCCAATAGCCTCAGGGTCAGAAATCAGAATTCATCATAGGCCTGCCTGATATACACTACTAATGTCACACAAAGAGGTAACACAATTGGCCTCAAACAAGGGCAATTAAATCACAACTGACAAAGGCAACATCAGTACGCAAATAGGCTACAAAAAACTTAAATATGATGAACACTCAGCATGCATCATAGACTAAATAGACAGCTGCCAATAGCCTCAGAGTCAGAAATCAGAATTCATCATTGGCCTGCCTGATATACACTACTAATGTCACACAAAGAGGTAACATAATTGGCCTCAAACAAGGGCAATTAAATCACAACTGACAAAGGCAACATCAGTACAAAAAAGCTTACCAAAAAGCCTCAGAGTCACTGAGTCAGAATGCATCATAGGCTAAATAGATTCACTGAGGCAACAAAATAGTGACAACATAAACCATCAATCATCACAAGGCCACTTCAAGTAATCACAAGGCATCCTCAAATATAATCAAAAGGCAACATCAAGTATATTGTCATACCTTGGATCAAGAACTGCAGCAATAGAAATCAATGTATTAGACTCTGCCCAATACTTGTCATACTTCAACTTCATCTCATTAGCAAGGGCCTGTAACTGAGGATTGTTTGAGATCTATAGGGGTTATCAAGTAAAACCTTCACCCTGAAAAGCTCAGCCAAAAACAAATTAGCAGTAGGGTAAGATGTACCACTAATAATTCCTGTCACATCAGCAAAAACTTCCAAAAACTTGCAAATATCATGAACATCTTCCCAATCATTTGCATCAGGCAAAAAATTAAGAAATGCTCCATTTTCTTCAGCATATCTGGGCCATACTTCTCTGTAATGATAAGTTGTGGACAACATCAACCAAGTTGAGTTCCATCTGGTCTTAGTATCTAATACTTGCATCCTGCCCTCAAGTTGCAACTCATCAACAATTTTCTTGAATGTTTTGCACCTTGTTTCAGAATTCAACAAATATTTGACACCATTCCTAACTTTATCCACAATCACCTTTATCATATCAAGCCCATCCTGAACCAACAGATTTAAGATATGTGCACAACATCTAACATGAAACAATTTTCCATCCAGTGGAAGATTTCTCCTACCAGAAAAATCTCTCTTCAATCTAGAAATACAATTATCATTGGCACTAGCATTGTCAATTGAAATAGAAACAACTTTATCTCTTATACCCCAATCATCCATCACCTTAATCAATTCCCTACATAAAACTTCACCAGAATGTGGTGGAGGAACATTCTTAAAAGATAAAACTCTTTTATGAAGCTCCCATTTTGAATCAATGAAATGGCCAGTCACAGTCATATAACCAATTCTTTGTTCACCAGACCACCACAGGTCAGTTGTAAGATTGATCCTGTTAATCTGTGCCATTAACCTTTTCATCTTAACTCTCTCAGCTTCATAAAATGTTTCACAGTCCAACTTAACCTGATGTCTACTAATCTTTTTGTACCAAGGATAAATCTCTTTAAGGAATTCATTAAAAATCACACCTTCCATAACAGAAAAAGGAAATTCATGCCCTAGAATCATATGAGCTGCAACCTCTCTAACCCTAGCATGGTTATATGTCCAGGTTGCCAAACTAGGAGTACTATCAGAACCTACACTTAACCTAGATTGTGCTACCTCCTTATCAGTATTACCTTTCATCCTTAGCTTCCTTTGGATGCAATTTTCTAAGTGTTTTTTTACCATTAGAAGTGTTTTTCCATTTAGTGTCATAAGTATAAAGCTTACCACATCATTTGCATTTCCACTTCTTGACACCATCTGGCATCTCAACAAGAACCATCTCAGCATGAACAGCAGACTTTTTGGGACGAGGAGTTTTACCAAAAGCATTGATTTGGCTCTGAGAACTCTGAGCTGGGTCAACTGGAGGTGTTGGCTCAACAACAGTTGTTGTGTTTTGAGTGGTACTTGTATTTTGGGTAGTGGATGTAGTCTCAGTTGTAACATCAGTTGGGATTGGTACTGGGTCTAGAATTCCCAAGTCAATCATCTCACCAATCTCTAAATTGCCTCCATCCATTGTCTCCTCCTCTGCCCCATCAAGCAACAAGCTGATATCTATCAGATCAGCCATGTTGGGAGTCTCAGAAGAATCTTGAAAATACATCACACAAAAAAAATTATATCAATCAAACAATAATAGAATGGTAATCAAGGTAAAATACAACCTCAAATCAGCAACACCGCCACTTATTTTTAAGCATCAAGGTAAACCTCAAATCAGCAACAAAACTTATAAGTTACAATGGATACAAACCTCAAATCAGCAACAAAACTTACAAGTTTCAAAACCTTAGGCCAAAAAAATTAATCTCAACTCAGCTCAACAGAAAAGTAAACCTCAACTCAGCAAACAAACTCATAAAATGGATACACTTTATTTAACAACAACGTAACGATTAGGGCAAACTATGTAAACTGTGTTCAAAAAATAAGCAGTCATCTTTAATACCTCCAACATGCAAACTATGTACAATACAACATAAAACAATAAAAAGAATATAGAGTTTGGATACATTACACAAAGATTTCAGATGATCACAGTTTGCCCTAAAACGCACGGTTGACCTAAAACAGCCCTAATGGTGAGACGTTGATTTCAGACGAAGCCCGGGGAGAGAGAGACATATGGAGATTGCATAAGAGATCGCATGATGATTGATGAGAGACGAGAGAGGGACTGGATGTGAGTGTGTGACTTAGGGTTTTGAGGTGAACTCTGAGTGTGAGACTAAAGAAAAGAGAGAGAGACGAAGGAAGAAAAGAAATGAAGAAAAAATAAAATTTTGGTTTTTATATCAAACACTACTGGTTCCTTATTGGATTAATGGATCTGGTTCTTTGAGTTGGATACGGATACATTTTTATCCATTACTTAACTAATGGCCTTTTCAGCCGGACCATTTAACCGGTTTTGGTGGTCCGGTTTTCGGACCGGTTCTGAGTATTAGCCTTCCACTAACAGCCCTAATCATATTAAGGTGTAAACTTAAGTGTATCACCATGTATATTAAGGTGTCAGTAGTGAATTGTAAATAAAATTGAAAAAAGTTAACCATGTATATAATGTGTCACACAGTAATTGTAACACCCTTCTAAACCCCACGGAAATTAATAAAATAATTTTCAGAGTAAAACATGATAACAAGGGTGCCACAATTCAATTTAAAACAAATATCATAAATTCACTGTCATGCTTTCACTAAGGAACAATCTGTCATAATACACAAACATCTCATGTTTACACAGCGGAAAATTTCATCAGACGGATAGGCATAACATCATCTATGCAATATCCCACATAATCTAATACAACAACATGATAGAGTATCATCATAAAACTCTAATCTAACGTTCCCCCAGTGTTACAATATCAGAGCATGACACCTGACGCTACACTAAACAAACTGACTCATGAGCTAATCCTCACCGAGCCAAAAGCCGCTACTCGTCAATCTGAAATCATCAAAGTAAGGGTGAGTCTCATCACAATTAACAAATGTTATAGCATCTTAAATAACAACACATCATAGTTATATTATTCACCCAATTCATCATATTCAGATTATCAGGAACATCCATCATTTACACAAACGTCAACAAAACACATCTTTCGAACAGATAAGCATACTCAACATTATTTCAACAAAAACACACAACCAACACGTCATCAATATTCATAACACTGGAATACTTCCAATCATGTTATAAACGTATGCATATGTATGAACTGACACTATGCATGTGGTACCAAAATTCGTGAATCATATTCACAGGACTTCTCTCCATGATACTGCCCTTTAATCGCTCACACCCCACATGGGCACACGATTAACCTCATCGCTCACACCCCCATGGGCACACGACGACTGCTTACTAATCTCCGCACAATGGGAATTAGCCACCAACGATCCACTCATCCACGGGATCCATCATCAAATGCATATGAATGAATGCAACATATACAACATACTTATACCCTCGTCTAGTTTAATGAGTAACATCATCAAATACTCATTTCATCATCATCATCAACATCATCATCATCATCAAAGTATGTCTATATACGTTAGCATCATTCAATCCAATCAATCATCATCATCATCATCATTAAAGAGCATACAAGTGTCCACATCAATCATCATCAAAATAAGGACACACATGTATTCACATCATTTCAAAGCAAATCAATCAACATCATACAATTCTCGACAATTCATCACATCATAATGTTTCTCAAAACAACATCTTATATTGTTACATTTCATCATACATGTCAACAATATACCATCCAATTAAACAAATCGTCACATGATTAATATTTCCACATAGCATGTATTTTAACATATCTCATCACATATATGTACAATACATCAATCACCAAGAAATAAAATCATATTTAAAAATAATTGGATTCACACCTCAATTTATCATTTAAACACGTAGGTTATCTCATAAGATTCATCATGCTCGAAACGGCACTAAAAACGGACCTACGGTTCGAAAGTTACACATCATTAACTTTCCCAAGAACAACTAATGTTACAGCACGCGGCGCAGCCAATGCTCGCGGCGCGACCTGAACCACACAAACGCGTTCGCGGCGCCAACCAATGCGCGCGGCGCGAAGCGAGAAAATAAGTACGCCTTCGCGGCGCCAACACAGGTACGCGGCGCGACCTGTGCGTATCACAAATTCCTGGCATCATGCCCACCTGTTCGCGGCGCCAACCCCGTGCACGCGGCGCGAACCGGTGATTTCAGAAGCCCCAACCTGCAGAAAACAGCATTCTACACATTCCAACCCATCCAATTCATACCAGTACGAACCTAGGGAAATAGAATGCACAAACAACACAAAAACCACTTCGTAATACATCAATTACACATCAATTGTGATCATAACAACACAGATATCATGGATTCATACATAGGGATCAAACATCATACAATTCTATCCCAATCCCTAAATCTATCATACGACCCAATTGACTCAACAACATCCCTAATCAACATCATTATCCAAGAACACAATAATAGATGATAACCGGAGAGTCCCCCCTTACCTTAGCCAAGAGTGCTCAATCTTTGGTCTCTCCATCTTCAGCTCTCCTTCGGTTCTTCGTGTTCCCCAGAACCTCTGTCCTTTCACGTTCTTTCTTCTTTCTTTTCCCAAATTCCAAAATGTTTTATGAAAATAACATTTTAATTAGTAAAGGGCTTTACCAACATAGCACCCCCCTCTTTACTAACACCACACTTGGCCCAATAGCCCATCTCATAATTCTTTCCAAATAATTCCACCAAAATACCGAATAATTCCAAATAGTAATTTAATTTCCAATTAAATTAAATTTAGAAAATATGGGGTGTTACAACTCTCCCCCACTAAAAGAGTTTTCGTCCTCGAAAACATATCTCAAGTAACCAGCTCGTATAAGAGTCCTTCACCTGACTCTCCAGCTCCCAATTAACAGTACCATCAGTCAATCCTCAAAATCCATCTGACATAACCAACAGGAAGCATGTTTCACACATTCAAATCCCAGTTCTTATGTCACCTTTGACTATCCAAAGTATACCACCCGCTATATCTCCAAAAAGATTAGCAACAACAGAACATAGGTACAACCTATACAATACGCTCATCCACTGAGTAATACAATTACACAATCCATAGTATGATCACACTGATCAACACTGTAGTAATGCATTCCATCTACCAAACATACCAACCTTAGACACACTTTTTCCATCTAAGTGATAATGTAATACTTACATTTTTCACCAACCGCTTCCCTCAAGAAACTCAATACTCATATTTCCATACTATTGAATTCCAATTATCTGACTCCTCTTAAGTCACACCATCTATTATCTAGTACTTACATTCCGCTTCTTTCACAATACTCTGATTACTCATCACAATCATCTATACCAAATAGATTTCTGAGTTTTACCTGATTCCGACTCTCTTTACTCATTCGTTTCAAGGATCATTCTTTACCATCCATGGTACTAATCCACCACTCATCAATACTTACTCGCACTCAAAAACCAAATTCCTGATTTACTTCATCTATTAAATATTCCAACCATCGGAATGAGTGCACACACAAGTAATTATAATCACGCTCGTCATCCTCAATACACCATTTCTTACAAAACAACTCAACTTGAGTTTCGCTCTTTTCTAAGAATTAAATCAATTTCTCCCTTCATAGAGTATAATTCCTCATTATATCTGGAATCTACAATAACCCTTTGACAACAACACAAAAATATCACACGTCACATAGCATCAACTCTTCGTTTTAATTCCGCCGAATACGTACTCGTTAATTACGCACAGCCGTAATAACATATTCATCATCTCGGCAATTATTCTAAGGAGTTATAATTCCCCGACACGACATCCTTACATCCACTGAATTCTAAATCCAACATATAGATCAATACACATTCTCTATGTAGGCTTCCGACATATTAATTCCTTACTTCCCGCGAGTAGTACTCATAACACTACTCCTCATCACACTTTCGCTGCGCGACTCTGATTACCCGTCTTAAGTCATCATCCACCATGTTGCACTCTTTCATATTCACTTCTTCATAAGTTCACACAACATAGCGAGTGATTATTCTCACGGCTTAGTATCCATCACATCTTAAACTATTAAGGTAACAAAACAAGCTTATCTCTTCTATATGATTTCATCTACTACCAACAAGAGATTTAGGGTGATCAAGTCCTAAATTTGTCAATATTAGTTGAAAATCATATTTAAGCATAAACCGTCGTTACTACATAATAGTGTCCATTTTCCGAGTTTGCACCCAAACTCATTAACATCGTCATAGTTCAATAATTCACTACGGTGTCCTTCTAGAATATCCTTCTGAAGCTCAAAACATCAGTTACACAAATCCAATCACTCAACCTCATTATACTATTCCCGTCGATTCTGAATTCACCGCCTTTACCTTGGTAATTCAAAGTCAACCTATCGATCAACTCAACATCATCTTTCTAATCTTCTCTAATCTCGTTAAGAATACTACTAGTCACCTTCTAGCATACCCAATCTAACACTATTAGGAGTGCCTTCACATACCAGCTCAAGTCTCTAAATTGTCCAATTAAATCCAACTCATTCATCATTAGCACCGACATTTTAAAGACTTCCTACGCAACACAATAGCACAACATTCATAACTCGTGGTTTTAATCCAAATTCCGTTACATCCTTCACGTCCAAATATCATCCCACTCGGAATCCCAACAAAGTCTCCCTCACGTCAACAATGTTAGAAGTTCCCTACAATCCTTCTTTTATACTTACCGTTACCTTGCCATCACAAATACGATTCCAAGGGTTCTAAAGTTTACTTCACCTTTACTACTAATTTACTCATTCACTAAAAATCCATCGGTATTCAAATCATCTTTGTGACCGAACATCTCGTCGACTTATTCATCAACAACATGTTCTACTCCACGTCGTTTCAAACAATCGCGGTAGTAAGCATTCTTATTCAACAAGTTTCACGCTTCCATAACCGACTTCAGAACCTCTCCTCGTAGGGTCACTCTACTGTATTTATAACTCTTCCATAACTTAGAACACAATCCCTCCTCCTCGTAGGTTCAAACGGCACATTAATCCGACACTCTATACGATATATCCAAAACTCCTCAATTGGTAAATTCAATTCTTAAAATTACTCCTCAACAAACCTGCTAATTGTTCCTTCGATCCCTTCAACATTGACACTGACATCCCGTGCAGTACCAATAAATAAGTCTAGTTATAGGAACAAGAGTAACCGTAACTCCGCCTCTTACCAACGCCATCCTGTCACAATTAATTATCTTACAGCTGTTGCGACCATTTTTATAACAAAGTTCATCTCGTTAGCTTTCCGACGCTTCAAACGGAACTCAAATCGGATGTCCAGAACTCCAGTTATGAATTTTCGAAGTTCCGCAGCTATTCAGCAATTTTCCTGCGTTTTGCTTACGAAAATCTTTCTCCAAAACTCATTCTCTTCAACTCTATTACATTCCAAACAGCCCCTTATCGTATCTCTTCACTTCCAAACACCCTTATAACTTAAGAGGCACATTCCCCCGCCGAAGTCCGCTTTCTGCAACATCACGACAACAATCCTCCTTGCAAACTCGTAACTGAACCTCTTCCGAGACGCAAGGCTACTCAACTGACAACTTCGCAGCACACCAGCAGAGCTGACACATCGCAACTCTCCAATCTCCTTCTCTTACAATAACTGTCAATTACCTCTAATCACCTTCCTTCAAGATGTTCCAACTCAATTCCCAGTGAAGTCTTAATTCCAAGTCACCTTCAACTCGGGAAACAACAAACTCCGACAACGCTCGCACTGTTTTCAACAACAGCCTACTGAATCAATCTTCTTCAACTGAAACATAACCGAGAAGCGAAGCTTCTCCCCCACTTGTTTCAATCCAACACCTGCAACAAACAACCAAGTACCGACAGTGATTCACTCACATGTCGGGTACCAAAGAATAAAATGCCGACAATATACAACTGTCGCGCAACTCAACTGACTCAACAATTGGCCGGACGGACCAACCAGGCTCTGATACCACTATTGTAACACCCTTCTAAACCCCACGGAAATTAATAAAATAATTTTCAGAGTAAAACATGATAACAAGGGTGCCACAATTCAATTTAAAACAAATATCATAAATTCACTGTCATGCTTTCACTAAGGAACAATCTGTCATAATACACAAACATCTCATGTTTACACAGCGGAAAATTTCATCAGACGGATAGGCATAACATCATCTATGCAATATCCCACATAATCTAATACAACAACATGATAGAGTATCATCATAAAACTCTAATCTAACGTTCCCCCAGTGTTACAATATCAGAGCATGACACCTGACGCTACACTAAACAAACTGACTCATGAGCTAATCCTCACCGAGCCAAAAGCCGCTACTCGTCAATCTGAAATCATCAAAGTAAGGGTGAGTCTCATCACAATTAACAAATGTTATAGCATCTTAAATAACAACACATCATAGTTATATTATTCACCCAATTCATCATATTCAGATTATCAGGAACATCCATCATTTACACAAACGTCAACAAAACACATCTTTCGAACAGATAAGCATACTCAACATTATTTCAACAAAAACACACAACCAACACGTCATCAATATTCATAACACTGGAATACTTCCAATCATGTTATAAACGTATGCATATGTATGAACTGACACTATGCATGTGGTACCAAAATTCGTGAATCATATTCACAGGACTTCTCTCCACGATACTGCCCTTTAATCGCTCACACCCCACATGGGCACACGATTAACCTCATCGCTCACACCCCCATGGGCACACGACGACTGCTTACTAATCTCCGCACAATGGGAATTAGCCACCAACGATCCACTCATCCACGGGATCCATCATCAAATGCATATGAATGAATGCAACATATACAACATACTTATACCCTCGTCTAGTTTAATGAGTAACATCATCAAATACTCATTTCATCATCATCATCAACATCATCATCATCATCAAAGTATGTCTATATACGTTAGCATCATTCAATCCAATCAATCATCATCATCATCATCATTAAAGAGCATACAAGTGTCCACATCAATCATCATCAAAATAAGGACACACATGTATTCACATCATTTCAAAGCAAATCAATCAACATCATACAATTCTCGACAATTCATCACATCATAATGTTTCTCAAAACAACATCTTATATTGTTACATTTCATCATACATGTCAACAATATACCATCCAATTAAACAAATCGTCACATGATTAATATTTCCACATAGCATGTATTTTAACATATCTCATCACATATATGTACAATACATCAATCACCAAGAAATAAAATCATATTTAAAAATAATTGGATTCACACCTCAATTTATCATTTAAACACGTAGGTTATCTCATAAGATTCATCATGCTCGAAACGGCACTAAAAACGGACCTACGGTTCGAAAGTTACACATCATTAACTTTCCCAAGAACAACTAATGTTACAGCACGCGGCGCAGCCAATGCTCGCGGCGCGACCTGAACCACACAAACGCGTTCGCGGCGCCAACCAATGCGCGCGGCGCGAAGCGAGAAAATAAGTACGCCTTCGCGGCGCCAACACAGGTACGCGGCGCGACCTGTGCGTATCACAAATTCCTGGCATCATGCCCACCTGTTCGCGGCGCCAACCCCGTGCACGCGGCGCGAACCGGTGATTTCAGAAGCCCCAACCTGCAGAAAACAGCATTCTACACATTCCAACCCATCCAATTCATACCAGTACGAACCTAGGGAAATAGAATGCACAAACAACACAAAAACCACTTCGTAATACATCAATTACACATCAATTGTGATCATAACAACACAGATATCATGGATTCATACATAGGGATCAAACATCATACAATTCTATCCCAATCCCTAAATCTATCATACGACCCAATTGACTCAACAACATCCCTAATCAACATCATTATCCAAGAACACAATAATAGATGATAACCGGAGAGTCCCCCCTTACCTTAGCCAAGAGTGCTCAATCTTTGGTCTCTCCATCTTCAGCTCTCCTTCGGTTCTTCGTGTTCCCCAGAACCTCTGTCCTTTCACGTTCTTTCTTCTTTCTTTTCCCAAATTCCAAAATGTTTTATGAAAATAACATTTTAATTAGTAAAGGGCTTTACCAACATAGCACCCCCCTCTTTACTAACACCACACTTGGCCCAATAGCCCATCTCATAATTCTTTCCAAATAATTCCACCAAAATACCGAATAATTCCAAATAGTAATTTAATTTCCAATTAAATTAAATTTAGAAAATATGGGGTGTTACAGTAATCAATTTATAAAGAGATTGCTCACCATTTTCATCTGCCATGGACTTAATTCTAGTAGATGAAAACTAAATTTCAAGTATGATTGAAATGAAACACCAACTGTCTTTATATGGAAAAGATAAATGTACTACCAAAATTGGTGGGAAGATTATTTTGGTTTTCAAATTTTGGTGGGAAGATGTAAAGAAAAAATAGAGGGAAATTTAATTTGCATCTAATTTTTCACGATGACAATGTGGAAAGTCAATTTTTTTTGTTATAATTATTCTTGGAGAGAATAAATGCTGGCCAATTTTTATTATATCAACATTTGGCTTAAACCGTATAGTAATGTAATTACATCAACATTAATTATAACATTAATACTACTAAATATTTAACTTAGGGATATTTTTGGAAGTACAAATTAATTTTTCAGAAAAATTAATTAAAAAAAATATTCTTTGATTTGTGTGATTTTTTATGTTTGTCTCTTACAGGTAGGAACGTAGGTAGTACTATTTTTCTAAAATTATGTTCTGAGAATATTCACCCCATATCCATGCGAATATCCGCTAAAATCATGTTTTAAAAAAATTATTTTTCAACTTCTTTTAAAGACACATGACATTATGATCATGTAACATTTATAAAAATCTCATTTTCACCGAAATATAATATTAATCCATACATTTCAATTTTAATAAATAAAAAAGAATGATATTATGAGTGTAAGTTATGGAGGAATGGTGGACAATGGATAGAAAGCATAACACTAGTTGGATGTGAAAAGAACATTACTAGTTGCTGGTTAAATATGAAATGACCACTAAAATTTGTTTGAAATATAAAGGTTTTATTCAAAGAAAACTTTAAAACATTAATAATATTTAAATAGTATTTATAATTTTTTAACGGATACAAATATCCGCATGCACAAACAACATTAAAGCTTTATCCATATCCATTAATAAAAAGATATTTAAATAAATATTTTATCTATGTATGTGACAAATTTTATCCCCAAATTGATCTTATTTCTCTTATACCTTGATCTAAAGATTGTTGGCCAACAGAAAAAGTGTTATGTTATACTCTCATGGTTAGAGTTAGATTTTATCACCTATAACTTCAACGTCAAATACTTCAGCAAAGTATAAACGTCAAATAATATTTGACATTTATCTTACATATGACGACTCTAAGATTTCTAGCCAAGTTGATCTTTTTTCTCTTGTACCTTGATCTAAAGATTGTTAGCCAAGTTGATCGATCTTTACTACAGGCACATATTCACATGAGGTTATAGTAATTACCATTATCATCGGTACCAATATGATTTTGAAACACAATTTTATGAAATTAAAATTTCTTTATGATATATTATTCCATATCTTTAAACAACTTACTTAATTATCTTTTACATATGGTAACCAAAAAAAAGTCACATTAAGATAAAAGATAAAAAAAAAAATTTAGACTTTAAAATTATTTTTTATTTTTTATTTTATTCTGTAACTAAATCAGAAATATTTAAACTCATTTGAATCCCTATAAAATTATACTAACTTATATCAAATTTAATCAAAATAATCTAATTTTAAAAAAATTAAATAAATTTAAATATTTCAAAATAAATCATAAATAAAATAAAAAACAAATTTATTTTAATCCGGTTTAAACTGATTCCATAAAAATCAATAATTAAAAGGGTCACAACTGAATCCACCGATTGGCTTGGTTTACTGTTTGTTTCGGGCTGAACCCAAAACAAACTGCTTTCGGGCCTGACTCCGAACCAAACTGCTGCTGATCTCCACACCAAATTATATACTGTTGATCTCCACAACGCACCAAATTATATACTGAATTTTACCAAAATAACAACAAAATACAGTAATCCAAAAATAAATACTGTATCATTTTATTCAAGAATTAAAAAATCATAGATAGATAAATGTCAGTCATATAATACGAAACAAAAATTTATAGAGTATGAATAATCTCATTTAATCTCCACTGTCATCCAAGACATTACAACAAAAGGAACAATCATACCTCCGAACTAGTAATTGAGGCAAGAGAAAATTTAATCAAACCGTAATAAAAAAGTTATCAGAAAAGAATAGATGACACAATTCATAATTTATCCACCAGATATACAATATGAAAAAAACATAATCAGTTTATATGTATTTAACTGTAACCAAAACAGGGATCCAGAAATACAGGAATTCATAGAGCTGGAAAATGCAAGTTCCCGAAAATCGGTCTGAAATTTTATATTTGCCCCCAGAACAAAGTTACCAAGTAATCGATCCAAAAGATCTCAGATCTTGCAACTGAAAGAAGAGGCAATTTAACTTAATACTAAGAAATGGAGAAAGAAATTGAAAAATAAATTGATGTTGTCAGAAGTAGCTGGTTGTAATCTCATCTATGAACATATTGTTAGAGTATAGTTTTCTAATGGGTAGTTAACACTGTCAACCCAATATCATTGGGCCTTATTTTTCTGTTAGTTCTGTTAGGCCCATTAGTTGTTAAAGATACACATATATAGACTCTCTTGTATCTCTTGATTCAGTTAAGCTTGTATGAACTATAGAGCACAGAGTGCTTCTTTTCTCTATAGCACTGAGTGCTTTTATCTTTTAGTTTTCTGTTGTAACTGAATCAAGAACAAGATGAATAACCATCTTCATCTTCTACATGGTATCAATCGCGTGTTCTGATCAGCTACGCTTCCGCAATCCGTCGTCTTTTCGTCGGCTACATTCATCTCTACAAACTACGCTGAGCGTACTTCTTGTCTTCTGAAAGTTTTTCCTTTTTCAAGGTTCAACAATGGAGTCCCCTGAGAACACCGACTCGGTGATCAAAAGCCCTGAAGTTTCCACTGTGTTTGCGTCATCCAAATCTGGTAATGCGTTTGGACCGAAGCTTTCAATCAAACTGCAAGAGAACAACTATCTTCTCTGGAATCAACAAGTCGAAGGAGTCATCCTCACTCAAAAGATGCACAAGCTTGTTGTTAATCCCCAAATTCCACAACAATACAAAACAGATCAAGATCGTATCTCAGGTACCTTCTCTGACGAATATGAAGCTTGGATCGTGCAAGATCAAGCTGTCTTTATTTGGCTCTTATCTACAATCTCTGAATCGGTCTTGCCTAGGGTTCTTGCCTGCAAACATGCCTTTGAGGTGTGGGATCGCATTCATCAGTATTTCAACGCACAGATGAAGGCTAGGGTGCGCCAGTTGCGTGTTGAGCTAAAATCCACCAAGAAAGGGAACAAATCCGTCACTGAGTTTGTGTTACGCATCAAGGCTATTGCAAACTCCCTTCTTGCGGTTGGTGATGTCATCACTGAACAAGATCAAATTGATTCCATACTCAATGGACTTCCAGAAGAATTCAGTCCTTTTGTTATGCAGATGTATGGTTGCCCTGTTCCCCCAACGCTTTGTGATGTTGAAGCCCTCCTCTATGTGCAAGAAGCACAACTTGATAAATTTCGCCAAGAATTGGCTGCTACCACCGTCTCAGCAAATGTAGCTCAGTCAGGTCATAGAGAAGAGGGTATTAGAGGTTCCTATCCTGGAAATCGAGGAAGAGGTCAAAGATTTGTTCGTGGCCGAAGTCGTGGTAGAGGTAGAAGCATCAATGGTGCCACTGGAAGTCGTCCAACCTGTCAGCTATGTGGCAAGTATGGTCATGCTGTCTCAAACTGCTGGCATCGGTTCGATGAGAACTTCATGCCACCAAGATCTGATACTACTCATTCAGGTCCTAGCAGTAATGGTCAAGAAGCTCAGTCTGAAGGCACTCAGAATCCCAAGACTGTGGCTATGATGGCAACTTCAAATCTTTCAACTGGTTACACACAGGAATACTCTCTTCCCTCTGAACTGGAATCTCAGGCCTGGTTCGCGGACTCAGGTGCTTCCCATCATCTAACTCCCTATGAATCTCTTTTACAAAACAAACAACCCTATTCAGGTTCTAACTGTGTGTATGTTGGTAATGGCCAAACCTTGGCTATACAGTCTATAGGTTCCTCTCAGTTTTACTCCCCTTTTAACACTAAGCACAAACTAAACTTATCTCACATTCTTCATGTTCCTACTATTACCAAGAATTTATTATCTGTCTCAAAATTCTCTGCTGACAATCATGTCATATTTGAATTCTCTGCTAATAAATGTTATGTTAAATGTCAGGCTTCTAAACAAGTCCTTGTTGAAGGAGTTCTAGATGCTAGTGGTCTCTACTGCTTCCCTCAGCTACATTTGGAGTCAACAACTCTTTCCAAGCCTCATAGTAGTCATAGTCATGGTACAACTGTACATACCTTTGTTGCTTCTAATTCATGTAATGATAGTACCTTATGGCATCATAGGTTAGGGCATGCCAATTCTAATTCTGTTGATTCTGTTCTCAAACTGTGTAACATTGCTATTCCTAATAAATCAAATACTGAGTTTTGCAATTCTTGTCACATTGGGAAAGCACATAAGCTGCATGCCCCTCTTACCAATACAGTTTATCCTAAAGCTTTTGACATGATTTACACGGATCTATGGGGGCCTACTCCTAATCCTTCTAAGTCTGGCTATAAATACTACATAGCATTTGTTGATGCACACACTAGATACACTTGGTTATACTTTCTTAAACAAAAATCTGAAGCTCTATTTGCCTTTAAACTGTTTCATAAGTTTGTGCTGAATCAATTCCACATTAATATTAAGTCTGTCCAGTCAGATTTTGGGGGAGAGTTTCGACCTTTTACCAAGTACCTAACAGAGTTAGACATATCACACAGATTAACATGTCCTCACACATCTCATCAAAACGGATCTGTTGAGAGGAAACATAGACAAATTGTAGAAATGGGCCTCACCATCCTGGCTCATGCATCCATTCCTCTAACATACTGGGACCATAGTTTCTCCACTGTTGTCCATGTAATCAATAGACTCCCAACCTCAGCCTTACCTACTGCTAGCTCTCCCTTCCAAGCCTTATACCATAAACAGCCTGAGTATAAAAGTTTACGTGTGTTTGGATGCTCTTGTTTTCCTCTACTCAGGCCCTTCAATAAACACAAGTTTGAATTCAGAAGTCAGGAGTGTGTGTATCTAGGAATGTCATCACAACATAAAGGGTACAAGTGCCTTAATAGAGAGGGTAAAATCTTTATTTCCAAGGATGTTACTTTCAATGAACAAGCCTTTCCCTTCCCAAAACTGTTTCCTACTAACTCCTGTGACACTTTGTCTCAGCCTGCTATCTGCTCAAAACAACCATCCTCTCTCTCTTTCTCCCTCTCAAATGGTCCTACTAATACTCATTGTCATAAGTCTGCTGGTTCACAACTAGATTTGAATGCTTCCCTTAACAATCTAGTCATCCCTGATACACCTGTACAGCATCTTTTAAACCCCCCTACTGACAGTCAACCTGTTGGTCAGGATCCTAATCTATCAAATAGTGTGCCTATGACTAGTCACTCATATGTGTCTAGGACTGCCCATAGAAGTACTTCTCCTACAGTTACTTCCAGACATCCACATGGCAGTAGTACTGCTACTCCACCTGAACTGATGGATAATGCCCAACATATTAATTCAAATAGTCATACCAGTCCCATATATCATAGCACATCTGCATCCGTACCTAAGGTACCTCAATATCCTGAGGATATTAATAGTGACATGTCCCCTCAAGTTGACACAATGCTGCACACAGCCACTGAAACTGCCATAGAGCCCTCAAACCTGTCTCTCTCTCTTACTTTACCTGAGTCTAATTCATCTGCTTCTCCCTCTATTGGCTCTAGTGGGACCTTGGTGCCCCTTGTTGAAAATGCCCACCCTATGCTTACCCGAGCCAAAACTGGACATTCCAAACCAAAAGCCCTCCTTGTTCATACTGAGTCTGAACCATCTAGTGTTAAACAAGCCTTGTCCAAACCACAGTGGGCTAAGGCAATGCAGGATGAAGTTAATGCCTTACAAGCCAACAAAACATGGACTTTGACTAGTCTGCCTCCTGGAAGAGTTGCTGTAGGTTGCAGATGGGTATTCAAAGTCAAAGAAAATGCTGATGGTACTATTCAAAAACATAAAGCCAGGTTGGTGGCCAAGGGCTTCCATCAGGAACATGGTTTTGACTATACTGAGACATTCTCTCCTGTTGTAAAACCTACAACCATTAGAGTGATACTCACACTTGCTGTCACCTACAAATGGGATATTCAGCAAATAGATATCAACAATGCCTTTTTAAATGGCATTCTCCATGAAGATGTGTACATGGTACAACCTCCAGGATTTGTAAGTACTGATAAGAGTCTTGTTTGTAAACTTAATAAGGCTATCTATGGCCTTAAACAAGCTCCACGTGCCTGGTATGAAAAGCTAACTCAGGCATTACTGCACTTTGGCTTCACTTCTTCCAAATGTGATACCTCCTTATTTGTGTACTACAGAAAAGGTATAACCTTATATGCTCTTGTATATGTTGATGACATACTAATCACAGGTTCCAACTCAACTCTGATTCATGATCTCATCAGCAAACTACATAGTACTTTTGCTCCCAAAAAGCTTGGCAAACCAAAGTACTTTCTTGGTATTGAAGTTGTCTTCTGCAAAAATGGATCTATGATTCTCACTCAGTCAAAGTATATCCGGGACCTCTTAACTAAAGCTCAGATGACTGCTGCCAATGGTGTCCCTACACCCATGTTAAGCAACTGCAAACTTAGCAAACATGGCACGAACTACATGACTGATCCGCACCTGTATCGGTCTATCGTGGGGGCTCTCCAATATGTAACATTGACAAGACCTGACATTGCCTATAGTGTAAACAAAGCTTGTCAGTTCATGGCAAGTCCGCTTGACACCCATTGGGCAGCTGTTCGCAGACTCCTGCGCTATCTCAGTGGCACAGCAAATTATGGCTTACTACTCTCTCCTTCAGTTTCTGCTTCAAAGTTTTCTTTGCGTGCCTATAGCGACTCGGACTGGGCAAGCGATCCTGATGATAGACGCTCTACCTCTGGTTCCTGCATTTACTTTGGCCCAAATTTAGTAGCTTGGAGCTCCAAAAAGCAGTCACTTCTTGCTCGCTCTAGCACAGAGGCAGAGTATAGAGCGTTAGCTCATTCGACCTCTGAATTATTGTGGCTGGAATCTCTTCTCTCTGAGCTTAAAATACCCTTTCATTCACCTGTGTTGCTCTGTGACAATCTCAGTGCTGTTATGCTTTCGCACAATCCGGTCCTCCATGCTCGTACCAAACACATTGAACTAGATATTCACTTTGTCCGAGAACGAGTGGTCACAGGTACTATGAAAGTTCAACATGTTCCTGCAGCTCTTCAGATTGCGGATACTCTCACAAAACCCTTGGGCACAACAGCTTTTCAGGAGCTGCGTAACAAACTAAAGGTGGTTAATCTGGCTCTGCATCCTTCAGTTTGAGGGGGGTGTTAGAGTATAGTTTTCTAATGGGTAGTTAACACTGTCAACCCAATATCATTGGGCCTTATTTTTCTGTTAGTTCTGTTAGGCCCATTAGTTGTTAAAGATACACATATATAGACTCTCTTGTATCTCTTGATTCAGTTAAGCTTGTATGAACTATAGAGCACAGAGTGCTTCTTTTCTCTATAGCACTGAGTGCTTTTATCTTTTAGTTTTCTGTTGTAACTGAATCAAGAACAAGATGAATAACCATCTTCATCTTCTACACATATCAATGGGAATCCGATTGATTTTTTTCATCATTCAACATCAATTTCAGCATATATTGAAAAGAAAAAACATGAATCAACAAATTGCAAGAATAAAATATAAGAATTAAATACAGAAACACAGTGAAAAATAAGAGACTCGAGCTTATTTGTAAAATAGAGAAGACAAAACAGTGGAACAAAGAAATTAGGGTTTCTGTGTAGAAGATTGCTTAGGGAATGTATTTATAGGCTTACTTTTTAGTTAAGATTTTTACTCATTTTCGGTTAATGGGCTTTATCCACCGAGTGCTGTTTCATATCTGAGGAATTAACATGCAACCTTTTTTTATAAATGTCACCTCCAATATTTTAAAATTATCCTTAAATAAGTTATTAGGGTGAAAAATGAAATTTTCGATAGAATTTTCAAAAAATTTAGTATATTTTCTAAAGTTAAAAATTAAAAAAAAATTGTACTATCAAAAATTTCAAATTTATGATAGTCTAATTTTATTTTATTAGGTAAAAAATATCGGAAATTTCAGAAATTTCGATAATTTTTTCCAAATTTCGGGTAAAAATTCATGGAAATTTTAAAAAAAATCAGTATTTTTTTGAAATTCCAGGTGCACCCCACAAATTTTCGGTAAAACGCATATTTTTTGAAAATTAGAGACTTTAGATAATGATATAATGATAAAAGCGGCATGTCTAATTGGAGGGGTAACATGTAGATTCCTCTTTAAATTGTTAGAACTATAATTTGATTATTTTCTTTGTAAACATACACATTCTTTGCTGACAACGCGTTTTCTAATATAATATTATTTGGTTTAATTACTTTTTTTTCTTACTATTTTATCTTCTCCTAATTTTAAAAAAAATCAATTCATGCTACCATATTTTTAAAGTTAGGTTTCTCTAAAAATGTTGATCATCTTAGGTGTCATTGACTATTGGTTTGAGTATTAAGTTAAATTTTTCTAACGAGACTTTAGTCGAGTTTTTCACATGAAACTTTTAGTTGAATATCTTGGGCAAGGCTTTAGTCGAGTCCCACTTGCGAGATTTTTAGTTGAAATCTTCACACAAGATGGTTAGTTATTGTCCTTTCCAATTAAGTTGTAGTTTCCCTCTTGGATGGGTATGGCGACTTGTCTCATCATTAAGTCTCTCTTTTGCATTTTTCTTCGAACCACTTTTGAATCATATCTTCTGTCTCCCATTGGAAGGTTGAGAAAAACTCAAGAAATAAGGGGTTTGAATTGTGTTTTCTTAAAATTTTGATTCTTTTAAAAAAGGGTTTTCAAAAGTTAAAGAGATAGTTCAAGGAAAGATAAAAAAACACTTTCAGTTATCCAGGTACACCTTAGAAAAGGCTAACCATGTCCACCCACCAATGTGATGTACACTACGTCATACAAAAGTGGAAAATGTGATGTACTTTTGTACCATGTTGCTTCTTTTGCAAGTTTATGATCGTTCTTTAGTTGTGATGTGGTTCTTATCTGAAGTAGCGCGTGCAGTGAGGAGATCAAGTAATGCAGACGTTCCAAGAGAGAGATTCCTTTAGAAACAAAAAGAGGTCTTCAGAGTCAAAAGCAACAGCCTTTCTGAATGACACATTGATTTCTGAACTAGAAGCAATAAGCATTTTTGAACTAAATTTTTGTATCTGAGTACTCGTTTTACTTGAGAATATTTGTAGATCCTTTTTTAATGAGTTTTTCAACATTCTTCAAAACTGCTGACGTTTGTTCATAGTTGAGATGAATAGTTCTTCTGATGTGTGATGACGCTGATTCAGAAGATTATTTGGACATCAATATTAATCAACCAAAATAGTGAATCTGCATACTTAAGAAACTATTAGAGTACAAATTGTTTCATACAAATATATGTATTGTTATCATCAAAACTCAAATATTAAATGCAGACCCAAATTTTGTTCGGACAACTCCCCATTTTTGATGATGACAAAACTATGTATTTTGATGTAACAATTTTACAAGTTTATATCATAAAAAATAAACAAATCAGAGTTTAGATAGATAAAACTCCCCTTGAGTTGTACGCTTTCTCCCTGAGTCAAAGACTTACAAATTTTAGAAAATAGGGATAACTGAGCATTGATTAAAAGACTCCAAGTGAGTTAAACAATGTCCCCCTAAATCTAAAACTTTAGACTTTAACAAAGATGGAGGGTTTTTATGAGCCATGTTCATATTTCATTTGATCCTGTTGTAAGAATTCACTTTAGTCAAGCATCATATATCAGAGCATTTAGATCTTTGGGTGACCTAGAAGAGTGTCTTCAAATTGCTTGAACGTGGATCTAGTTCTGACTGGTTCAGTTTTGTTTCTCCGAATTAATTCTTTATATACAATTTTCCTTTGCCTTGGTTTTATTTGAAATCATGTACCTCCAAAGGATTCTTATTTGTCATTATTATTTGGAATATCTACCTCAGAGTCCTTGATCTTTTGTTCAGCTCCTTCGAGTGTAATCTCTAGATCTGCAAAACTTTCAAACAGCTTTGAGTTTTCTAAGTCATGCTTGTCATCAAATCTGACATGAATTAACTCTTCAACAATGCGTTTTCATTATTTTATATCTTATAGCCCTTAGAGAGTTATGAGTATCCCAATATGATACACTTTTGTGCCTTAGAATCAAACTTGTTCAGATAATCTTTAGTGTTTAAAATGAAACAGGTGCATTCAAATGGATGAAAATATGAAATTTTTAGTTTTATTCCCTTTCATAATTCATAGGGATTCTTTTCAAGAATAGGTCTTACAGAGATTCTATTATGAATATAACAAGTTGTATTCACAGCTTCTGCCTAGAAATGCTTAGCCACATTTGTTTCATTGATCATGGCTATAACATTTGTTTCATTGATCATGGTTCTAGCCATTTCTTGCAATATCTTATTCTTCCTTTCCTCAACTCCATTTTGCTGAGGAGTTATTGGATAGGAGAAATCATGGGATATACCATTGAAGTCAAATAGCTCTTTAAACGGTTGATTTTCAAATTCACCACCATGATCACTTCTGACTTTAACAATCTTCTTTTGTGCCTTAGAATCAAACTTGTTCAAATAATCTTTAATGTTTAAAATGAAACAAGTACATCCAAATGGATGAAAATATGAAATGTTTAGTTTTATTCCAAATTCGTAGGTATTATTTTCAAGAATATATGAAATGTTTAGTTTTATTTCAAATTCGTAGGTATTATTTTCAAGAATAGGTCTTAATGAGATTCTATTATGAATATAACAAGTTGTATTCACAACCTATGCCTAGAAATGTCTAGCCACATTTGTTTCATTAATCATGGTTCTAGCCATTTCTGGAGGTAAAAACAACACTTTTGGATTTAAAATATATTCTGGAGGTAGAAACAACACTTTTGGATTTAAAATATGTTTTTAAAAAACTTATCTTTTTGACATATTTACAAAGAGCACCGAAAGAGAACTTCAATTTAGGTAAGCATCTGAGGTATACAAACATTTTGAAGCGATGTCAATGTCACTTCGATTGACTTGCCTGTGGCACAATGAATAACAATGCAACATTTTGAGTGGCGTCAATGGCACTGACACAATGAATTACTTCATAAATTTGACTTCGGTAACTGACACAATGAATCACTTCATAAATTTAATTGTATTGAGCATGATAGTTGATAGACTTAGTTTATAAACTTTGGCACAATTGTTCAGAACAACTAGCTACTTGCAACATTTTGAAGCAGCATCAATGACACTTCGATAACTGCCACAATAAATCACTTCATAAATTTGATTGTAACCATCATTAACACTTTGGTAACTAAAGGCATCACTTTATCCTAAATTTGACTGTAACAATTTAAAGGCATGACTTCATCCTAAATTTGACTGTAACAATTTAATTTTATTTAAGATACAAATAATACCATTTTCTTAAAATACTTATTTAAAATAATATTATATTTTATAGTGAAACGGTGCACTTAAATAAAAAATAATAATATATTTAAAATAAAATATTTATTTTTAAAACTTATTTTATAACACAATAAAAAATAATATTATATTTAAAAAAAATATTTATTTTTAAAACTTATTTTATAACACAAATTTATGTTTGTAACATTAAGAAATTAATCAATTATATTAATGATAAAAATATACATTACTACCTGTTAGGTGCATAAATTAAAAACAACAAATGTCCAATCTTAATTAAAATTTTAGCTTTATTTAAATTAAGTTATTTTTTAATATTTAACTATACACATTTTTATTAAAAATTATCAAACATTATTTAATTTAAATTTTTTTACTAATAAATAAGTCGAGTACTCCATTTTAACCTATCATTTAAGATATACTATATTAATTATGAACAGTGTAAATTGAAATTGTTTCTGAACCAAAAAACTTTCCAAAAAACATCCAAAATATAAAGTTACCTTTAATTTTATAAATTAAAATAATGATTAAGTTTTAAAACTATTGATCTTTAATTAAAGAATGTTTACAAAAATATCCACCTTAGAAAATTCTTTACCTTATAAATTTAATAAAAAACTATTGAAAATTGTATATTTTAAGATGTGGTTTGTAACATCTACTTAAAAAAACCTACGAGCAGTATTGATGCAACCCCAAATACATTTAAATAATAAAAATAATATTCATCAACTGATTATACAATAAGAAAAATTAAAAACAATTAAAAACAGTAAAAAATTTGTAAATGTAACCAAAACAGGGATCCAGAAATACACAAAACCATAGATCAGGATAATGCAAGTCCCCGAAAATTGGTCAAATTAATTTATGCCCCCAGAACAAAGTTACCAAGTAATCGATCTAGATCTCAGATCTTGCAACTGAAAGAAGAGGCAATTCAATTTAAAACTAAGAAATGTAAAAAAAAAAAAAAGTAGAAAACAATTTGATGTTGTCAGAAGTAGCTGGTTAATCTCATCTATGAAAATATCAATGGGAATCCGATTGATTTTTTTCATCATTCAACATCAATTTCAGCATACATTGCTAAAAGATGAATAAACTAACTGCAAAAATAAAAGATGTGAATTATATAAAGAAACACGGTAAGAAGGGAAAACTGATAGCTGTGAGAGCAAAATTAAGAGTAAATTTTAAATCTACGATGACTGAAAAAGAGAGAAAAAGGGATAACATAACATCTGAGCAGATAGATTAGGGTTTTTTTGGTGTATGAGTACAGCTTAGGGCATATATTTATAGGCTTGTTTATTACTAAAGGGCTTTGCTCTAATGGGCTTTATATACCCGATCCTCTTTTATTTTGTTATAACTAAAATTTGATTTGATTATTTTTTATGTAAACATCCCTACTCTTTGCTAACAACACGTTTTTTAATATATTTTTGGCTTAATTACATTTTTTTTTCTTCTTATTCCAGAATTTCTTAACCCCCTCGCGGTTTTTTAAGGCAGCATGTGCATTTTTAAAATTACCTTTATGTTTTGTATTTTCGGACGCACCTATTTTTTACTCAACGTCAAAAGTTTCTGTAGATGCATCTACAAAATCTGTCTGTTTCTATATTTACAAAAGAAATTCAAAATCAGAAAACCAGAAAATTAACATTGCAACGATAAAAACAACATTCATAAATTAAAATCGGCATTAAATTGATGATTTCAACAAAAAATTAAATATTACATTTCAATAGCCCGATAGACGCTTGCACATCTTTAAGATTTGCTCGACCGTTCTTCGTACCGTCGCTACCAACTTGAGCGGGATTTTCTCTTCAAAATCGATATACGTTCGCCACATTGTCAAAACATCCTCTCGGTTCTTGAGCTCAAAGTTGTTGTAAACGACGTTCGTTGTCAAGTGAATGTGAACGATATTCGAGCTCCACAACCTTTTGTTTGTCTTCGTAAGGTATGCAACAGTGGATTTCGTCAATGATATCTTGGAGTGAGGTGTAATCGTTGAGTTTAAACGTCCGCTCGGGTGTTTTGCCGTCAGAGTAGGAGACACTTGCGACATACCAACGAATGTTGATTTCATATTCAGACACTTTTGTGTTTTTGTGTAAGACAACATAAGAAGGAGTCGGGAAAAAGTTTATCAACGTGCTCACAATAAGGAGATCATGTAATCGAGTTTGCATTCGGTGTAGGCTTCATTTTCTTCGGAGCACCCTTTGTCTTTACCGATTGAGAAGGTGGTTTCATGTCAGTTATTTCAAGATATCCAACTTCCACAATTGTTCTTTGATGTGGAGTTTCATGTTGTCACCGCCCTTCGAAGTCTCTCTTGTATCGCTTCCAATTGGGTAGAAATAGAGATATTCAGTTTACCTTCTTCCATGCAACCATCATCGTCAAAACTAAGTATTTTCTAATGAGGGCTAATTTCGTCCATTCTTATTGGCTCACCTGGTTTCATCTTTTTAGCTATAACACAAGCACACGAGAGACCATATTTTTTAGAAATAGTGGAACCACACTTTGCGCTATCGTAACCTACAGTTTCTCCTCGTTTGGTCCCGTGAAAAATATACTTCAACCCAGACCGAGACATTTTGCCGATCAATTGAGAATAAAGAATGTTGTCCTTAAATCGATGTTCTAACACCGTTATGCTCCGATCAAATGTGGTTTGTATCTCATTATGTTGGTTTTTAATCATGAGAGTTACGAAGTCTCAATCTCGACACAAGTCACCTTTGCTATTACCCAACCAAATTTTCAAACTAGCATGTGCCGAATCAACTCTATTGGTGGTTGTATTCCCAAGGCGTCGGACATTATTAGTCCACACACGGACAAACTTCTCCTTCACCTTATCAAGAATAGTGCTTTCAACATATTTCAATAAATCAAGATACTTTTCACACACTTTTCAAAATTGAATGACGAAATCATATAATTCTTTTGTCGAAGAATTTACACTATGATTTCATGCATCCATTATTTGTTCAACAATCACATCGGGCTTCACCATTTTTCCACCTTCTGACTCTACTTGTTTCGTACCTATAGCGGGTTTAATCTTACTTCTCACATTACATGTTATGTGATATCGATAAAGTAATGCATTAGAAGAAGGAAATACCTTTGTCACTGCATTCATCAATGCGATATCGCGGTCTGTAACAATCACCTTAGGCATCTCGACTCTGTCCTTCGAAAGTGACTGATACACCTCTAGTGCCCATGTAAAATTATCCTCATTTTCACACTCCAAAAAAGCAAAACCAACGGCATATGTGTTCTTGGTAGATGTAACATCAACCATCTGAAATAATGGAAGTCTATACTTGTTGGTCTTGTAGGTAGAATCAAGAATGAGCACTGTCGGGAACATGTTGAACAATGTTATTGAATCCGGATGAGTCCAAAAAATATATCGGACCGTAACTCCATCGTTCCAAGTTCTACACTGGGACACGCAAAAGTTATCATTGATAAGTTCCAAATTTTTATTATTTTGAGTATATATTTGTGGCACTTATCGATTATATTCTTTCCGTTTTTATAATAAAATCCCAACTTTTGTGTAAATATTTGTATACTTGAGTTTTGATTTGTTTTATGTACTGTTTGACCGTTTTTATCTCTTCTCCTCTATGTGTGTTTCCTTTGTGTTGGGTTTGTATGTATTTTACTCGAATCTTATGTATATTTATCGCTCATGGCGTTGTATAAAATCTTCTTTATAAATCGTTATTGTTATCTTCCATAATCTTTTTGCATTTATGTTTGGATTTGTGTTGTTGTAGAGATATACTTCACAGATTTTGGTTAGGGATAGATTTATGTTAGCTTCTAAACTCTAGACATGGATTTAGAGCCGATAATCACTTGTGTGTTGAAGCTTAATGCTTCCGTGTTTGAGTTTCGCGCGAGAGATCGCCGATGCGGGAATACGAATGTTCTTGCAACTTTGCGTTAGAGGTAACCTCGATTGTGATATGTCTCGTTGGTGCTTCAGAGATGAACACTGATGTCAGAGATACGTGATGGTAATGACGAGTATTATAGGTTGAGTGCAACTGATCGATAGGTTTAAGTTTGCAACGAGTGAGTTTATTTGCATGCCTGATAAGTTATTCTCTCTGAAGAATGTATTTATTTTCCTGTTTATATCTTTTACTTTTTGTTCATTTAAACCCAAGCTTGAAAACATAGAAAGCGTTGAACGACATTCTAACCAACCATTCTCTGTGGACACGATAAATCCCAGAGTAATACTTCTAAATATTTTACTTGTCGCTTTACTGCGTCAACAAAATGACGTTGTTGTCGGATAATGGTTTTGTGTTGGAGTTGCATTGCAATAATTTCTTTAGTTTTGAGCTTTGTATGTATCATATATATTGTATATGTTCACTTGTATATTTTGACTCGTATATGCTTACTTGTATATGTTTACATATAAGTATACATTGTTGGTGAATGTTGGCTAAACAAGTTGAAATTGGACTTGTTCGTAATTTCAAATCTTCACTTCTTAACTTGCGTATCCAACATTCACCAATTTTTTTTGTATACTTATAGTTATTTGTTTCATACTTTTATATATGTATTTGTTCTTATACTTGTATACTTGCGTTTTCTTTTATGTTCGTGCAATTGTTGTATATATTTGCACCTGTAATGTTTGTTGAGTGTTTTGGTCAGGACACTTTCTTTAGGTTTGCGCAGTGAGCATAACCATGGCATTACGAAAGGAAGCTACTTGCCAATCATGACAAAACAATGAAGGCGTCGAGCTAACGACGTAAAACAAGCGCTTGTTGGGAGGCACCCTAACGGTTGTAAGTTTTGTTTATTTTTCTGTATCTAAGGTGTTTAGGTGAAGTGGAGCATGGGTGGAAGATCAGATTCAGTTCTGGTTTTCCTGAGTTTTTCTGCTACCGCTTAGCACGGTCTAGCCCGCTAAAAAAAACTCAACTTCCTGGTTTTATGCTTGTGGATTCACTTGGCCCGCCGTTTTCCCACTTTCACTACGGCTATTTAGTAGTAGATAATAGTATTTATTTTTCTAATTCTCTTGCAGTTGTTTGTGAAGGATAGAAAAACACTT
Source organism: Vicia villosa (assembly GCF_029867415.1). Classification (NCBI taxonomy): domain Eukaryota; kingdom Viridiplantae; phylum Streptophyta; class Magnoliopsida; order Fabales; family Fabaceae; genus Vicia; species Vicia villosa. The sequence continues at coordinate 478,492 of NW_026705248.1, read as the reverse complement.
AGAAAGGGGGGGTTTGAATAAGTGTAGCTTTAAAAACTTGACAGATAAAACATAAATTGCACAGTTATTTTTATCCTGGTTCGTTGTTAACTAAACTACTCCAGTCCACCCCCGCAGAGATGATTTACCTCAACTGAGGATTTAATCCACTAATCGCACGGATTACAATGGTTCTCCACTTAGTCAGCAACTAAGTCTTCCAGAGTCTTCTGATCACACACTGATCACTCCAGGAACAACTGCTTAGATACCCTCTAAGACTTTTCTAGAGTATACTGATCCACACGATCACTCTAGTTACAACCTGCTTAGATAACCTCTAAGACTTCCTAGAGTATTCTGATCCACACGATCACTCTAGTTCCTTACAACTTAATGTAATCAATTCTAAGAGTATTACAATTGCTTCTTAAAAGCGATAATCACAAACTGTGATATTTCTCTTAACGTTTAAGCTTAATCTCACTAATATATTACAACAGCAATGTAGTGAGCTTTGATGAAGATGAAGATTCTGAGCTTTGAATTTGAACAGAGTTTCAGCAAGTTAATAGGCGTTGTTTTGTTCAGGATCGTTAACCTTGCTTCTCATCAGAACTTCATATTTATAGGCGTTGGAGAAGATGACCGTTGAGTGCATTTAATGCTTTGCGTGTTCCGTACAGCATCGCATTTAATGTTATACGCTTTTGTCAACTACCTCGAGCCTTGTTCACGCTGTGTCTACTGACGTAGCCTTTAGTAGCTTTTAACGTTCCTTTTGTCAGTCAGCGTAGCTTGCCACTCGTACTTCCTTCTGATCTGATGTTTGTGAATACAACGTTTGAATATCATCAGAGTCAAACAGCTTGGTGCATAGCATCTTCTGATCTTCTGACCTTGAAGTGCTTCTGAGCGTGATACCATCAGAACTTCAGTGCTTCTGTTCTCTTGTTCTTCTGATGCTTCCATAGACCCATGTTCTGATTCTGCTTCGACCATCTTCTGATGTCTTGCCAGACCATGTTCTGATGTTGCATGCTGAACCCTTTGAGACAAAGCTTCTGAGCGCTGAATTATGCGTACTCTTTATATATTTCCTGAAAAGGAAATTGCATTGGATTAGAGTACCATATTATCTTAAGCAAAATTCATACTATTGTTATCATCAAAACTAAGATAATTGATCAGAACAAATCTTGTTCTAACAATCTCCCCCTTTTTGATGATGACAAAAACATATATAAATGATATGAATTTGCGATCAGAAAGAACAGACGGCAAAAGACAAATTACACAGCTATAGCATAAGCATATGAATATGTCTCCCCCTGAGATTAACAATCTCCCCCTGAGATAAATAATCTCCCCCTGAAATAAATACTCGAAGAACTTTAATAAAAGACTTCCCTGATTATTTCGGTAGAGACGATCACATAAGCTTCTGTCTTTAGAGAATTCATAGCATCTGACTTCTGCTTCCATTGGACAGCTTCAGAACTAGAATTTCTTTAGATCCCTAGAACACTCACAGCTTCTGATTCCTGCTTCCGTCTAGGACAGCTTCTGAACTTGAATTTCTTTGATCTTCTGAACATTCACAGCTTCTGATTTCTGCTTCCATTTAGGACAGCTTCAGAACTTGAGTTTTCTGGATCTTTAGAACTTTCACAGCTTCTGATTTCTGCTTCCCTCGGATAGCTTTAGAGCTTTGAATTTCTACCAACATCACTTCATGCTAGATTTGTATCAGAACATTGTTGAATGTACCAGAGCATCATCTGAGCATCTCTACATCCTGAAATGTTACAGAACAAAAACTAAACGACAAAAGTCAGCATGAACGAGTCAGAACATAAAATGTATATTAGAACACATGATATGTATCAGAGCCATATAGGCTAAAATAATGTATTAGAGCAAATAGAATTTTGTCAGATCAAATAGACAAATATGGATCAAATTCTATTATCAGTGCTTCTGATCTCTGAAGCTTGACAGCACTCAGCTTGCTTCAGTTTCCATGGTTTTGCTTCTTGTGTTTGCTTTGAAGATTCTCTTCACTTCTTTATACCTGCAAAACACTTAAACCATATAGAACTTGCAGTTCTTGTTAGTAAATGTGTGGGAACTTTACCCAGCAACTGATAGATTAATCAAATCATTTATCATTTATCTTCTCCCCCTTTTTGTCATAACATCAAAAAGAATATTTCAAAAGATTCAGATGAATAAAACGACAAATAAAATTACTGGAATGTAAATCAAGGAAACTTTTTATTGATAATCAAAAGATATTACATGAGAAGATGTTTAACAAGCAGATGCAACAAGGAAAGAAAAACTACTAAGACCAAATCCTAAGACCCTAGCTAAGACAAAGTCTGTGCCAGCATGCCATGAAGGAGTGAAACGCCTCATTGACTGCTTCTTGGGCTTCCAGGCGAGGGGTCAGGGAGACTTGGTTCTGATGCAGATCTTCCACAATCTTTATTTGAGACAGCATTCTCAGCGGGTGAAGATGAAGAGATTTCTTCGGAATGGGTTGAGGGAGAGGAAAGGTTAGATGAAGAGGAAGTTGAGTCTAGAAGGAAACAAGATGAGGAAGAAGATGGAGATGATGGAGGGCTTTCACCAGGGGGTTGAAACACACGTCTAGAATAGTTTCCAGATAACATTGCTTCGAATGGATTCACCTTGAGAGGGTCGTAGGTGATCTTTATCTTTTTGGGTTTGGAGGGAGATGTTTCAACAGCTTTCCTCTTTTTGTTTTGATCTTTTCCATGGTTTCCTGGGCTTGATGAAGAGTTCATGATGGATTTGCAGATAATGAACAGCTAGGGTTTGATATGAATGCAAAAAAGATAGAGTGAATAGAGAAAATATGAGAGGGAAGGAGAAGTGTTTGAAGAATATAAAGAAAAACTGAAAGAGAGTAAATGATGAAAAGCATTTAATGTTACGTGACGTGAGGAGAGATAATAAAGACAAATGAGGTGACTAGCACAGTTACCTATGGTCGGCGTCCCTTCAACTGCACGCGCGCTTATCCATGAATAGTAACGACAGGTTTACCATCCCGAGATAAAACGTTACAGCTGTTTTGCTTTAAAAGAGGTTCTGAATCAACTTAGACAATGAAACGTTAGTAATAACCGAATCATAATTTCTAAAAGATTTCAATCAGAACTTCTGATTAAAAAAAATAGTCCATTTTCATTTCAGAAGATACTCATACATAAGAACTTCTCATCTTCTCATTCTGGGCATAAATCCATACCGATGTTCTTCAGAATGAACTTAAACCTATCTTCAGCCAGGGGTTTTGTAAAAATATCAGCCCATTGATGGTCTGTATCAACAAAGTTTAAAGATATAACGCCCTTCTGAACATAGTCCCTTATGAAATGATGTTTAATCTCAATATGTTTAGCTTTTGAATGAAGAATAGGATTCTTAGATAAACATATAGCAGAAGTATTATCACAGAATATAGGAATGTTACTCTCAAATATCTGATAATCTTCTAACTGACTCTTCATCTAGAGCATCTGTGTACTGCAACCAGCAGCAGCGACATATTCTGCTTCTGTTGTTGATAGAGCAATAGTTGCTTGCTTCTTGCTATACCAGGAGATCAAATGACTTCCAAGAAATTGGCAACTTCCTGAAGTACTCTTTCTTTCAATTCTGTCTCCAGCATAGTCAGCATCGCAGAATCCTACTAAGTTGTATTCTTTAGATTTTCTGTAAACTAAGCCAACATTAGTAGTACCTTTCAGATACCTTAGAATTCTCTTAACAGCAGTTAAATGAGATTCTCTAGGATCTGATTGGAATCTAGCACACAAACAAACACTGAACAGAATGTCAGGTCTAGAAGCAGTCAGATATAGAAGAGATCCAATCATACCTCTGTATAACTTCTGATCTACCTTCTTACTTACCTCATCCTTACCTAGGATGCATGTTGGATGCATAGGAGTTTTGGCTTCTTTGCAGTCTAGAAGATTAAACTTCTTCAGAAGTTCCTTCACATACTTGGTTTGGTGAACATACGTTCCTTCTGATGTTTGATTTATTTGTATTCCAAGGAAATACTTGAGTTCTCCCATCATGCTCATTTCAAACTCAGCCTGCATAGACTCAGCAAACTCCTTTCCAAGTGTAGCATTAGATGTTCCAAAAATAATATCATCTACATATATTTGACAAATTAAAATATCCCTTTTAAAGGTTTTACAAAAGAGAGTAGTGTCCACTTTTCCTCTAGTGAAACCATTATCCAGAAGGAAAGAACTTAAGCGTTCATACCAAGCTCTGGGAGCCTGTTTCAATCCATACAATGATTTCTTTAGTTTAAAAACATGATTAGGAGACATAGAGTCTTCAAAACCAGGAGGTTGATGGACATAAACTTCTTCATCTATATAACCATTTAAGAAGGCACTCTTAACATCCATCTGATAGAGAGTGATGTTATGTTGAGTGGCAAATGAAATTAATAGACGAATAGATTCTAACCTGGCCACTGGTGCAAAGGTTTCTGTATAGTCAATCCCTTCTTGCTGACTATAACCCTAAGCCACCAGTCTGGCTTTGTTCCTTACCACTTCACCTTTCTCACTGAGCTTGTTTCTGAAGACCCATTTTGTACCGATTATATTGAATCCATCTGGTCTAGGAACAAGATCCCAAACATCATTCCTTGTAAACTGATTCAGTTCTTCTTGCATAGCAATTATCCAGTCTGGATCTTCTAGAGCATGATCAACAGAAGTTGGCTCGATCAAAGATACAAGACCTAATTGACAGTCTGCATTGTTCTTAAGGAATGCTCTTGTTCTGATTGGATCATCCTTCTTTCCAAGAATGACATCTTCTGAATGACCAGAGATGAGTCTGGATGATCTTCTGACAGATGGTTCTTCAGAAATGCTTAGATTCTCCAGAGAAGCTGATACTTGATCTTCCGATTCTTTGCTTCTGAGAAGCTCTGCTTCTGATGCGTTGCTTCTTGGCTCAACAACTTCTGATATATCAATATCCCAATCTGCAAAATTATCAAACTGCTTTGGTTTTTCAGAACCAAGCTTATCATCAAACCTGATATTGATTGATTCTTCTACAATCAATGTTTCAGTATTGTATACTCTGTAGCCTTTTGAGCGTTCAGAATATCCAAGAAGGAAACATTTTTGTGCTTTGGAATCAAACTTACCAAGATGATCTTTAGTGTTCAGAATAAAGCATACACATCCAAAAGGATGGAAATATGAAATGTTGGGCTTTCTATTCTTCCACAATTCATAAGGAGTCTTATTTAGAATAGGTCTGATAGAGATTCTATTCTGAATATAGCATGCAGTGTTTATTGCTTCTGCCCAAAAATGCTTAGCCATATTGGTTTCATTGATCATGGTTCTGGCCATTTCTTGCAGAGTCCTATTCTTTCGTTCTACAACTCCATTTTGCTGTGGAGTTCTAGGACAAGAGAAATCATGGGCAATACCATTTTCTTTGAAGAATTCTTCAAAGGATCTGTTCTCAAATTCACCACCATGATCACTTCTGACCTTTATGATTTTACACTCTTTTTCAGATTGAATCTGAATGCAGAAATCAAAGAACACTGAATGAGACTCATCCTTGTGTTTCAAGAATTTTACCCACGTCCAGCGGCTATAATCATCTACGATGACTAATCCATATTTCTTCCCTCTGACAGATGCTGTTTTGACTGGGCCAAACAGATCAATGTGCAAGAGTTCTAATGGCCTTGAGGTAGAAACAACATTCTTGGACTTGAATGCAGGTTTGGAGAACTTGCCCTTCTGACATGCTTCACAAAGAGCATCTGATTTGAATTTCAGATTAGGAAGTCCTCTGACAAGATTCAGTTTGTTAATCTGAGAAATCTTTCTCAAACTAGCATGACCTAATCTTCTGTGCCAGACCCACTGCTCTTCAGAAACAGACATAAGACAAGTCACCTTCTGAATCATAAGATCTTGCAGATCTGTCTTATAAATGTTGTTCTTCCTCTTGCCTGTAAATAGGATTGAGCCATCCTTCTGATTTACAGCCTTGCAAGACTCTTGATTAAAGATTATATCATAACCATTGTCACTCAATTGACTGATAGATAAGAGGTTATGTGTTAATCCTTCTACAAGAAGTACATTAGAAATGGAAGGAGAGTTACCAGACTTTATAGTTCCAGAGCCAATTATCTTGCCCTTCTGATCTCCTCCAAACTTGACTTCTCCTCCAGACTTAAGCACCAGGTCTTGGAACATAGACCTTCTTCCTGTCATGTGTCGTGAGCATCCAGAGTCCAGGTACCATGACATGTTGTGCTTTGTCCTTTTTTCAGTCAAGGATATCTGCAATAGGAATAATCTTATCCTTAGGTACCCACATCTTTTTGGGTCCTTTCTTGTTAGATTTTCTCAAGTTCTGATTGAACTTGGGTTTAACATTGTAAGCAATAGGAGGAACATCATGATAATTTTTAATGTGAGTTTCATGATATTTCCTAGGTTGTGTCACATGCTTCTTAGTGTGTGTTATGTGAAAACTTTGAGCATGTGAAGTGTGCCTAATATCATGGGAGTGGCCATACTTGAACTGATCATACAATGGCTTGTATGTGAATTTCATTTCATCAACAGGTTCAAGTTTGTATGGGGTTTCACCCTCAAAACCAATGCCGACTCTTTTGTTTCCAGACACAGCATATATCATAGAAGCTAGCTGACTTCTGCCAATACTTCTAGATAAGAACTTCCTGAAACTTAAATCATATTCTTTCAGAATATGGTTTAGACTAGGAGTGGATTTTTCTGAATCAGAAGGAGATCCAACATTATTGGATAATTTTAAAATTTTTTCTTTTAATTCAGAATTTTCCAACTCAAGCTTCTTTGTTTCAAATTCAAATAGCTTTTTCAGCTTTTTGTATTTGAGACTGATCTGAGACTTGAGTTCCAGAAGTTCAGTTAGACCGGAAACTAACTCATCTCTAGTAAGTTCAGAAAATACCTCTTCAGAATCTGATTCTGATGTAGATTCTGATCCGTCATCTTCTGTCGCCATCAGCGCACAGTTAGCCTGCTCATCTTCAGAGTCTGAATCATCTTCTGACTCATCCCAGGTTGCCATAAGACCTTTCTTCTGATGAAACTTCTTCTTGGGATTTTCCTTCTGAAGATTTGGACATTCATTCTTGAAGTGTCCAGGCTCATTGCATTCATAGCACATGACCTTCTTCTTGTCAAATCTTCTGTCATCAGAAGATTCTCCACGTTCAAATTTCTTTGAACTTCTGAAGCCTCTGAACTTCCTTTGCTTGGTCTTCCAGAGTTGATTTAGCCTTCTGGAGATCAAAGACAGTTCATCTTCTTCTTCAGATTCTGATTCTTCAGGATCTTCTTCTCTAGCCTGAAAAGCGTTAGTGCATTTCTTGATATTGGATTTTAATGCAATAGACTTACCTTTCTTTTGAGGCTCATTTGCATCCAGCTCTATTTCATGACTTCTCAAGGCACTGATAAGCTCTTCCAGAGAAACTTCATTCAGATTCTTTGCAATCTTGAATGCCGTCACCATAGGACCCCATCTTCTGGGTAAGCTTCTGATGATCTTCTTTACATGATCAGCCTTGGTGTATCTCTTGTCAAGAACTCTCAATCCAGCAGTAAGAGTTTGAAATCTTGAAAACATCTTTTCAATGTCTTCATCATCCTCCATCTTGAAGGCTTCATACTTCTGGATTAAAGCTAGAGCTTTAGTCTCCTTGACTTGAGCATTTCCTTCATGAGTCATTTTCAAGGACTCATATATGTCATAGGCCGTTTCCCTGTTAGATATCTTCTCATACTCAGCATGAGAGATAGCATTCAGCAAAACAGTTCTGCATTTATGATGATTCCTGAAGAGCTTCTTCTGATCATCATTCATTTCTTGCCTTGTCAGCTTTACGCCTCTGGCATTTACTGGATGTTTGTAACCATCCATCAGAAGATCCCATAGATCACCATCTAGACCAAGAAAGTAACTTTCCAGTTTATCTTTCCAGTATTCAAAGTTTTCACCATCAAATACCGGCGGTCTAGTATAACCATTGTTACCGTTGTATTGCTCAGCAGAGCCAGATGTAGATGCAGGTGTAGACTTTTCACTTTCATCAACCATCTTTTACTGAAGCGTTTTTCTCTTCCTGAATCTTTTCTAAACACGGTTAAGTGCTTGCACCTTAGAACCGGCGCTCTGATGCCAATTGAAGGATAGAAAAACACTTAGAAAGGGGGGGTTTGAATAAGTGTAGCTTTAAAAACTTGACAGATAAAACATAAATTGCACAGTTATTTTTATCCTGGTTCGTTGTTAACTAAACTACTCCAGTCCACCCCCGCAGAGATGATTTACCTCAACTGAGGATTTAATCCACTAATCGCACGGATTACAATGGTTCTCCACTTAGTCAGCAACTAAGTCTTCCAGAGTCTTCTGATCACACACTGATCACTCCAGGAACAACTGCTTAGATACCCTCTAAGACTTTTCTAGAGTATACTGATCCACACGATCACTCTAGTTACAACCTGCTTAGATAACCTCTAAGACTTCCTAGAGTATTCTGATCCACACGATCACTCTAGTTCCTTACAACTTAATGTAATCAATTCTAAGAGTATTACAATTGCTTCTTAAAAGCGATAATCACAAACTGTGATATTTCTCTTAACGTTTAAGCTTAATCTCACTAATATATTACAACAGCAATGTAGTGAGCTTTGATGAAGATGAAGATTCTGAGCTTTGAATTTGAACAGAGTTTCAGCAAGTTAATAGGCGTTGTTTTGTTCAGGATCGTTAACCTTGCTTCTCATCAGAACTTCATATTTATAGGCGTTGGAGAAGATGACCGTTGAGTGCATTTAATGCTTTGCGTGTTCCGTACAGCATCGCATTTAATGTTATACGCTTTTGTCAACTACCTCGAGCCTTGTTCACGCTGTGTCTACTGACGTAGCCTTTAGTAGCTTTTAACGTTCCTTTTGTCAGTCAGCGTAGCTTGCCACTTGTACTTCCTTCTGATCTGATGTTTGTGAATACAACGTTTGAATATCATCAGAGTCAAACAGCTTGGTGCATAGCATCTTCTGATCTTCTGACCTTGAAGTGCTTCTGAGCGTGATACCATCAGAACTTCAGTGCTTCTGTTCTCTTGTTCTTCTGATGCTTCCATAGACCCATGTTCTGATTCTGCTTCGACCATCTTCTGATGTCTTGCCAGACCATGTTCTGATGTTGCATGCTGAACCCTTTGAGACAAAGCTTCTGAGCGCTGAATTATGCGTACTCTTTATATATTTCCTGAAAAGGAAATTGCATTGGATTAGAGTACCATATTATCTTAAGCAAAATTCATACTATTGTTATCATCAAAACTAAGATAATTGATCAGAACAAATCTTGTTCTAACAGTTTGTTGTCAATTTTGTTCCGTTATCTTGAGGAATTTTCGATCGAGGTGATTTTCCAACATTGAGTGTATCAACTTGCGGATGTATGGTAATGATGTTTTTGAAGTTGTATCATTCAAGGTATTCATTTATCGCTTTCTATAGCATAACATGTTTAGGAAACTTTTCATTTGTACAAGTACCATGCCATTAATTCTTCTGCATTACGTGCTTGTTAATTGAATCACTTTAGTTCACAAATCCCAAATGTGAGGAAACTTTCCGATGTTCATAAATACTGAAGACTAACAATTTTTGTCTTAACTGGATTTTATTATGCTTAATCTTTTATTTATGTTGATTTTATGAAAGCATGAAAAGGATCAAAGCATTTTGTTTCATTTTGAGCACAACCACCCTAACCAAATAGTCAATTCACCTTGTGAGTGTGTGATCATCTGTTAACCCCTTTGAGCTTTTTGCCAATCTCCATGTTACTTTTGAACTTGATGTTTGTCTATGAGTATTTAGTTCTCCTTTTTGCATGGATTTTGATATTTATTTTCTTGAACCCTCAACCATGATTTTTGGTTTGAATTTTTATCTTGCCTTAGAAAGTAGGGAGTATTCACACTTTGATGTTGGCTCAATTTAAGTTGGGGAGAAAATGGTTGTTACTTATTTGGTAGTTGCTATGAGGTTGAAAAGAAAAAGAAAAGAAATTGTGAAAAAGAAAGAAAAAAGAGAAAAAGTTTTGAAAAAAAAAAGAAGTGTTGAATAACTGTGCAAATAAGTAGTATGATTGATTTGACAACTTGAGATTAAAGAAGAAGTTTGATTGATATTTTTTTGTTTGAGTCTATGTGAATTGATCGCTTCCTTAGGTTTATGTAAGTTTTTGTTTCGATTAGCCTTAGAAGTTATCCCTTATTTGTTAACCAAGCCACATTACAATCTTGAAAAGCCCTTGTGATTCTTGCCTTTGTATTTTCAATATGAGTTTTGAATGAATGCCTAATTTAGTCTATTGTTTGCAAGATTGTTGGATGAGTGTCAAAGTCCCTCACCTTTGTGTGTTTTTCATCCTTTGATGAATTTGTACTAGGTGTGATTCATGATGTGAGCTTGTATTATTTTAGAATGTTTTGTATGATTTTTGTACTTAGGATTCGTTCCATTTACATGTTGTCGTTGTAGGATAGTGGTAAGTATTACTTTGCTTATACGTTTTTGTGTTGTGCCATACATTTATTTTTGGTTTCGAAATATGTTGATTCACGATTCTTTGGTTTATTACTTTTGATTCTTTGATTTGTTTGACATTGTTTGAGGACAAACGATGTTTCAAGTTAGGGAGAGTTTGATAAGTGCCAAAATGTGGTTATTTTGAGTATATATTTGTGGCACTTATCGATTCTATTCTTTCTGTTTTTATAATAAAATCCTAACTTTTGTGTAAATATTCATATACTTGAGTTTTGATTCGTTTTATGTACCGTTTGACCATTTTATATTCATTTTATAGGTATTGATGCATATCGGAGCCTTGAATAATAAAGTGTCGAAGGTACAACTTTGAATATGCAGTTTTGGAGCAATAAGGAGAAAATTCTGCAGAAGTCCTCTTAGCCAAGTCTATAGTGCGCTACCACATTCCAGAGCAGAGGCAAAATTGACTTCATGAGCCCTCTTAGCGCGGTCAGGCCGCTAAGCGAGGTATCTATTGTATAGCCGGATATTTTGTCAATAAAGGCAAGCACGCTAAGCCCAGTGAGCCCTCTTAGCATGCCTGCATAATTTTTCTGTTTATATTTCTCTTTTGAGACATTTTCTAGGGTTATGGTTTTGGGGATTTTTTGTCCCAATTCCATCATTTTCATTCTTAGGTTAGGATTAGCTTAGAAAACAACACTAGGTCGTGCACTTGGATGATCGGAGGTGGATTGCTCATCAATCAGAGCTAACAACCCGTGAGATGTTTGATTTATCTCTTCTCCTCTTTGTGTGTTTCCTTTGTGTTGGGTTTGTATGTATATTTACTCAAATCTTATGTATATTTATCGCTCATGGTGTTGTATAAAATCTGCTTTACAAATCGTTATTTTTATCTTCCCTTATATTTTTGCATTTATGTTTGGATTTGTGTTGCTGTAGAGATATACTTCACAAATTCTGGTTACGGATAGATTTCTGTTAGCTTCTAAACTCTATACATGGATTAGAGCTGACAATCACTTGTGTGTCGAAGCTTAATGCTTTCGTGTTTAAGTTTCACGCGAGAGATCGCTGACGCGAGAATACAGATGTTCTCGCAACTTTGCGTTAGAGATAACCTCGGTTGTAATACGTCTCGTTGGTGCTTCAGAGATGAACACTGATGTGAGAGACACATGATGGTAATGACGAGTATTGTAGATTGAGTGCAACTAATCGATAGGTTTAAGTTTGCAATGAGTGAGTGTATTTGCATGCCTGATAAGTTATTCTCTCTGAAGAATGTATTTATTTTCCTGTTTATATCTTTTTACTTTTTGTTCGTTTAAACCTAAGCTCGAAAACATAGAAACCGTTGAACGATATTCTAACTAACCATTCTCTGTGGACACAATAAACCCTGGAGTAATACTTCCAAATCTTTTGCTTGTCGCTTTACTGCACCAACAATCATCCAACAATTTCAACAGTTATTGCATCTCACTTCTATCCCCCCTAATCGTCTTGTTAGTCTGGTACCAAATTTTGTACACTTGCCTTATATATTATACATTGTCGGGTTCCTTTCGTTTCAATGTGGCAAGTGTATTTTGCAGTTAAACAAGATTCAAGGTCATGTCACTAATACATGTCTTCTCTTCCGGTTTGAGTCAACATACACTAGAATGACCTTGTAACTTTGAACACAATTCATGGTTATGCAAGCCACAAATAACACTAAATTTCCACTTCTTGCTAGCCAAAATATAACCACTAATTTTAAAAGGACACTCACATTTTCTACTACTTTTGTCGTCTCTTTTAAACTTCCGTAGAGGAGTATGGTATTTCCCGCTTCTATCATACAACATTGTTACAAAAGCGTTTCTTCTTTCCGAACTATTATTCGATCTTCCTATTACCACACCAAAACCAAGTCTAGTTGTTGTCCTACCAATCCATGTGAGCATGCTATCACGATCGTCAAACTGTTGCTTGTTATTGAAGTCACCGCCGACATCTACAGCCTTTACGACAACCCCTTGAATATTCGGAGAAACATCGTATGTAGAAAATAATTCTTTTGAGATATTATCTGGGTGCATCATACCTGATTGTAAACAATAACAAAAATAACATAAAATTACAAAATTGTTGCAAAAAATAGCACAAACATGTTTCGGAGATGTACATACTAAACATGTTCATCTTCAACACGTTTCAGAGTTGTACCCAGAGAAGCAACGTTACATTTTTTAACAAAAAATTTATGATTAATGTGAGAAATGTAATGGACAAAGTTGAATCTTTACCTGAAATTTAGTCTTCTCTTACTCCCTTTGATTTGTTGCACCAAAAAGTTGAACCTTTGGAGTGAAAAATGATATTGATGATGTATGGTTTTTTAGGTTGGTGAAGGTGAGTGTTGAAGAAGAAAAACAACAATGGGGAGTGATCATGTTGGTTCAAATTATAGCAGAACGTTTCGGAGCTATATCTACGAAACATTCTAGCGCTAAGATGTTTTGTAGATATAGCTCCGGAAAATCCTCTAAACCGAATGAATTTGATATTTTTTCCAATGTTTATTCCCCTTAAAATACTTCCGTAGATGTAGCTCCAGAAAAAAAAATCAAATTTTGGCAAAAAAAAAGGTGCTTCCTGATATGTATCTTCGAAAGTAGAGGTCATAAATGGAATTGCGCTGGGTGTTTAAGAGTATCAAAGGGTGGATTAAGAAACTCTCTCTTATTTTATCTTCGGCTAGATCTAAAAAGTCAGTTAAGGCTACCATATTTTCGTAAGCGAAATTCTTATTCCACGTCATGCCCAAAAGAAGAACCTTATGCAATTCTTGAAATGCCCCTTCAAAACCGGAAATATACTTCCGGTGTGCACCATTTCTTGTTAAAATTAATTGAAAACCAGAAGTATGTTTGCGGTTTCAAACCGACAGTATATTTCCAATTTCTTCTGTTACCTAAATCAGAACAGAAACATTTTATCATTTTTATATATTTACAATTCATTCGCACATAATACGAATACCTGTACAATTGGAAAAAAATCATAAATTATCGAATGATAAAACGCTAATGAACCAGAACTACTAAATATATATATAGTAGTGTAGTAGTACGAGATACAAAAAATGTAATCCAAAATGTAATACAAGAAAAGAACTACCGAATAACAAAAAAAGTAACAAAAACTACTAGGTGTTACAGATGATGAGCCGCCCTGTCACCCTCAAGGCGTCCCTCATCTGCCTCCTGTAAAGAATAACAGCCTGAGCCTCCGCCATGATGGCATCGAGAGTCCGTCTAGCATCAGATCCATCAGGAAATGAACCTCTGTAACACCCGTATAATTTTAATATTAATTTAATTGGAATATTGAATTAATAATTAGAATTATAAAGATTTTGTGGAAATAATAGAAAATAATGGTTTATGGCGTTTAGGCCATGTGAGGAAATAGTAAAAGAAGGGGGGTGATTTTGTAATCCTTTTACTAATTTTATTATCATTTTCATAAAACAATTGAAATTGGGAAGAAAGAAGGAACGTGCAAGAACAGAGGGTTGAGAACACGGAGAACGTGAAGGAGAACTGTAGAGGGAGAGACCAAGGATCAAGAACTCTTGTCTAAGGTAAGGGGGGACTCTCTATTTAATCTCTATTATTGTGTTATCGATAATGATGTTGATTAGGAGTATTGTTTGGATGATTGATTCTATATTCTGGATTTTCTGTTGTGTTCATCATTTAGATTGGATCTATAACTGTTAAATCCCTAATAACTGAGTAGATTTAGGGTATGATGAATGAAATCAATTATAGAATCATATACTGTGATTGTTGGGTGGATTATGTGATGTTAGAATGTGAATTTTCTGGTTTCTGAGACCCAAATCGCAGATTGGGCAGATGAACTCGCGAGGAAGACGAATGGGTAAGTTGCAGGTTTTTGGAACTGCTGTCCATTCACGTATGGTACGCGTATGCGGGGTGTGGTACGCGTATGGTACGCTCCCCATGGTGCATCAGAATGTGCCCTTCTGCTGGTACGCGTATGATACGCGTATGGCATGGTGTTGGTACGCGTATGGGCTGTTGATACGCGTATGTGCCTGTTTTGTGTGGAATTTTGATTCTGTTCATACGCGTATGGGTGTATGTTGTGTGGTTTTTTGGCCTCTGTTGGTACGCGTATGGCCAGCGTGACTTGCAGATTTTTGCTGTTTTGGTGATTTTTGAAGGTTAATGGCGTGTAACTTTCGAAATCTGTATGATTTATTGTTATATGATTTTATTTGAATGATGCAATTGTATATATATATATATATGAACATACTTGTTAATGATGATGATGATGATGAATGATGATGTATGAGTATAGATGATGCTACTCATAGTGAGATGATGATGTTGGTATGTTATATATATATATATATATATATATATATATATATATATATATATGTGTGTGTGTTTGCATGCATTCATAATCATTCTTGAGGGCTGTATCCTAAAGATGAGAGGATTCAGTGAAGGGCAAGATTCCCATCGTGTGGAATCTGTGCTGGCAGGGCCGTATCTGGATGATGATAGATCGGTCGGTGGATTTTCCACTGGTGATGTTGGTACCACATGCACGGTGTCAGTTTCATACATGTGCATGATTTGTTCTATAACATGATTATATATGTTATGTGATGACTTGTCTGTTTATCTGCGGATGTGTGATGATGACTTGTCTGAATATGAAACAATTGGGTGAATGATATAACTATGATATGTTGTTATTTATGATGCAATAACATTGGTTAACTGTGATGAGACTCACCCTTACTTGTTGTCATTTTCAGATTGAGGATAGCGGCGCGACTTGGTGAGGATTAGCTCATAAGTCGGTTTTTTAGTTATTGTGTCGGTGTCATGCTCTGGTAGATGTAACACTGGGAACGCGTTGTTTTGGAGTTTTGGATTATAACTCTATTTTGTTTTGTTATTTGAAGTCTTATACATTAAATGATGAATGTTGACTTAATAATTAAATTCCTCTGTGTAAACATGACTTTGTTTAATGAGTTATAATTTCAGATGTTTTCAGTGAATGCATGACAGGTGCCGAACGTGTGTATTCTTTATTTATTTTATGAATTGTGACACCTCTTGTATGTTTACTCTGATTAATAATTGTTTAAATGTCGCGGGTTATTAGAGGGGTGTTACAATAATGGTATCAGAGCATAGTCGGTCGTTGTGACCAGAGTCTTAGTGTCAGTGTCAGTCTTTCTGTGTATGCGACTAATACGAGTTATTTGTCGATACTTTTGTTCTGACTGGATTGTTTGTGTTAAGCAGAAAAATGGCTGGAAGAGGAAGAAACGATGATGCTATCGCTGAGGCTCTGGGCATGATTACTGGTGTGCTTGGAGGAGGGACTGTAGGAGCAGGGATTGGTGCTGATAGGCAACTGGGGAATTTTCAGAGGAATAATCCTCCATTGTTCAAAGGCACGCATGACCCTGAAGGTGCTCAGAAATGGCTCAAGGAAATCGAGAGGATTTTCAGAGTCATTGATTGTGCTGAGAATCTTAAGGTGAGATATGGTACGCACATGTTATCTGAGGAAGCCGATGACTGGTGGTTGGCAACCAGAGCTGAGCTGGATGCTGGTGGTATAGCAATTACTTGGGCTATATTTAAAAGGGAATTTCTGAGGAGGTATTTTCCTGAAGATGTCAGGGGCAGAAAGGAAGTTGAGTTTCTAAAGCTGGTGCAAGGTAACATGACGGTACCAGAGTATGCTGCCAAGTTTGTGGAACTGGCAAAGTACTATGTGCACTACAACAACGACGAAGCCACTGAGTTCTCGAAATGTGTCAAATTTGAGAATGGTCTTCGTGATGAGATCAAGCAGGGTATCAGGTACCAGAGAATCCGGAGATTTGTTGACCTGGTAGATTGTAGTAGAATTTTTGAGGAAGATAACATCAAGCTGAGGTCATCTCACTCTCGCGAGTTGGTTGACAGAAAAGGGAAGAAACATATGGATAGAGGTAAGCCATATGGTAGAGGCAAACCTGCTGATTGGAAGAAACCCAGTGGGGGAGATTCCAGTGCTCGTATCAGATGTTACAATTGTGGTGAGATGGGACATCGTAGGAATGAGTGCAAGCTTGATCAGAAGAAGTGTTACAAGTGTGACCAAGTAGGTCATATTGCTGCTGACTGCAAGAAGAGGGTTGTGACTTGTTACAACTATGGTGAAGAGGGTCACATTAGTCCTAATTGTCCTAAGCCAAAGAAGAACCAATCGGGAGGAAAGGTTTTTGCTTTGACCGGGTCAGAGACTACTCCAGAGGACATGTTGATTAAAGGTACGTGTTTCATTCATGGCACACCTTTAGTTGTAATTATTGATACTGGAGCAACTCACTCTTTTATTTCTTTGGATTGTGCTGAGAGGTTAAATCTTGAGATATCTGACATAAATGGAAGTATGGTTATTGACACTCCTGCGTCGGGTTCAGTAACTACTTCGTCTGCATGCTTGAATTGTCCGGTTGATATTTTTGGTAGAGAATTCGGGATGGACTTAGTGTGCCTTCCGTTGAAACAACTCGATGTAATCCTGGGAATGAACTGGTTGGAATTCAACCGTGTTCATATCAACTGTTTTGCAAAGACGGTAATTTTTCATGAAGAGGTTAGTACTGATGATCTGGAAATGACAGCTAGACAGGTGAATGAAGCTATCGGAGATGGTGCAACAGTGTTTATGTTGTTCGCATTGATGAATGTGAAGGAGAAGGTGGCGAGTAGCGAATTACCTGTGGTGTGTGAGTTTCCAGAAGTTTTTCCAGAAGATGTGAATGAATTACCACCGGAAAGAGAAGTGGAGTTTTCTATTGATTTGGTTCTGGGAACTAGTCCAGTGTCGATGGCACCGTATCGTATGTCGCCGTCTGAATTGGCTGAACTGAAGAAGCAGATAGAGGAATTGCTTGAGAAGAAATTTATTCGTCCTAGTGTTTCGCCGTGGGGTGCGCCTGTGTTGTTGGTAAAGAAGGAAGAGGGTTCAATGAGGTTGTGTGTAGATTACAGGCAATTGAACAAGGTTACTATCAAGAACCGGTATCCATTGCCGAGGATTGATGATTTGATGGACCAGTTGGTTGGGGCATGTGTATTTAGTAAAATTGATCTGAGGTCTGGGTATCATCAGATTCGCGTGAAAGATGACGATATTCAGAAGACTGCTTTTAGAACGAGGTATGGACATTATGAGTATTCTGTAATGCCGTTTGGAGTTACTAATGCACCTGGTGTTTTTATGGAATATATGAACAGGATTTTTCATCCGTATCTCGACAAGTTTGTGGTGGTATTTATAGATGATATCCTGATATATTCTAAGAGTGAGAAAGAACATGCGGAACATCTCAGAACTGTGTTGGAGCTGTTGAAAGAGAAGCAACTTTTTTCCAAACTGTCGAAGTGTGAATTCTGGTTGGAAGAAGTCAGTTTTCTTGGACATGTGATTTCTAAGAATGGTATTGCTGTTGATCCTACAAAGATAGAAGTTGTGTCTCAGTGGGAAGCTCCGAAGTCAGTGTCAGAGATTCGTAGTTTTCTTGGTCTCGCAGGTTACTACAGAAAATTCATTGAAGGGTTTTCAAAGTTAGCATTACCGTTAACTAAATTAACCAGGAAGGGACAAGCTTTTATTTGGGATGCAAAGTGTGAAGAAGGATTCCAAGAGCTGAAGAGGAGGTTGACTAGTGCTCCTATCTTGATTTTGCCGAATCCGTCAGAATCATTTGTGGTTTATTGTGATGCGTCACTGATGGGTTTAGGTGGTGTATTGATGCAGAATCAATAAGTAGTCGCTTATGCGTCGAGACAACTCAAAGTGCATGAGAGGAATTATCCGACTCATGATTTGGAGTTGGCAGCTGTGGTTTTTGTTTTGAAGTTGTGGCGACACTATTTGTATGGTTCGAGATTTGAAGTATTCAGTGATCATAAAAGCCTGAAGTATCTCTTTGATCAGAAAGAGTTGAATATGAGGCAGAGAAGGTGGTTAGAATTTTTGAAAGATTATGATTTTTAGACATGGCAATAAAACCCAGACCCACGGATACCCACCCGAACCCGCCCCGAAGTTGACGGGGAAAACCCGTTTTGACTGGGTTTGGGTTCGGGTTTGGGTTTTCCCCGATTAGAAAGCATGGGGATGGGTCGGGTAATGGGGACACTAGTACCCACCCCGAACCCGCCGCATTTATTTCAATATATACATTATTATTTATATTTCATAATTTATATTATTAAATATGTGGCTAATGTTTTAATAATTTGATTTGTATTTATTATTTTAAATGTTTGAAATATATGTATGAAATTTTTTGAGATTGTTTTATTTTGTTATTTATAATGTAATTTGATTTTTGAAAAAGTAAATATTTTTATTAAAAAAATTGATTTTACGAAATACATGGTGGCGGGGCAGGGATACCCGAACCCAACCCGAACCCGTTAAGGACGGGTTTGGGTTTTAATGCTCCATCCCCGTTTGGGTTTGGGGCGGGTAACGGGAATTGATTGGGGATTCGGGTTTGGGTTTGGGGGAGATAAAAACCGTCCCCGATCCGCCCCGTTGCCATGCCTAATGATTTTGGTTTGAATTACCATCCGGGTAAGGCAAACGTTGTTGCTGATGCATTGAGTAGGAAGACCTTGCATATGTCTATGCTAATGGTGAAGGAATTGGATTTGATTGAATAATTCAGAGACTTGAGTTTAGTGTGTGAAGGTACTCCTACTAGTGTCAAATTGGGTATGCTGAAGCTGACTAGTGGTATTCTTGAAGAAATCAGAGAAAGCCAGAAAGCTGATGTTGGATTGATTGATAAGTTGACTTCGATTAATCAAGGCAAGAATGGTGAATTCAGAGTTGACGAGAATGGTATACTGAGGTTTGGTGACCGAGTTTGTGTTCTTGATATTGATGAACTCCGAAAGCGTATTTTGGAAGAAGGACACCGTAGTGGATTGAGTATTCATCCTGGTGCTACCAAGATGTATCATGACTTGAAAAAGTTGTTTTGGTGGCCGGGAATGAAGAAGGAAATTGCTGAGTTTGTGTACTCTTGTTTGACTTGCCAGAAGTCAAAGATTGAGCATCAGAAACCATCTGGGTTGATGCAACCGATGTTTATTCCTGAGTGGAAGTGGGATAGCATATCAATGGATTTTGTGTCAGGTTTGCCGAGAACTGTCAGAAATTGTGAAGCTATCTGGGTCGTGGTGGACAGGTTGACGAAGTCTGCACATTTTATACCGGTGAGAATGGATTATCCGATGGAGAAGCTAGCTCAGTTGTATATTGAGAAGATAGTTAGTCTGCATGGTATTCCTTCAAGTATTGTGTCAGACAGAGATCCGAGGTTTACATCTAAGTTCTGGGATGGTTTGCAGAAAGCTTTGGGTACTAAGCTGAGATTGAGTTCTGCTTATCATCCGCAGACGGATGGGCAGACTGAGAGGACGATTCAGTCGTTAGAATATTTGTTGCGTGCTTGTGTGTTGGAAAAAGGTGGTACTTGGGATAGTTATCTGCCTTTGATTGAGTTTACCTACAACAACAATTATCATTCGAGTATCGGTATGGCTCCGTTTGAGGCTTTGTATGGTAGGAGGTGTAGGACGCCGTTGTGTTGGTACGAATCTAGTGAGAG
Source organism: Vicia villosa (assembly GCF_029867415.1). Classification (NCBI taxonomy): domain Eukaryota; kingdom Viridiplantae; phylum Streptophyta; class Magnoliopsida; order Fabales; family Fabaceae; genus Vicia; species Vicia villosa. The sequence goes on along the minus strand of NW_026705248.1, from coordinate 458,098 downwards.
TGCTGTGATTGGTCCAGAAATTGTACAACAGACTACGGAGAAGATTAAGATGATTCAGGAGAAGATGAAAGCTTCTCAGAGTCGTCAAAAGATTTATCATGACAAGAGGAGAAAAACACTTGAGTTTCAAGAGGGAGATCATGTGTTTATGAGAGTTACTCCTATGACGGGGATTGGTCGAGCATTGAGGTCAAAGAAGTTGACTCCGCGTTTTATTGGACCATTCCAAATTTCTGAAAGAGTGGGAGAAGTGGCTTATCGTATCGCTTTACCGCCGATGCTTGCAAATTTGCATGATGTGTTTCATGTGTCTCAGTTGAGGAAATACATTTCGGATCCGTCCCATGTGATCCAAGTAGATGATGTACAGGTGAAAGATAACTTGACGGTTGAGACTTTACCTGTGAGGATTGAAGACCGAAGACTGAAGCAATTGCGAGGCAAGGAAATAGCTTTGGTCAGAGTAGCTTGGGGAGGACCAGTTGAAGGCAATGTTACCTGGGAGCTAGAGAGTCAGATGAAGGACTCTTATCCAAAACTTTTTACCTGAGGTATGTTTTCGAGGACGAAAACTCTTTTAGTGGGGGAGAGTTGTAACACCCGTATAATTTTAATATTAATTTAATTGGAATATTGAATTAATAATTAGAATTATAAAGATTTTGTGGAAATAATAGAAAATAATGGTTTATGGCATTTGGGCCATGTGAGGAAATAGTAAAAGAAGGGGGGGTGATTTTGTAATCCTTTTACTAATTTTATTATCATTTTCATAAAACAATTGGAATTGGGAAGAAAGAAGGAACGTGCAAGAACAGAGGGTTGAGAACACGGAGAACGTGAAGGAGAACTGTAGAGGGAGAGACCAAGGATCAAGAACTCTTGTCTAAGGTAAGGGGGGACTCTCTATTTAATCTCTATTATCGTGTTATGGATAATGATGTTGATTAGGAGTATTGTTTGGATAATTGATTCTATATTCTGGATTTTCTGTTGTGTTCATCATTTAGATTGGATCTATAACTGTTAAATCCCTAATAACTGAGTAGATTTAGGGTATGATGAATGAAATCAATTATAGAATCATATACTGTGATTGTTGGGTGGATTATGTGATGTTAGAATGTGAATTTTCTGGTTTCTGAGACCCAAATCGCAGATTGGGCAGATGAACTCGCGAGGAAGACGAATGGGTAAGTTGCAGGTTTTTGGAACTGCTGTCCATTCACGTATGGTACGCGTATGATACGCGTATGGGGGGTGTGGTACGCGTATGGTACGCTCCCCATGGTGCATCAGAATGTGCCCTTCTGCTGGTACGCGTATGGCATGGTGTTGGTACGCGTATGGGCTGTTGATACGCGTATGCGCCTGTTTTGTGTGGAATTTTGATTCTGTTCATACGCGTATGGTACGCGTATGGGTGTATGTTGTGTGGTTTTTTGGCCTCTGTTGGTACGCGTATGGTACGCGTATGGCCAGCGTGACTTGCAGATTTTTGCTGTTTTGGTGATTTTTGAAGGTTAATGGCGTGTAACTTTCGAAATCTGTATGATTTATTGTTATATGATTTTATTTGAATGATGCAATTGTATATATATATATATGAACATACTTGTTAATGATGATGATGATGATGATGAATGATGATGTATGAGTATAGATGATGCTACTCATAGTGAGATGATGATGTTGGTATGTTATATATATATATATATGTGTTTGCATGCATTCATAATCATTGTTGAGGGCTGTATCCTAAAGATGAGAGGATTCAGTGAAGGGCAAGATTCCCATCGTGTGGAATCTGTGCTGGCAGGGCCGTATCTGGATGATGATAGATCGGTCGGTGGATTTTCAACTGGTGATGTTGGTACCACATGCATGGTGTCAGTTTCATACATGTGCATGATTTGTTCTATAACATGATTATATATGTTATGTGATGACTTGTCTGTATATCTGCGGATGTGTGATGATGACTTGTCTGAATATGAAACAATTGGGTGAATGATATAACTATGATATGTTGTTATTTATGATGCAATAACATTGGTTAACTGTGATGAGACTCACCCTTACTTGTTGTCATTTTCAGATTGAGGATAGCGGCGCGACTTGGTGAGGATTAGCTCATAAGTCGGTTTTTAATTATTGTGTCGGTGTCATGCTCTGGTAGATGTAACACTGGGAACGCGTTGTTTTGGAGTTTTGGATTATAACTCTATTTTGTTTTGTTATTTGAAGTCTTATACATTAAATGATGAATGTTGACTTAATAATTAAATTCCGCTGTGTAAACATGACTTTGTTTAATGAGTTATAATTTCAGATGTTTTCAGTGAATGCATGACAGGTGCCGAACGTGTATATTCTTTATTTATTTTATGAATTGTGACACCTCTTGTATGTTTACTCTGATTAATAATTGTTTAAATGCCGCGGGTTATTAGAGGGGTGTTACAACCTCTGCCTATACCTCATGTGCATGGTAACCTACTCGTCATCACCATCGGCATCTCGTGCACGCTATACCTCCTCCTTAAAACCCGTCCCAAATAACTGTACTTGACATGACTACCTCGGGTTTTATCAATCTCCACCAGGCCACTCTTAGGTGTAACTCCCAACGTCTCAACCAACAGATCCAACGCCTCCTCCATACCGATCCTCTCATGATCCAAGAATCTCCCTCTGATCGGAAGATGCAAGAGACACATGACATCGTCGAGTGTGATCGTCATCTCACCATGTGGTATGTGAAACGACGACGTCTCATGGTGTCACCTCTCGACAAATGCGTTAATCATACCCCAATTGACCACGGTGTATCCATAGAGAGCCAAATCTTTCAACCTTGTGGGATCTAAAAGCTCATCAAACCATGGCTCTCTATGGGGTACCAGTTTACCTTGAGCATATCACAGTCCTTCATAAATATTTTGACGGATTTAATCAACAAACTAAAAAAATTCATAAACAAAATCATAATTTAAAATGTAATAGAAATCAAAATTCATATCTGTCCATCCCATATACGTCTCACAATATGGTCAGGGTAAAGAGAAAGAAGGGATAAATCAGACGATCCTCCTCCAAAAGCCCGAGGCGCTGCAGGTTGTGCAGGTGTTGCACGTTGTACATGTACAGGGTGTGTAGGTCCAGGCTGTGCACGAGCCGCCTCTAATACCTCTGGAGGATGGGATGGAGGCTCTGACTGATGCTGAGACTGAGCCTCTAGTGTCGCATGTGAACCTGAGGTCTCTCCCGCCTCTAATGTTGTAGGCAGAGGAGAGGTGCGTCTGCGGGACGAATGTGTGGTGAAGGATGAACTGGAGAATCCCGTCTGCTGCGGGAGGCCGAACTAGTGGGAGTAGCCAATGAACACCAGAAGATGAAGCTGGTGCATTGGGTATGGCCTGTCTAGATGCAGGAGGAGGATGGGATGCATGACTCCTTTCTCTCTGCACAGAAGCGTGTTGTGCTACCCTGTCGTGTCTCAATAGAGATGCTCTGTCAGTCATCGGTCCTATAAAATCACGGAAAAAATGTTAACTCAAGGTCCAATGTTGAAAACAAATTTTAAAAAACATAAGGAAAAAAACCGAAAATACACTTCCGATTTTGTTCTTGATGAAAACCGAAAATATACTTCCGGTTTCTGCTGCGCATTTAAAGGCGCGTTAATGACACCCCACCCACATAAAAGAAGTCTATTAAACAACAATTGATGATCTAAAATACACGTCTAACACCTTATAAATGATTTATAATGTTCAAAACAATCCACAAATACCTAATTTCTAACCTAAAACACAAATCTAAGTGGATTTTACATTAACTCTAAAAATATCAAAATCAACTTACTTGATTGATAATATCAAAATCAACTTACTTGATTGATTGTTGTTTTTGTTGTTTGATTGTTGTTGGATGCTTGATGAACTGATACTTGATGCCTTATAACGACTTCAATTGCAAATGCGGTGGATTTTGTGAAAATGAAATTGATGAGTTGAGAGAGTTATTGTGTTGTGTTTTTGTTTTTGAAACTGTAATGAGATGGGAAGAGGCAGCGTGCCTTTTAGGTCCCCACGAACCGAAAATATACTTGTGGTTTTTTACCATAGTTATATTTCCGGTTAGTTCCAACATTAATGTGAATATTGGTGCGTATCAGAAATATACTTTCGATTTTGAGAGGCATTTTTGAAATTTCGCGTGTTGCACTAGAAAAGCATGAGGTGGAATAAAAATTTCCCTTTTCGTAACTGGTTCCTCATTGAGCATCAACAAGTGTTATTTATCGTGGGCCTTTGAGACTGGGAATTAAGATATCAAGATACATGTTCATTGTAGGTTTCATTTGTTGCTTGCACATTTTTATTTGTTGCATAAAACACTAAGGATATTGACATGTTTTCATTGAGCATTTTTGCCTCATTATTTTCTTAAGAAAATGTCTTATTAAGGGTATCTAGAGCCTTAGAAAATACTCCTATATTTCTGTCTCTTTAATACTTAATTTTAGTAATTAACTAAAGAGTTTGCTTCAAATTTTGAATTGATATTTTCTTTTGTTGTCTTCGACTTTGAGTCTGATGATAATAATTTCTTGTGGTGCCTTGTCTAGTTTGTAGATCACCATGGATTGATATAGTTTGTGGACTCACCCTTTTGAACTCGGGCGGGCGCGCTTTAGTTTGTCTAAATCCTTGATCATATTTGGGTGTCCCAGCTTTGGCTTGCCCAACTTGTTGAACTTATTTCTCACCTTAATCAGCTAATACAAATCACACCAACTTAGAAAATGTTATCATAGTTATGTTTACGGATTTAAAAGGATTTGTGTCAATGGTCATCTAGGCAATTTCCTAATCGGTTGAATTTAACTTACCCTCTTCACAATCATCACTCTTCTGTTACAATCAAGTAATCATATTCTTTGTGAACACAATTTACTAACAAAAGAGGACACTTTGAAAAATTAGGATACAAATGTAAATGGGACCAATTCTCTAACAAACAAAACAATAGCAATATAACTCCTAGTATTCACACTAGAAATAAAGTAATCAAACAATCTCAATTCTCAAACAAACAAAAATCTAATTTGTAAACAAACTCAAAGGTTGACACACCCTTTTTCCCTAAATGAATTTAGTCAAAACTAACTCCAACCAAGTATGTAGTATATGATGTGTTTGTTGCAGTCCATGACTGGCATGCCATGTAGAGAGAGATATATATTTATATCTATAAACCTTTATTTTAGTGCTATAAACTTTATCATTCAGCAAGAAACCTGTGATCTAAAATATATATTATCAACTCCTAAATCTAACCACGACGCAAGATATATCATCCTTACTATCTCTTTTTAATGCTTCAGCTGTTAAATTCTTAGCTGCTTTCAGTGGATCTCTTATCTTTCTAGCAATATCAACTGCTTCTTGATTACTCATTACCTGATTTTAACACATGCAAACGAAAAAATGTTTTCGCTTTTTAAATACTTTTAAAGTACAAAGAAAATAACAATATATATTCTTTCAAGTTTGAGTTAATCGGCATTTTTTTTCGAAAATGTAAGGGGCCGGTCAATTTAGTCCTTCAGATTATTGAAATAGTAACTTAGTCCCCTTCAATTGAATTTTTCAAATTTAGCCTCATAATTTTAAAAATTTTATGTTTGTCTTGACAAGGCAAAAGAATATTCAAGTCAATATGCATGTCTTTCAATGACTTTGATAAATGTGTACAAAACATATTTTTCAATGGAGGGATTAAATTGATTGACTTTCTTTAGTAAATTTGAGGGACTAAATTGCTCGACTCTTACAATTTCGAGAACAAGATGTTAATTTACTCATTTTATTGATGTAATAACAAGTGTTTGGGTTGCAATGATTATACCTTCCAAAGTCCATCACTTGCAAGGATTAGAATATCAATATCAACATCTACATCGGTCCCCTGTACATCAGGGTCTGATCGCAAATGAGACTTGAGGCTCTTGTCTCCAAATGCACGAGAAACTGCCAGTTGTCCATTTACTCTAGGTACGTCACCTGTAATATATCAGATAACATCACCAATGTTATTGTAGAACAAACACAACTAAAGCTCATAGTTCTGTATGAGCTCTTTGGAAATCAGTATATGGACACAGATGAGTTACTGCCAAACAGTATTGTAGAACAAACCGCCATTGCTCCTCGAAAACTATTCAGTACAAAATGTTGTAAAATAGCAGTTAAAACAGCACTTTAACAGTGTTGCGTAGCGGAACTTGAACAGACTACTAATTTCCGCGGTCCACATTTGACAACACTAAGCCAACTATGACATGATTTATGGAAAATATGGTTTTGGAGAATGAAAAACAATTATATCATCTCCCTGATTACACGGACTGCTTACAACCATAGTTTATAAGTTCCCACAAGGTAGTATCAGCTAGATAGATAACAAAAAACACTAGTATTGTATCATAAATCATATGAATCATATCTAATGATTAAACCGTGAATTTCAAATCCTTCTTAATTGTTAAGTCTACAGTTTTTTATGATTTCTCTAAATTTCTATCCAGCACGTTTACATATCTTCCACATACATTCAGATACTATATAAGGTGAGATTGTACCATCTTTTCCAATTCACAATAGGTGTTATTTTCGATAATGTATAGGTGAGAAACAAGAACAATGAGAGTTTTTTTAAGTACCTGGAATGTTGGAGACAAAACCACCTTTATTTTCAATGCTGCCGCGTTCTGTGTTGGGCTCATGATCTGTAGTCAATTGCACTGCTTGGCCTTTTCTTGAAAGAACTGCTCGTGAATCTCCTACATTAGCCGTCCATAACAGTTGACCATTGATTAGTATTGCAGTTACAGCTGTTGATCCGCCACGCCCTAAATCAGAACTATGCGAAAGAATGGCCTTATCTGTGCTCAGATATGCTTTTGAGATAGATGCGGCAGGGTCCTCCCAAAATCCATCCTATGATAAAAATCAAAAGTATAAGAATTTATATTTTCCAATTTGAATTCTAATCAAGCTAGAATAGATTATTTACGATGATCTTTCACAAAGAAATTTCCCAATTCAGCCTAAGCAATTGTGCACTTCTATCAACATGATCCTCCACTTTATAAATATTTTGGAATTTCGATTGATCCTCCACTTTATAAATATTTTGGAATTTCAATAAAGCGGAGGGTCAGGTGATAAAAATGCACAATTTTATGGACTGAATTGGGCGTTTACTCGTTTTTCATAAAACTTTCAGAGTGATACCTCTTTTAAAATATTGGAAAATAGATGTTTCTGTAAGTAGGAAGGAACACTATCACCCGAATGGCCATCATAAATAGCAAACAAACCCAATTCTTTTCCTTGTAACTGCACGAACTGGGCAACATGGAAATCCTCCATTGGATGATTAGCTCTCCCTTTCACTAGTGTGAAACCATACTTTATTGACCCTTGATGATTCTTCCCCTTACCCGTGTCGCAGGATGATCGCGTGGATACAAGCTATAAAATCAAGCAAAACAAAATAAAAAGAAAGTTAAACAAGTTTATTTCAGCATACAAGGAATTCTGAAAAATGTAATTACACGAGACACATCCAAAATGAAACAAATGCAATGCGATCCAAAAATCCAAAACTATTTCAACTACAATACAATATTCTACAAAGATGAACACGGTCCCAAAGAATGTCAAAAACCTATTTGTATCACCGTGGTGATAGATCTTAAAACACATATGTGTACATTTTACAACAGGAATTACAATAACAGTAAGAATTTAAAACAAAATAATCATAAACATTACGATCATGGTTTTAAATAGCACTCCGCAACCGCATCGGACCGCAATTGCAGTGTGATTTAAGATCACACGTCCCACCGTATTAGAAACCATATCAGACAATTTCACCCATGTTTTTTCAAGTATTTTCATCAAATCTCAAAGTGTGATTTAAGATCACACGTCCCACCATACTAGAAACCACATCAGGCAATTTCACCCATGTTTTTTCAAGTATTTTCATCAAATCTCAAAATTTTAAAACTCCAAAACTCAATTACTTCATTCATAGTGAAAAATCTTAACACCCAAGTGTTTTTCATCATTGTATTTCAAACACTTCTCTATTAAAATTCACGCCACAACACACATTGCAACAACTGTAATGACCGCAATCGCAACACCCAAAACCGCATCCGCGACCGCAATTTAAAACCTTGATTAGGATCAAGACAAAACATTAAGCATTATGCAAGAAATTAAAATTAATAAGCAAGCAAGTCAACACAATAAACTACAAGAAAATCAGCCAAAATTGATACCAATATACACTGTAGTCATGAAAAAATAACAATAATATTATTGATGATCACATACATAAATACGAATTTCAGAAACAAAACTCAAACTTCCCTCCAAATCATCAACAAAAAGTGAGAATACCAACATAGAGATTCAATTCAATTTAATTCAATCCAATCATCAACCACTCATAGAAACACACAACACAAAAAATCAAATTCCCAAAAGAGAAAAACATATAACTCTTTACTCTACAATAACATTCATATTCATACCTTAGCAAAAGAAGACTTCAAACAGCAAAAATGATCCATGACGGTTGACTTGAACAACTCAATCACTACTTTTTCTTCAACTAATTCAAAACATAAACACTTCAATTTGGGAATTGGAAATATACAAGTTCCCAAAGTCAGAAATTAAAAACCCTAAAAACCCTTCATGAAGGGAACCTACGAAGAAGAAGAAAAGGGAAAAGCATAAAATATAGGTTATTAAAATGCGGTACCTTACCGGTCCAATTAGAATTAAAAAATTATTAAATTTGGTCTTCTTTGGTTGGATACTTCATGCTTTTTTTTCTTCCTTTACTGTTTAATTCCTAGCTGCCTCTTTATAAATATATATCTTAACGAGGCAATGCTATTGAAATTCCAAAATCCGAATCACAAATAAATTTTAATTTATTATCAAAATTAATTAGTAAATATAATTGATTATATTTATTTTATTATTTAAAAATTAATCAACTTAAATGAAATTTATTATGAGAAAAGGGGATGCGCACTGACAGTGTAAATTATTTTTACACTGTCAACCAATGGCAATCATGTATCTTACCAAATCAGCTTTTAAATTTTAAAATACTGAAATGATTTGACACTTTAAAATAATCTAATTGGATGTCTGTGTAATACTTCTTTACAGTGCACTACCATTAAACTCATTTATTATTATCAAAATTAATCAATAATAAATTTCTATTTAATAGTTTTTATGTCTTGATTCTATTAATTATAAAATCAATTTATAAAAAAACAATATATATATATATATATATATATATATATATATATATATATATATATATATATATATATATATATATATATATATATATATATATATATATATATATATATATATATATATATATAGAGGGCATATCATATGAGAATGACATATTTATATGAGAATGTGAGAATGAATCTGAACCATTGAATTTTAAAATAAATGGTGGAGATTATGGGTGAATCTTTTTTTTCTCTCTCCTACTTCATTTATTTCAAGATACAGGAGAGAGAGAAAAAAGATTCACTCATAATCTCCACCGTTTATTTTAAAATCCAATGGTTCAGATTCATTCTCACATTCTCATATAAATATGTCATTCTCATATGATATGCCCTCTATATATATATATATATATATATATATATATATATATATATATATATATATATATATATATATATATATATATATATATATATATATATATATATATATTTTACAAGAACAAACTCGACAACTTTCATTCATCAAAGAAAATTCAATACAAGGAGGTATCAAATCAAGGAAACTACGCCTAGACCAAGAATTGGCCGCCTTAGTTAAATTATGGGCAACCAAATTCGCTTGGCGCTTAATGAACTTTACCTCAAAGTTCGGAAATAAACATAACAAATTCTGAATAGATTTAATGGTAAGGCTAAATTCAGAGGGACCAACATATTTGGCTTTAAGAGAATTAACTACCAATTGACAATCACTTTCAAAGATAACATGAGAGAAGTGAGATGAGATGGCGTGGTGGATTGCTTCCTTCAAAGCCATAGCTTCAGCTTCATGAATCGAAAAAAGACCCACATCCCAAGAAACACCTGCTCTGATGAACCTCCCCAAATGGTCTCTAAAGCACCACCCTCTATTAGTAGTACCACAAACATTATTAAATCCTGCATCAACATTACACTTCACCTGATTAATCATAGGCGGACTCCAAACCACTGGATGATTATTAGAAGCATCCCCTATATGATCCTCTCTAGCTAAAAACCAATCATACCAGGTGTGATAAGCTTGTAATCCAATCCTTATAGCATCTTGACGATCATCTTGCCAAACCACATTATTTCGACTACGCCACAGAACCTCAAGCATAACAGCAAATCTACCCGAATCCCTACGATCTTCTCGACTACACACGTCAAAAATGAGAGACTTAGCATCATGAAAAGAAAGTACTCGATGGTCAATTATAGATGACAAACCTGCTGCCCGCCAACTTTGAGAAGTAGAAATGCAACCGAAAAAAACATGCCAATCATCTTCATCTTGTAAACCGCACCAAGGACAAAGAGATGGGCACAGCACATGATGTTGTTGCAACTTATAACGAGTTGGAAGGCAGCCCCGACAAATTCTCCATAACAAATGCTTAGCACGAGAAGGCGCAGAGATGTTCCACAAGCTTTTCCAATTACCCTCAATAACATAGTGTGAAGTACTATTTTGCACCCCTCTCCATAGTCGATACCCCGATTTCACACTATAAACACCATTCTTCTCCTCATGCCAAACCAACCTATCCTCCACTACATCCTCCACCAACGGCACTCTAAGAATGCTATTCACCCCCACATGATCAAAGAGAGACTTCACCTTTCCCACATCCCATTGTTTGACATTAGGTTGCAAAAGGTCTTTAACGAAGAGATCATACACTCCTTGAGCTTGTGGACCACTAACCCAACAACTTCCTTTCTCACGTAGCCAAGGCTCCCACATAACTTTAATTTTGTCCCCTCCACCTATACTCCATCTACTTCCAAGCTTAAGAATAGCCTTAGCTTTCCATAAACTTCGCCACACAAAACTCGGGTTATAGCCAATCTGAGAATCAAAAAAGGAAGAGTTAGGAAAGTACCTAGCTTTAAAAATTCTAGCCACAAGCGATTTCGGGTTCGCCATAATATTCCATCCTTGTTTTGCTACCATAGCCATATTGAAAGCTTTGAAGTCCCTGAATCCCATACCTCCTTCACTCTTCTGAATAGTCATCCTTTCCCAAGCCAACCACCTTATACATTTATTATTCCGACTCCCCTTCACTCTTCTGAATATATATATATATATATATATATATATATATATATATATATATATATATATATATATATATATATATATATATATATATATATATATATATATATATATTACATTTTAAATTAATTTTACTAAACTAAGTATTCGGGCTCTTGTGGTAAAGGAGTTTCTACTAAGAACGTAATTCAGAGAATATTAGGTTCGACTTTTAAGTGCGAATAATGTTTGGCCAGTGCCCATACCCCTCGACACAAACTCTGGATTACTAGGGTCTCTTTTACCTAGAACTGGAGTACGAAAGGCAAAAAAGACATAAAAATGATTTATGTGTAGTGAATTTAAAATGATATCGGTAATTAGTGGAATCAAAATATGAAATAACACTATTTTTAAAAAGAAAAAAAAAACATTTTGTATTCTTAAAAAAAAAATCAAATTTAATATTTTTATGCGTTACATAATCATTTTGGAACAAAAATAAAAAATTCAAATTATCATCTTTTTGACATAATCATTTTTATTAAATTGATCATTTTTACTAAATATATTTTTTATGAATAGTGCTGTTTTAAATTGGATTTTCCAATAATTTTATAAATGCATCTATGGTAAATAATTTTAATATTTACTATTAATTGTGTAATTTTAAAACGGATTGGTTTTAATGTATACATAAATTAAAAACAAAATAATTATTATTTATGTATTTTTTTATCAAATATTCATTTTTCTATAATTTTATAAATACATATATAATTTAAAAAATTCTTTGTAAATATTTTTAAGCAAAAATATGTTACACTATAAAAAATATTTAAATAAACTAAAACAAATGAGGCCTAGGTGTCATAATAAAAAAAACATGCATAGATTAATTTATCTGCACTTATATTTTTCTTTCTCAAAACATGAAATATTTTATCTTTTTTATTAAATTATAAATTTGTTGACTTTTTAAATAATATATCATATTAAATAATATTAAATTTTAATATATTTAAAAAAATTATGTACTATAATATAAATATAGGTTTCTTAAAATCACTTGTTGAATATAATATTTATTTTTGCATCTATTTTTAGAAACTTATTAAAGCATGTGTGTTACATATTTAAAATAAAAAGATTTTTATGTATTTCAAAAAACAATTTTTATAAAAAAATAAAATTTAAAATAGTAAAGGTCATTTCAAATTCATTTTTTATCAATTAAAAGACTATTTTTTGATATCAAATAACATAAAAATATTTATAATATAAGAAAAGTTGTTGTATTGAAAATAACAAAAATATTTTTTTTTAGCTTAGTCTAAGTTAAAAATTTGAGAGAAAAAAAAGTCTTTTTTTCGTTTTTTTCAACTCACTTTTAACTTTTAATTTTTTTAACTTTTTTACTTTTTATAGCTTTATTATTATTTCTAATAAATTATTAATCAAAATATCTATAATATAAGAAAAGTTATTGTTCTGGAAATAACAAAAATACTCTTTTGTCAGCTTAGTCTAATAACTTGTTTGGATACGCGGTGGAAACAGTGTCAGACGCACATTTGGCCAGAAGCTCCAATTTGTAGCTTCACAACTCCACCGTGCAAGTGCTTTGGAAACAGTGTCCGTGCGTTTACAAAACTAGAAGCTAATCTAAACATAGCATAAATTAATAATTTGACGACAAAAAATATTTTTTTTTTGTTTTTTCCAATTCACTTTAAGCTCCAATTTGTAGCTTCACAATTCCACCGTGCAAGTGTTTTGGAAACAGTGTCAGACGTGCGTTTACAAAACTAGAAGCTAATCCAAACATAGCATAAATTAATAATTTGAGAGGAAAAAATATTTTTTTTAGTTTTTTTCAATTCACTTTTCACTTTCCAACTCACTTTTAACTATTCACTTTTCACTTTTTCATTTTTTATAACTTTATTATTATTATTTCTAATAAATTATTAATCAAAATATATCAAAAAATTATTTTTTTAATAAAAAGATTATTATGATCATTTTAAATAATTGTTAATTTACATTTAAAATAATATTTAATTTTTAAAAATAGTAATTTAATATTAAAAACGAAGAAGTATAATTTTAAATCATTTTTATTTTAAGATACGATATTTTTTAAAAAAATAATATTACTTTTAGTTTAAAAAAAATTATTTCAATTAAAATGAATTTAAAAATATATTTGAAATGGTGTGTTATTGGATAAAATACAAAAATGTGTGTCACTTATCATTAACTTTAATTTATAAGATTTAAAATATAATTATATTAATATATGTCATTAATGAAACTTATACAATTAAAATAATGTTTGCACAATTAAATATTAGAAAAATTATTTGTAATTAATGTCATTTCACAAATACAGTATATGTTATCAATGTAATGTTACTAAGGCTATCCATAAGTCCCATGTTGGTAATTTGGAATTTATTGTTATTATTAAAACTATTCAGAATATGTTACTTATGTTCCCGAACTTTGAGGTAAAGTTCATTAAGCGCCAAGCGAATTCAGTTGCCCATACGTTAGCTAAGGCGGCGAATTCTTGGTCTAGGCGTAGTCTCTTCAGTAATGTACCTCCTTGTATTGAATTTTGCTTGAGTAATGATATCAGTTAAGTTTGTTCTTGTCAAAAAAAATATAAATATGAGAAATATTATATATATATATATATATATATATATATATATATATATATATATATATATATATATATATATATATATATATATATATATATATATATATGAGAACGGAGAACTTTGGCTATAATGAGAACATTGGCTATATGGGGACGTATCGAATGAGAATTTTGGCTATAATGAGAACTGAAAACTTTTAATAATAACCATTGGATTTGAATTAATGGCACAGATTTATCTCATTGGTTAAATACATATTAAATAAATATTTTGTTCACTTAAACATTAATTAAAGATTTTAAAATATGAGGTAAATCTGATCCATTAATTCAAATCCAATGGTTATTTTTAAAAGTTCTCAATTCTCATTATAGCTAAAGTTCTCATTTGATACGTCCCTTATATAGCTCAAATTTATTCAAAAAAATATATGGGAAAAAACTATTATTGATCCAAATATTTTTATATACGAAAAATGATATTTATGATCCAAAAAAAATTATTCAAAAAAGTTATACAGCAAAAAAACTATTATTGATCTAAATATTTTTATATACGAAAATTTACAATTGATTCTGATATTTTTGTAAAAGATACCTAAACATAAATAATATTTGTATATGGGAGAAATCTATTAATGATCTAAATATTTTTATATTGAAAAATGGTATTTGTGATCCAAATAATTTTGATTCAAAAATTTTATACGGAAAAAAAATCTATTATTGATTTAAATATTTTATATACGAAAATTTATTATTGATCCAAATATTTTTTTAAATGATACCTAAACATAAATAATATTTGTATACGTGAAAAAATCTATTATTAATTCAAATATTTTTATATACGAAAGATGGTATTTATGATCAAAAAATGATATGCGAAAGTAAAAAAAAAAAATTAAATTTTTTATATATACAAAAAATTTAAATATTTTTTTTCTTTTATAACGTTCTATTTAAAATAAATGTATAATGTAAATAAATACGCGTACCAAACCAGAACCCGTGCGTATGCACGAGTTTGTTACTAGTTTTATTGAAAAGTAAAGTATAGTCAAAATCATAATTTAAAAAAAAATTATTTCAAAAATTTTTTTTATGAAAAATTATTCAAAATAACTTTAAATTTAGGTAAAATTTCAAAACTTTAATATCCAAAAAAATGTTATAGTAAATTGATGAAATATTTAAAATAAAACTTTGTGAAAAACTATTTAATATTTTATACAAAAATTTGTAACAAAAATATATAATATTATAAAAAAATTAAAATTTTGAAACAAACTGAAATGTCATGTTTATATAAAATATCTACGTATAATCTATATAAAATATAACATATTTTGTGAGTGTATTTTAAAAAAAATCGACTACATGTGTTATATCTAGGAAGACAACAGGAGTGTGTTTTTCAAATAAGGGGGTATGTCAAGTATTTTGCCCAATTTTAATAATCTTAGAACTAAAGGAATGGAGGGTCAAGGCATTAAAAATAGAATAACCAAGTTATTGTTAAAGAAACGTAAAGCTAAACCAATCGTTAGTTGGTCCAGTGGTGATTGGCGCTGGACTTGGTAGGGAGAACCACGGTTCGATCCCCCGCAACTGCGATCGGGAGGGGGATGGAACCACGTGATGCCAGAACTCGCCCCCGAACCGGACTAAACCGGTGGTATAAAGCCAAAAAAAAAGAAACGTAAAGCTATGATGAAAATTGTGGATCAAAGCATACAAATAAGACTAAAAATACAAAAAAAAATTCAAATTTATCTAATCAACAAGCTAGTTCAAGCTTGAGTTCTATAAGTCAATTCTCGATTTCAAACATTGAGAATGGAGAAATTGGTTGAAGGCGCATGAGGAATCAATGGAAGTAGTTGAAGACGTGGGGAAGATCGGGCAAGCCATTTGTGTAGAATTTAAATGATCGAAGTTGGATAACATTCATGAAATCTCTATTGTTGAGGGTAGAGATAAATTAAAGGTAATAAAGGCGCATCAGTTGGTATCAATGTGTGTTATATGAGTGAAATTTGCTAGATGCTTCAGCGTCGCCGATTATCCATGAAGATTTTAATGTACAATGTGTGAGGTTTAGAGGGATTGTAAAGAAGAAGGAAACTCGTAACTAGATAAGAGTTAAAAACTTGCTATTGTTTGCATTTATGAGACTAAATTAGATTAAAAAAATCTATTGGTGAGACGTTGTGGGGGGTTCTGTGAAATTGGTCCGACGATAACTTGGAATTTCATCTGTTTATTTTGATGTTATTTCACATTTTCAATACAAATTATTTCTTATTTGTAATTTAATTTTATCAATTTATCATAATTTGATTTTATCATTCATTATAGTATTGTACCTTGATCTATCTTAGGGATAGCAATTTGACCCATATTCAATGGGTACCCGTAAAAAATATCTAGAACGGGCAAGGTAAAACCCCGCAAAATGGGTATGGATAGTCCTCTCAGTTTGAACGTCCATCTACAGATGATAAGCAGAACTCAACCTCAACTTAGATCCCAAGACTTCTTGCAAGCTCTCCCAGAACCCTAATGTGAACCTTAAATCCCTATCTGAAACAATACTTGAAGGAATACCAAGCAAACTGAAAATCTTCTTAATATAAACTTCAGCTAGCTTTTCAAAGGATAACTAATTTTTATCGGAATAAATGAGCCGACTTAGTCAATCTATCTACCATAACCCAAACTGAATCACTTCCTTTAGAAGTCTTAGACAAACTCATCACAAAATCCATCTAAATGTTATCCCACTTCCATTCTGGAATACTCAACGGTTGCATTAATCCTGACAACTTTTGATGTTCAATCTTCAACTTCTGACAAGTCAAACAAGAATATACAAACTCTTCAATCTCCTCCTTCATACATGGCCACCAAAACATCTTTTTAAGTTCTTGATACATTTTAGTAGCTCCGGGATGAATACTCAAACTGCTCCTGTGACCTTCTTCGAGAATTCTTTTCTCAAGCTCTAGTAAGTCTGGCACACAAACTCTATCTCAGAATCTCATAACCTCATTCTCATCTACTATGAAATCGTCTTCATTACCTTGATTGATCAGCACCAAACGATCGATCAATCCCAAATCTAATTTCTGACCTTCTTTGATCTCCTCAAGAATACCACTAGTCAACTTTGACATACCCAACTTCACATGTTAGGAGTTCTCTCACTCACCTAACTAAGATCTCTAAACTGCTCAATCAAATCCAATTCTCTGACCATATACGCTGACATATGCAAAGACACCATACTCAAAGCATCTGCCACAATATTAGCTTTACCCGGATGGTAACTCAACCCAAAGTCGTAGTCCTTCAAAAATTTAAGTCATCTCCTCTGCCTCATATTCAATTCCTTCTGATAGAACAAATACTTCAAACTCTTATGATTGTTGGACACTTCAAATCTCGTAGATAATGTCTCTAAACTTTAAACACAAACACCACAATCACCAACTCTAAATCATGCGTAGGGTAATTCCTCTCATGAAACTTTAAGTGCCTTGACGCATAAGCCACGACATAACCATTATGCATAAGTACACCACTTAAGCCCATCTTCAACGCATCATAATACAAAACAAAAGACTCCTTCGTATCTGGTAGAATTAAAACCAGAGCCAACGTCAATCTTTTTTTCAATTCTTGAAAACTTTCCTCACACTGAATTTTCCACACGTAGGCTTGACCTTTCCGAGTTAAATGTGTCAACGGTAATTCTAACTTAGAAAATCCTTCTATAAACCTTAGATAATAACCAACCAAACCCAGAAAACTTCTTATCTCAATAACTGACTTCAGAGTCTCCCACCGCAACACCACACCCATCTTAGATAGATCAACTGCTATACCACCACTAGAAATCACATGACCAAGGAAACTCACTTCTCGCAACCAGAACTCACACTTGGACGATTTGACATATAACTGCTTCTCTCACAAAACTTCTAGCATAACTCGCATATGTCTCGCATGTTGTTCATCTGTTCTAGAATATACCAAAATATCGTCGATAAACTCAACCACAAACTAATCCAAATAAGGACGGAAGATTATGTTCATGTATTGCCTCCAGAAGCTTGTATTGTTGTTTTTGTCATACTGAACAAAAGCACCTATGTAATTTACCATAGCTATTCGCACCTTTCACCGGCCTCCATAAGTCCGCTATTCGCACTTTCATTGACTTCATATGGATATGTCTATCACATAGGAATCTCTCCACCAGGCACCACCGCATGTCTCCCCCTTCCTCTTTATTCTCCTCATTATCGAAACAAAATCCTTCCTCTTCACCATCCTCCTGCAACGACAATTCCTCTAGATTAACACTTGTCATCGTACTCTGAAAATACTATGCTTCTGAGCAATTATCAGTATCAGATATTGAAACAAAAGATCACTCTTCTCAGGAGAGAAGTTTAACAAACCCTAGCAGAGACTTGAAAAAAAGAAATTAACTTTAAAAAAAATAATTTAATTAAGTGTGTTTTGAAATTCTAAAAAAAAAGAAGGAAAAACATTAAAAAAGAGACTAAAATGAAAATTTATATGGGATCGTACGCATATATTTAATCCTTGTATATGTTAAGGATTTCTAAACGTGGGATGTGTTTGCTGACCACTACTGTTTATTTATAATATTCTTCTATTTACTTATATTTATATTATTGGTTTAAGCATGTACTTTGTTTATTTTAAAGTAAGCTGTCACTAGTTGACCCTTACTACCTATATCTTATAAATATCACAAGAAGAAAATTATGAAAAAAAATAATTGTTAAGAAAATAATTATTGTTGTATGAAAAAAAATTATGAAAGACTTTACTAAATTGTCCTTCATTAATTGTATGGGAAAAACAAATTTAAAGAATTGAAAGAAAGAGAATAATAAATGCTTAACGGTATAATAGAAAAAATAGTATTAATGATCCATTGAAATTGTAAAACGGCTTATAATTTAACACAAATATTTTTCTTCAAAATGACTTATACTAAAAATACGGATGGAGTATTAAATTGTAAAATGGAATATATCATGTTTTTATACCTTTGACTTTGTTTGGGAGTTGGGAGCGGAAGCGGGAGGACTTTGAAAAATATGAAGGATTTGATAAAAAGAATAAAAAAATTGGTTGGGAGAGTTTTTGAGAGTTTATTTTTCTTCATAACACCAAAAATTCTTTAATTTAAGAAAACTCAAAATTTGTATTGAAGAGGATTTTAAAGAGCTTAGATAAATTATTTAAATATAATTTTTATTGTTATAATATTTTAAAAATTAAAAATACATTAATGATAAAAATTATTTTATCATTCTAAATATATTTCTTTTATATATTAATTTTTTTTTCTATACGTAAAAATTTTTTTTTTTGAAAGTCTCTCTTCCTTTCTTCTCCAAATTTTCGGACAAAATATTAGTCATCTAGTTGATATATATATATATATATATATATATGGTTGGGCCTAACTCAACCCTACAAAACCGGCTTGTAGGGTGAGGATTGCCCCCATTTATAAGGACATGTTCATGCCATATATTGTCCGATGTGGGACTTTTAACACACCCCCTCACGCCCAGGACTAGACAACTGGAGCGTGAAAATAAACGGTGGGTGGCCCGATAGGGGAAACAATAGAAGGTGGCCCACCGGATCTTGAACCAGGCTCTGATACCATATTGAAATAGAAGAGACTAAGAGACATTTGAATAAACCGTGTGTTTTGTAAAGCACTACAGAGACTTTATTATATATAGAGAGATTACAACTAAGTATATGATATAGTCGATGTGGGACTATTCTATATACAAATATTCTTAACACTATATATTTACAAATATCAACACTCCCCCTCAAGCTTGAGCATATAAGTCAAATGCACCAAGCTTGCCACATATATAATTAGTTCTGGGACTTCGCAGGGATTTTGTAAACACATATGCTAATTGATCGTTGGAGTTGACAAAGCTTGTGACAATGTCACCTGATTCAATCTTCTCTCTGACAAAGTGACAATCTATCTCAATGTGTTTGGTCCTCTCATGGAAGACTGGATTTGAAGCAATGTGCAATGCAACTTGATTATCACAAACAAGTGTCATTGGTCTTGCTTCTTCAATTTGAAGTTCTTTGAGCAACTGTTTTAACCAAATGAGTTCACATGTAGCCATTGCCATGGCCCTATACTTTGCCTCGACGCTTGATCTTGCAACTATATTTTGTTTCTTACTTTTCCAGGATATAAGGTTTCCTCCAACAAGTACACAATGCCCAGAGGTGGATCGTCTATCAATGGGTGACCCTGGCCAATCAGCATCGGAGTATCCAACTATCTGAGTATGTCCTTTATCTTCATACACAAGGCCTTTTCCTGGAGCATATTTGATGTATCTTAGAATCCGGACAACAACATCCATGTGTTCTTGGCAAGGAGAATTTAAGAATTGGCTTACCACACTAACTGCAAAAGAAATGTTGGGACGAGTGATTGTGAGATAATTCAACTTTCCAACCAATCTCCTATACCTTCCTGAGTCAGATAGGGGCTCCCACTGATTGGGTAGGAGTTTGACACTTGGATCCATAGGAGTATCAGCTGGTTTAGCGTTCAACAAATCTGTTTCTTCCAAAATATCCATAGCATATTTCCGCTGAGAAATCACCAAACCATCTTTAGATTGGGCTACCTCAATACCTAAGAAATAGCTGAGTTTACCAAGATCTTTTGTCTGAAATTGATTTGAAAGATGTTGTTTTAACTGGAGTATTCCTTGCTGATCACTGCCAGTTATGACAATATCATCCACATATACAATAAGATAGATACACCCTTTGGCAGAGTGACGATAAAACACATAATGATTAGCTTTACTACGGACCATACTAAACTGTTGTACTACAGTGCTGAATCTGCCAAACCAAGCTCTCGGAGATTGCTTAAGACCATAAAGAGACCTGTGTAGCCTACAAACCATATTTGAGGACTCCCCCTGAGCAACAAACCCAGGTGGTTGCTCCATATATACTTCCTCTTCAAGATCACCATGTAAAAAGGCATTTTTGATGTCAAGTTGATGAAGAGGCCAATGTCGAATGGCAGCAATGGCTATAAGAAGTCTAATAGATGCCATCTTGGCTACAGGCGAGAAGGTATCACTGTAATCCAATCCAAAAATCTGAGTGTATCCTTTGGCTACCAAGCGAGCTTTAAATCGATCAATCTTACCATCTGGACCAACCTTCACTTTATAAAGCCAACGAAAACCTACTAAAGATTTTCCAGGGGGTAGAGGAACCAGTTCCCAAGTACCACTGCTTTGAAGAGCACACATTTCGTCAATCATTGCTTGCCTCCACTCAGGGTGCGATAATGCTTCACCTGGAGTATTAGGAATAGAAACAGAAGACAAAGAAGACAAACAAGTATACTGCAAAGGGGAAAGACGATGATAACATAAATCAATATAATGTGGAGAAGGATTACGTGTTTCACGTATACCTTTTCGAAGAGCAATGGAAAGATCAGACTCAGGTTGCGGGATCGGATCCAATGATGGCGAAGGCGTCGGAGGAGAGTCTGCAATGACCTCAGGGACAGTTAGTGTATCAGGGATAGGTATTGCCTCAGGGATAGGTGTGACAGACGTGGGTTGACGATGCTGATATGTTTGAAGAGGGCGAGAAGTGGGGGGTCAACCGTAGGGCTAGAATGATCGGGAATAATTGGAAATGGGACTGCCGGAAGAGGTGTGGGAGTACTGTCCTGAAGGGGTTCCGGAGTTACTTGACTGGACTCAAAATATGGAGCAGACTCGAAGAAGGTAACATCGGCCGATACGAGGTATCGTTGTAAAGTATGTGAGTAGCAACGATAACCTTTTTGGGATCGATGATAACCAAGAAAGACACACTTTAGTGATCGAGCTGATATTTTATCAAGACCAGGAGAGAGATTGTGTACAAAACATGTGGACCCGAAGACGCGGGGAGGAATTGGATGAAGTGGAGAATTGGGAAAAAGGATTGAACGAGGGATTCTATCGTTAAGGACGGATGAGGGCATGCGATTTATAAGATAACATGTCGTTAGCACCGCATCTCCCCAAAATCAAAGTGGAACGTTACCATGGAGAAGTAGGGTCCGAGTGGTTTCTACGAGATGTCGATTTTTGCCTTCGGCTACGTCATTTTGTTGAGGTGTATGAGGACAAGATGTTTGGTGGAGAATACCACTGCTGGACATAAAAGTTTGAAATTGTTGGGATAAGTATTCACGAGCATTATCACTTCTTAAGGTACGAATAGACACACCAAACTGAGTTTTTATTTCTTTGTAAAATTGTTCAAAAATAACCACGTGCAACGTGAAAAATCATCAATAAAGGTGACAAAATACCTAGACTCTAGTGTAGAGACAGTACGCGAGGGACCCCAAACATCGGAGTGAACTAAAGCAAAAGGGAACGAAGCTCGTTTATTGACTCGATTGGGAAATTGACTATGAGTGTGTTTCCCTAACTGACACGACTCACAATGTAAATTAGACACCTTAGATAAACTTGGAACCAACTTTTGTAGTTTAGGAAGACTAGGATGACCTAACTGAGCATGGATAGTGAGTGGAGAATCTTTGGCTGAACAAGCCGGAGATGACACTGAGAGGTAATAAAGGCCTTGAGACTCACATCCGACGCCAATCGTCCGTCCCGAACTCCAATCCTGCAGGATAACATTACTGTTAGTGAAGGTGACAATACAATCAAGAGAACGAGTTAAACGACTGACTGAAAGTAAATTAAATGGACAATTAGGTACATAGAGAACAGGAGTAACAAAGAGAGAAGGTAGAATTTGAACAGTACCAATCCCTTCAGATTGGGTTTGAGAACCATTGGCAGAAGTTATAGTAGGTAAGACACCCGAGGTAGAGAGGGAAGTGAAAAGATTTTTATTACCAGTAACATGATCAGACGCACCAGAATCAAGGACCCAAGGTCCAAGAGAAGATGATTGAGAGAGACAAGCAGATGAATTACCAGTGTGTGCAACCGAAGCAGTAGAATATGAGTTCTGATAATTTTGATACCACTTGAGAAAATCATCGTAGTTTGGCGTAAAGTTCTGAGGAGTAGCCATGAGTATCAGATCTGGAACAGTTGCACGGTGGCGAGTGGGGAGCTGGAAAAATCGTCGGGATCGGCCGGATCGGAGGAGGCGTTTCTGCCGGTAGGGTTAGTTTGCCGAAAGGTCGCCGAAAACAAAAGCGGCAACAACGGATGGCGACGGCAGTCCGGTGGTGACTGGAAAAATTTGAAAACGGATGCCGAAATGAGTCACGACAATGTATGGAAGACAAACCGGAGTTATGACACGGTTTGCCAAAAATTTCTCACCGGAAGACAGTGGATCAACCGGGTAAAGTACGGTAAAGGGTTGTCTCTCAGCAGGCTCTAGATACCATATTAAGAAGTGTGGTTGGGCCTAACTCAACCCTACAAAACCAGCTTGTAGGGTGAGGATTGCCCTCACTTATAAGGACATGTTCATGCTATGTATTTTCCGATGTGGGACTCTTAATATATATATATATATATATATATATATATATATATATATATATATATATATATATATATATATATATATAAATCCTTTAGAAAAGGGTATTATTAGTTTTTGGAGATCCTTGAGAGTTCTCCCTCTTTCTTTTTTTTCTCCTCTTTTGGTTATATATGCATGGATGGTCTCTTTGGAAAATTTTCACGTCACCAATAACCATCATAATTTGGCCGGCCCATGGAATGTTTTCAGATCAACACATCAATGAAGAACTAGTATTAAAATCAAACAATATGAACTAAAGTCCGCACATCCGCACATAAAAGGAACAATTATAACAACAATTTGCCGGCCAAAGGATTTGGAACGCTGCTTTTCTTCCTCTTGGCACAATATCTAACCTTATGCGTCACATCATTATTTTGACTTATTTTCCCTAGCATTACAAGTGGAACTCACATTTATTTTAATCTAAAAAACTATTGCTGCAACACAACTTTCATTTTAATAGATATAAGTGCACAAAAGTTAAAAGCTAAATTATAAAGGTGAAATTTTTTCCGGGGAAAAACTGAGTATCCTCTGCACGCAACTGCAGAGATTAATCTCTTGAGTCGGGAGAACCACAATAGATAGTAAAACTCCTTCAAGAAAAGTTTCTAATATGTAACACTTATTTATTTTTATAATTCAAGTGATATGTTATTTCACTATAACCACAAATGAAACCGACAAAAAAGTTCACTATACTACAACAGACCCTACTTTCTGCATATAAGTAAACAAAACTTGAACAATACTTTCAGTTTGGCATTGAAGCTATAACATGGCTGATTCACTCTCAGTTAATGTTGATTCATTACATAGCCTTGAATTAAATGCTAAGCAATCAAAATTTACTACCTATGAGGCTAAACACTTTGCATCTAGCATCCAAAAGGTAATAATAATTAATCTACAAATGAAGATAATCATGAAGAACCATATATAGTTATAGTTAATTTTAAATATGTATAATGTGTTTATTTGACTAATGTGAAATTTTCTAACTTCAACTTTTCAAGTGTAGGCTATTGCTGAATTTGTGGGTACATTTATTCTTATATTTGTTGGTTGTGGTGCTGCTCTTGTCAATGAGAGGCTGCCAATCACAGTTGTTGGCATAGCGACTGTTTCGGGCTTAGCTTTAACCGTCGCTATATATTCGGTTGGTCATGTCTCCGGTGGTCATTTCAATCCTGCTGTCACAATCGCATTAGCCGCCGTCCAAAAAATTCAGTTCAAACTTGTAAGTAATCCACATCCTATATCATGTAGCCGTTGCAGAAGATCTATCACAATTTATTTGGTTTAGATCATCTGCAACGGATGTATGGTGCAATACACTTCAAAGTTATTCAATCTTGTAAATTCGTTAATCTTTCAAGATCTAATAGCTTTGTAGTCTATTGCACCACATATGATTCTGCAAAAGATCCATGCTCAATTGTTACTAAAAGATAGTGATGAAATATCATTATGACTCAATGACATGGATCATGATTCCTTTACTAGGTGCCTGTTTATGTGGTGTGTCAGTTAATGGGTGGCACACTGGCCACTCTCACTCTGAAAGTGTTGTATCATAACAAAGTGGATATTGGTGTAACACTGACCCAATATTCAAATTCAACTTCTGATCTTGAAGCATTGCTGTGGGAATCCATAATCACTTTCATATTCATGCTTACTATTTGTGGTGTTGCCACTGATCACAGAGGAGTAAGTACCACAAACTCAACTATCTGATCTTCATTCATCTATATTTAGTATCATACTCTTTATGTAATCATCTGGTCACTATTATAAGTAAATTTGACTTTTTCAGTTCATTCAACAATGGATGTATCTGATCTATATATTGACTCTATACATCGACGTTCAATGAACCAAAAATATCAATTTTGATTATAATAGTACACTATTATAAGTAAATTTGACTTTTTCAGTTCATTCAACAATTGATGTATCTGATCTATATATTGACTCTATACATCGACTGATCAATGAACCAAAAATATCAATTTTACTTACATGCTAAGCAAACATTTTTTTGAACTAATATGTTGCTTTATTGAAACAGATTGTTTTCTATGCAGGCCTATTACAGGAGCTTCGATGAATCCCGCAAGGAGTTTAGGCCCTGCCATAGTATCAGGCAATTACAAAAACATTTGGGTTTATATCATAGGTCCAACTATTGGAGCAATCTTTGCAAGTTTAGTTTACACTTTCCTAAGAGTAACAAAACCAACTCAACCAGAACTACCATATCACATGTGAAATACCATAAGCACTTAACTTTTTAACCCATAAATTTCTATGAGCTTGATCAAGCTTTTGAGGATCTGTAATCTTTAGATGACTACAAATTAATCAGAAATACAGAAGCACTTATACAATGTGGACGGTTCATAACAGAACAAACTATGCGTTTAATCGCAATCATAAAAACAAAAGTGACTCGTGCATTACCTTGCTAGTAGTACTATATTACATTTAAGGGAAGAAAGTGTATCTAAGGAGGGATCATCATATAAAGAAATATATCAGCGTTAATCATAAGAACAAACCCGAGTTTAAAGCAAAGATTCAAAAGTTGGTGTTTTTTTTCTGGTCACTACACAAAATATATATACTTTACAATAGGACTGCTACACATTTTGTACAAGAAGCAATGCGGATATGAAACTGCCGCGAATGAACTGAAATTTCCAAAAACATTGAACATCAGCAGTTAATAATTTGTCAACACTTTCCCAAAATGAGCTTTTTCATGTAATCTCCAATGCCATGTTCTCCATCCCACTTGGTGAGATTGCATTTTCCATATCCCTTGCTTCAAGTCTGCGTTGTATATAATGTGAGTTTATCTGCAGCGAAAGAAAAATAATGGCAGTAAGTTAACAGCTTATGACATGTGACTAAGCTGTTTTCAGATTATTTCAATAAGCTCTCTAGAATAACTTATGAAAACAGCTTAAAGCTTAGACCCGTTTGGATTAGCTTGTTTGAGTTTGACTACTGGCATAAAACTTGTGAGACTATTTGCATGAGCTTATGAAATCAATTTATAATTATGTCCATCAGTTGTTTTCGGTTTCTTTCCATAAACTCTGAGTCAATTTATCAAAACAACTTATAATTTACATGCAAATAGTTTGAGCTTGTTTTATCTAGTTAGAAATAACTTATACATAAACACTTGCATGATAAGTTAATGCTATAAATGCTTAATTAAGTTGTTTCCGGAGATTTTGTCTCGTTAAGCCAACTCAGTTGATAGCTGTGCAGAGACATCGGACTGCAGACTGCAGGGACGCGGGTTTGAACCCGTTATATCCCACTAATTCACCTTTAAAGGCTGAAATTCGAGCGACTAGACTACTTGAATAAAAAAAGTTGTTTCCGGTGATTTTGCGCGAAAGCTCACCCAGTTTGAGGTAGGCGTGTCCAACTCATCATTTGGTGTGACTGTGGATGCCTCTGCAAGTAAGGTGAAGTGGCTCCTATACCATTTTCATCATCTACAAATTGATCTGAGAAGTTAGAAGCCTGTGGCGACCACTCCGGAACTACACCTCCGTCTCTTTCTCTCCTCGTACTACTCGAAGATTCCGCTGTTGAATCTTCAGCTGCATTTCTCAGCCAAAATGTAGTTGTAGTATTATTACGACGTTGTCTAGTGTTTCTATTTACATTCTGCAACACTCCTTGGTCCATTGGTTCTCGTCCATTTTGTTGTCCATTTTGCTGTGCATTTGCATTTGTTGGCACTTCGGCTCTGCTGTCTCCTGCTGAGTTTCGAACGGAAGAAGTTTCTTCGTCTTCCGCTCTCACTCTAGAATAAGTCATACTTGGCACCATTTGATCCTGGTAGCGCCGGGTACCGTGAAGCGGATTGTTCCTAACAGGTTCATGTCTTTCCTCCATTTGTATGTCTTGAGGAAAAGCAATAGGAGCGGTTTCAGTAGAGTCTCCAAGACCTTCTTCGGTTCCGTTTTCGGCTGCAGTTCTTGAAGCTGCTTCTAGTTGCCACATTTGTATAAGCGCTTCTTCCAGTCTCACTGTTGCTGCATCTATTTCCACAATCGGAAGAGGGTAGTTTGAGCCGAGTTCAATACCTGCAGCTTGTAGTACGGATTCCGGTGCATTCCAAGGATGATGTATCCATTCAGTCGGTAGTCTTGCAAGTTCCGGTAGCCAGCGTCGCACATATTCTCCGTTTGGATCACATTTGTATCCCTCAAACTGAAAATCCATAAACCAAAATGAGTGCATCTATCACTAGAAATATAAAATAAGAAAAGATTTTGGAGGGTTGAAAAGATTTATATCCCTCGTAAGCATACGAAATACCCGACAATATAAGAAAAAAGGGTTGCAACTAGAAACTCTTGGGTCTGTTCGGTTTGAATTATTTGAACTAATCTACCGAAAAAAGCTTAACATTTGTGATAATGTTCGAGAGATTTTATGAAAATAGCTTATGACATGTCCATGGCTGTTTTTAACTTATTTCCATAAACTCTTCAAGATAGCTTAAGAAAACGGCTTAAATCTTAACAATTTGATTTTATATGATCTTTTGTTACATAAATAACTAACACGTAGTCCGCAAATCCTAGCTAAACTGGCAGAAGCCGATATTGCTAGGTTGGACGTCATCACCAGGGTTCGAACCCTGGTACTCAAACAGGACCACTCAAAAACCAATGAAGTGTTTAGAACAGTAAGAAGATAATGCAACTCATAATGTGGTTTTATTTTACCCAATAAGGAAATAAAAATATTCAAACAGAAAATGATCAAACATAAGAAAAGGCCAATATAAAGCTAGATTATATACAGAAGCAATTGCACCTGTGGATTATCAATTCTGTCGAACTCACGACCGTCGGGTAAAGTACCAGATATATACTGCCAACCAAGAGCATCACTCTCAAGATCAGCATCCAAAAGGGTATCCCAAAAATATTTCATTCCCCATCTCCAAGGAAGCTGCAAAACTTTAACAAAGAAACTCGAAACGACAACGCGAATCCGATCATGAAGCCAACCCGTAGCCCACAACTCTCTCATTCCAGCATCCACCAAAGGGTAACCTGTTCTTCCTTGTCTCCAAGCCTTAAAATATCCTTCATCGACCACCCAAGGGAAAAACTTAAGGTGTCCAAGAAGAGGCCTTTCGTGACTATACGGGTGGTTGAAACTAATGTACCTTGAATACTCTCTAAGACCAATTGACTTGAGAAACAGGTTAACGCTTTCTTCACCGGCTTTGTTTCCTTCGTTTGCCCAAAACACTTGCTTAATTCGGACGAGATGGAATACTTTCTTGACACTAACTTCTCCGAAATGCAAATGTGGGGAGAGAAATGAGGTCGTGGCGCTGTCCGCTTTCCTGCGGTTCACAGAGTACTCGATCAGTGGACCGTTTATAAATGTCGTCAATGCCTTGTTCGCATTGCTCCACCCTGGTGACCACGCTCGAGCAAGAAGCGCGTTGCTTGATTTCTCTAATTCATCTTCAAACACTAATGTATCAGAAGGACATCTTGATATATCACCTGCGGCATTACGGGATTGTTAACGGAATGCAAATCAAAGTTAAAACAGATGGATGTTTCATCAAACACGACAAAACATCAAAGAGAAAAGGCAATCAACAACTACAAAGTATAACTTTTGTAAATGATATGATTATACTTTGGTGGCTTCTATGTGATTGGTCGTTCACATTCGGCGTGAAAATCTTCTGAAAGCCCAACGACGAATGATGTCAATACTTTGAAAGTTGAAGTTCATGATCCTCCACGTCGTCACAACTAAGGACATATACATGATCGGTGTTGGTTTGACAAAAATTGAAAAAACAAATGAGTTGAGCTTTGAGGCAAGCAGATTCATTTTTCCTAGTTTTTATCGAATCGACACCGATCAAGCCATAGTCTCAGACATGACAACATGGAGGACCATCATCAATCATTGTTAAAGTTTAAGAAGATTTTCAAGTAACGTCCGAAGCGGTCCACCATGGAATTTCTCTTTTTTGCTGTGTTACAAAAAGCAACTTTTAAACTGATTAAAGCAAGTATTCTTTTCTCAATACGGATTAGTTTGTTCATTATTCCAGAATCCAAATTAAGAACCACAAGTGATTATGCAGCTGGCAAAAAAAGCAGATAACAACCATTATCAAAAAAAGTTGAAATAAAAGTGAGGCTAAAGAAAGAAAGGAACAAAGTAAACCTGGAATAATTCTTTTAGGTGGGAGAAGAGGTGCTTGTGGGTCATAAGGCATGCTAAGGCATCTTTCCCAAAAAGAATCAAAAGTTGTGAATGGTTGGCCATGTTCATCATTCACATCCCATGGTTCATACAACAAATCCGAGTTGTACGATCGTACGGTAATTCCTTGAGCCGTTAGAATTTCCTTCGCTCTATGATCCCTCACAAGTGACAACGGATCTGTAACATAGAAATGTACACATTAACACAGTTTAAAAACCAGTAAAACAAATTTAAATAAATAATCATCGCAAATTATAAAAGCAACTAATATGAATGGAATTAAGATATACACCACAAACCGATAAGAAAATCGAAGAAATTGTAAAATTATAATCAAAGAAAGATTATACTCGGCGACTAAAACCTCAAACAGTTGCAACCAAGGATTAATTCTACAATCTACAATGGTGTTGTCTATATTACTAAGCTACAAAACATATCGAAATCTTAGTATTATATTTGAGAAATCAAAAGATATATGAATTGTACACAATAAAACAAAAGTAATCTATCAATTTAGTTCCCTTCTATCACTCTCGTACTTAGTCCCTAAAGTATATCATCAGAAGGCGCTGATATCAATATGATTATTCACCGTTTTTATGATGAAAAACAAATTGTGGTAAATTCACACTGCGACCACCTGAAATATGAGACCAATATTTAAAACCTCATAGGTAGTCCTAAAACTACATAAAATCTGTCAAATTAGTCCCAGTTGTTACAGATTCCATATATTTAGGGATTAAATTGATAATTCAGTTGCAAAACCTAACAAAGCAAGATAATCATAGAAACTAAATTGAATCAGCAAACACAGAATCATGCAATAGCATCATCATATTCAGCAACATAAATTCAGATAAGATAAGAACAACCAAACAAAAAACTAACCATATAAATGATTGAAAAAGATTTGAGTGGCTCCAGTGGACTTAACAACCTCAAGCAAAGAAGAAATACTATCAGTTGATCTTTTGGTAACAAGAGGAGTACCAAGATTCCTCAAAGATGAATCAAGATGAGACAAACTGTTCTTCAGCCACCATCTTGAAACTCTACCAGGATAATATTGTCCTTCTTCCTCAGGTGCCCAGATAAATACACCAACCACAGCACCTGCTCTAACTCCTGCTGCAAGTGCAGGGTTATCCTCTACCCTCAGATCTCTTCTGAACCAAACTATGCTGCATCCACCACTTGACATCTTCTCCACAGAACAAGAAAAAAAGGGTTTTTCTTTTTCCCCTTACCCTTTACTATATTCAGGTGAAATACAATAAAAATGCAAACTTTAATAAATTATCTTTCTCCAAATATATAGCATTACTTTTGGGCTGTTTTTTTAATGCAAAAAAATTGTAATTTTGGTTCTTTTTTCACTCAAGTTGCAAGAACTAAGAAGGGTCCAAGGAAAGAGAGTGTGAGAGATAGAAGAAATGAAAGAGGATTGGTTGAGTGGGGGATACTATGAAATTGATAGAGAAATTGTAGCCACTACTTTTTTATGCTGTGTGTAGATTTTTCAATTTTTGCTATTATCCTATATATGCATAAAAACAAAACAAATCACATCCAAGTCTCAATTTTTTTCAATATACCAAGTGACACATAATGGAGAATCTACAAATAGATAGATACAGAAGATATAAAAATATTAAAAATTAAAATATATTATTTTCAATATATAGTTGTAAGATCAGATGGTAAATGATCTCTTACAGGATTAATCGGAAGTTCAGGATTCAAACCTAATTTGATTGTAATAGTGTTAAAACTTTGCCATCTATTTTGAATTGTATTAAACTTCATGATTAGTTTCTGCAGTTGCGCATTCAATATTAAATTTTTATCTGAAAAAATTACTTTCACTTACATGTTGCAAAACCACAGGGGTATGTATGCATGCTACATTATTATTGTTATCTTCATGATCCAACACAACACTATCTATCTAGGTGAGTGAGTTCATAGTGTATGTATTTGTGCAGTCTTTTAGATTTATTTTTTTTACTAATAATAGAAGGAAAATCTTTTGTTTATGTTCTTGTTCATGTGTCTAACCAGAACAAATAATAAACAAATATTTTTTGAGAAAATAATAAAAAAGAGATCATACGTTGTTTATTGTTGTTCAATGTCATTTATAACATGTTCCCCAGGTTTCAGTACGATTAGAAGGGGTTACTTTGCTTTTAATGCATTAGTACTTTTATTTTGATTTTACCTTAGTACTTCAATGTATTTATAGTTTACATCATCATCCATGGTATAAATTTCTTAAGATCTTTTTATAAAATAAAAAAGCTTAAATCTTTAATTGCAATAAATTTCATTAATAATATTTTTATTTATTTCTCTCACTTTTTTCCAACAACAATATTAAATATATAATGAAAAAAATTATTTTCTCTTTTAAAAGTAGTTAAGCTTGTAAAAATAATTTAAATTATTAATAATTTTTTAATAAAATAAATATATTAAATTATGAGTTGAGTAGAATTATTAAATTTATAGTAAATCATTAAACAATTCAAAAGATAAAGATCCAATAAATTTAGAATTTATCTGTACATGAAATTTCAACCACAAATTTTTTTAATGCATGATTTAAATAAATGATTTAAATAAGTTCAAGCTCTATAGAAACCTAAGAAATCAAATTTGAAGGTATATTTACCACAAATCTACACCTTGATTTCAAACTAATGATGCTGCTCAACTTTTACCCGTCATCCAATTGTTTCTCTCCAATCTAAAATTACTCTTCAACAAAATTAATCAAGTCCAGACAATATTTAAATTTTGAACTAGGTAATGATTTGACAAAAACGTTTGTCGAGTTTCTCTCTAATACAACTTTTCCAACTGCAATTTCCTTATATTCTATCACATCTCCAATAAAATATAAACAAAATTCATGGAAATGCTATCCCACTTACACTCTGGAATGTTCAACAGTTGCATTAACCCAGAAGGTCTCTGATGCTCAACCTTCGACTTTTGACTAGTTAAAAAAGCATAATCAAACTCAACAACATCTTTCTTCATCCCAGGCCACTAAAATAATCTCTTTTAGTCTTGATACATTTTCGTAGTACCTGGATGAATACTTAAACCACTTTTATGTCCTTCTTTAAGGATACTCTTCTTAAGTTCGGAAACATATGGAATGCACACTCTATTCCCAAATCTCATCACACCATTCTTATCAATTCATAATTCACCTCCTTTACCTTGGTTAATCAATATTAATTACTCAACCAATTTTAAGTCGGATTTTTGTCCTTCTCGAATCTCTTCAAGAATACTACTCGTCAACTTCAACATTCCCAATTTCACACTATCAGGAATTGATTCGCACACCAAACTCATATCTCTGAATTATTTAACTAATTCCAATTCACGCACCATCATCATTGACATTGATCGCGACTTTATGTGTCTATTAATCGAAAAATTGCAAGTGCACAGTCGTGTCGTGTAGTTTTAAAAGATATCGAATCCACAGGGACTATGAATCGAACTACCGTTATCTAAGGTTACTATGTAAAGCTAAGGCTAGCAATATTTTAATTATGTTATAGAGGAAAAATAAAACTTAGATCTAGATAAAATATTAATAGGCAGATATCGGTATGTAATTCGTCAAACTTAGAGAATTCGAAGTTCCATTGGCCTGGTTTTTAATCTAACAAAAATCCTTCATTAATTACTGTTAATTTAAAAGTCCTTTTCTCAAACTCTCGCTCTATTGAATCAGACTATGATCCAAACTCATAATGTACGCTCTCGCTGTCCCATTAGATTTAGAAGCACTTTTTGAAAACAACAGAATCAATAGAATTCCTTTTTCATGTAAATAATATCCATTTAAAAACCATTGTCTCAAACTCTCGCTCTGTTGACTTAGATTATGCTAGTAATCCCTAACGTACGCTCTCGTTGTCCCGCTGAGTTTTAAAAACACGTTTTGAAAATAAATAAAAATCTAATTAGTTTTAATACGCTCTTGTTGTCCTTAAAACTAATGTCAAGTGTCCACTATCCGGTTTAAACCTCAAACTCATGCTCTGTTGATTTTAAACCTTAGTCCGTTTTTACTCTCGTAACAAACTTTTAATATTATTAATTGGATACTAAACCAGAAAAAGTGATTTTCGATAAAATATTATTTAGGCCAATTTATTTCGTATCCCTTCTGTTAGATTAATTTACATACCGATATCTGATTAATTTAGCTAGACATACTTTTTAAATTAAACATGCATAAACAATTGTGATTAATATATTCAGGCATATTCAGTGGCATACAATCGGATAACATGCAATAATATTAAATAAATCAAAGCTATTATAAATAAGAAACCTGAAAATAAAAGGTACTAGAATTAAACTTTAATCTTCGAAATGCTTGAACTCTCCACCACAGGTCGGTTGGATTGCTCTTAAAAAATTCAAAACCAAGGAAATAAAAAGAACTTAAATCTAACTTAAGGTTAGACCAGTTAAAAGTACACAACAATTTTCGGTGTAGAAATTATTGTGAGAAAAATAAATGAAATACGGTAGAATGTTGAATGCAAGTTTTCTAGAAAATTTACGGAGAGAAAATTCAGGACACCAATTGCTGGATAAAAAACTCGGACCCCTTCAAAGTGCTTGCAAAGTTACTTATATAGTATTCAAGTGGTAACAGTTTCCTCTCTCTAAGTCGCCCGTCTCAGTCTTTTTTTCCTGAAATATAGTGGCATTTAATTTGACTTGGAAAGTGCTGGCAAGAAAATAGGGGACATGGACTTTAGGGTTTTGAAATCCCCTTGAAGGAGTCTTAAGACGGACGTTTCAAGTTGTTGAGAAGCGGGGACGGGCGTCTCCCATGCTTGAGACGTGGGCCTCAAGTGTTGGGCCTTGGAGGCGGGCGCCGCCACTTGTGTGAGGTGGGAGCTTCAGCTCCTTCGTGGGCTGGGCTCCATATTTTTCCATTTTCTGTCTTCTATTTTTGCACCTCCACTTTGCCATATCACCTCCCATTTGCTTTTGAATCAATTATTTCTTCATTTCTTCTTCTTTGGCCAAATACTTCTTGCATGGACATAATACCTGAAACAATGAAAAATACTAGCATAATACTAAAATAAAGTAATTTAATTAAACGAAAAATACTAACATTATTTATGAGAATTAAATCAAATATGCTATGTAAATTTGTGTTATCAAACTCCCCTATACTTGAACCTTTGCTTGTCCTCTAGCAAATAATCAGTAAAAACAGTTGGACAATAAAAAATTGAATGCAGGCTCATTACGTCGCTCGAGTTGTACTTGGCTACGGATTCTTTTTGTTAGAACCCTATGAGATAAATCTCAACACTACAAGTACAGTAACGACACTAGACAACTCCGCCATATGCATACCAATCTGAATCTTGCCATTATAGCTTAACCTATTCTTTTCGCTTTGTTTCACCCATTTCATTCGCGCGCAATCACATTAAGCCCATTATCTTTTCACGCACAAGTAGAGCAGCCAATTAGTGAGTATGATCCTTTAGACACAGAGTTCTGGCACAATTTTTGTCGTATACTCCTTTTATACACCTTATTGTAGGTTGTGGGGAGTCGAATCCTAGTCTGCCCTACCAAGTTCAGCACTAGAAAACTTCTGAACCAACCAACAATTAGTTTCTTTTTCAAATTTCTTAGGTTTTGTAACCGCTGGATTAAATGACTGGGTAAGGGTCATCTAACTTAATTGGTACATTTCCTATAACAGTAAAGCATAAGAAAAATTTATTTTCTCGTATTGTATGGATCATTCACTTATATTCATAGACTCTCTACGTAGTTTGTGTTTAAGACGGTGTCGACTTCTAAATAAACTACTCAGGGCTACTTTAAAACTAAAGTTTGAGGTTTCGGTATAATAGATATTCAAATCGGTCTTGCATATTCGAGGGTTTAAGAGTATAGAGACAGTAATAATATTGTTTGATTTCACTCAGGTTCTTAATATATTAGAAATATATAACCTTCATACTTTCGAGTGTGTCGAGTCGTGCATTTAATCACAAATTTATTTTTGTTATGGTTCAAGAAAATAGAAGGATTTGAATAAGCACGAAAGTTTTGCACATAAGACTTAAGAGTCCATAGAGATGCTTTTATTGAATGGAAAATTGCAATAAAGAGAGTAAATAAAGACATAAAACATTCAGAATCCCTTATACTTGAAACAAGCATTGTCCCTAATGCAATAAAATAAGGAGAATCAGAAAAACAGAAATAGGTCACTCTTCGTCAATCCGACTGCGTGCTCTGCCTCCGCCTCTAGTCCTTGGTCATTGACGCCTATTGTCTTCATAGTCTTGCATGCCATCTACACGAAGGTTGAGAGTGTGCATCTCTTCGCTAAATCCCACCATTTGGTTAGACATTGCTTCATAGTTGTGGTTGTTCCAATAAGCGTAGTCGTGCTGATCCCGATGCAATTCTCTGACCAGCCGCAATGTTTCACTTGGATTCGTTTCCATTGTTCGAAACAGTTGATCTTGTCGTAATATTATGGCATACATGGCTTCAAGAGTGGTTGTTGGAGGATTATTCTTCGAAGGTGGTTGCACAACGGTTTGGGGTTTTCAGGTGGAGGATTTCCTTGATCGAATTCCTGTTCTATTTCATCCACCGCGATGTTTTGGGGTTCAGCTTGGTTTTATTTTGCATTGACACCAGGAGCTGGTGCATCTAGATTAAAACGCCAACTCCGAAAATATCGCACATTAATCTGATCCGAGCAGGGTAAAATTGCACTTGGGACCAGATTTTTATTTACTACTAAGGTGTACATCCCATCTAACCTTGGAGAGATCAGGTGTGAGTCACGACATGAGATAAGATCTAGGAATTGTGCCGGTATCATTGAGTGTCCAAGTAAGATAAGTTCATCGGCCAATCCTAAAGAGTGGGCTAAGGTGGTGACTATACCGCCAAAACAGAAAGAATTTGTTCCGGTTGAATTGATGCATCCTTGGATGTGGTTCAGCATGAAAGGGGCGGCATTGACTCGGTGGTTATTAAGTGCGTAGAATAATAAGAAGACGTCATTCTGGTTGACCTTGTGGTTGTTGGTTCTTCTGAAGATAATGTTTCCCAAAATACGCTGAAAATAGCGTATAGCGGGGTTGTGGATGTGAGAAGCAAAGAGGTTCCTCCAACCGTCAATTTGTTCGCCAGTTAAATCTCGCCAGAGGGTGAAATCGAAAAGTTCCCAAGGTATCCCTACATAGAAATCGAAAGGCCTATAGTGGACATTTGCCCTATGTGGGAAATGCAAAAGTTAAGCTACTTCGTCTTGATCTAAATTGTATTCGCAATTAAACAGCCGAAACTACACGGTACCTGTCAGGAAAGGATCATTTGCACGGGTGTTGTAAAAGAAAGAACTAAGAAACTCCAAAACTAGCGGCTCAAATATAGGAGCAAATTGGGTGCAAAGATGATGCAAGCTAGTTTTGGTCAGCATCCAAGTTACACTGTCAGTTAGTCCCAATATTTCTAAGCAGCCAGCTTCCACATATTTTGTAGGGACACCTGAACGTGTTTCATACCCCAATTTTTGACCTAAGATACCACCTCATATCAGTTGCATGTGCATCATTTGCATCTCTAACAAATTGCATAGCTTGTGTTTACTACTTGTGCTCAGCAGGGTTTAATTAAGAAATCACTCATCAGTACAAGCAACAATTAGGGTTTGTTCTCCCTTTATCTCAAATGAATCATCTTCATCAACAATCAACATTTGGTCCTCAAAGGTTCATTTCAACAAGCTCAAAGGCTCTGAATCAACCAGATTAGGGTTTTGACTGAAGATAGCATACTCCTGACTTTTGCTCAGGATTTAACCTAATGACTTGGGACATGACCTCAAGACCCCAAGTACATCATTTTGACCTAATCTATTGACTCAAGACATCTCTCACACAAGGATTGATCAATAGTGAAATTTCAAATCAACAGATTAGGGTTTTGAACTATCAGGGACTAAAATCAGGGATCACATTTGGGAAACCCTAAAAAGTTCCAGGGAATAACTTAAAGGTTTCAATCATCTTCAAATAATCCCTATGACAATATCCAATGGAAATTGTATCTCAATTCAAGATCCACAGTCATCAATTTCATCAGGTCGACAATTAGGGTTTTTGACCTAATTCACCTGAATAACTGACTTTTTAATCAAAACATGGTACCACAACTTAAACTATGGCTCAAGGTCCTCCAATAATTCAATGTGATCCATTCATACCATTCATTTGGTGAGGATAGCCTGGTTCATTTGAAATCTCCAGAAACGCGATTCATCTGAAAAAGTCAACTGTACAAGATCACCATTGCCTTTTTGAAATTTTGGTCAACCATGACTTTTGAAGTTCTAAATCATCAATATATGATATATGAAGTCATTTGATCAAGGAAAATCAAGAAAATCAATCAAGAATCAAAAAGTCAAAAGTTTGACTTTCCATACTTAGAAAATTTTCTAAGTGTTTTTCAATGGTTTTTTCCAAACTTTGGAAGGGAATAACTCAACATTTCACCTACAAACTGAAAAAAACTTCCAACATGAAAGTTGTAGATTTTGATCCAATGAACAACTTTGTCACATATAATTTTTTTCCATAAGATCAACCATTTAAGAGATATGGAGCTTCAAAGTTGGTATCTTTTGAAAAATGCACTTAAAATCTCATTTTCTTCAAAGTTTATGGATCTTTTTCACCCATTTCCTTAAAGGTCTTGAAGAAACTTTCAACTAGGGTTTTGAAGTACATAACATGAGCTTTCCAAAATGTCCAAGAGCATGAAAAAAATATTGAGTGGAGCTATGGTTTTGAATTTTGTCATTAGAGGTCATTATGCTTAAAGTTTCACACCATTTTCACAAAGCTATGAACACTATATGACCTATAATGCAAGAAATGACCAAATAAAATGATGACAGCAAGATTCTTATCTTTAAAGATCAGATTGGAGAGAATATTATGGAACTTGAGTTTTTTAACCATGGTTTAGGTTTTTAACCTAAAGCATTAAATGAAAATATTCCATTTTTATCTCTTAGGCCAAAACCATCATTGCAATCTCAACTTGCCAAGGCTTGTGATAAAATTTCGTGGCCTATAAATAGAGATGCAAATCTCATTCAAAGACACACCAAAACCTTTCAAAGAATTGGTTTTCTCTTTCTTTCTTAAGTTGTAAGTTTCATGAGTTTTCAAAGAGGGAGAAATACCAATTTCTAAATCTTTGAAGTTCTAAGCAAAGTGATGCTTCTAACACTTCCTAAACATCATATGGAAGTTGTTTGAACCATTCACACCTCTCAAAAACACCCAAATCACATAATCACTCTTCAATCTCCATTTATGCACAAAGTGAGCCAAAACTTGCCAAAACAAAATCCACTCGTGCATCCCTAAAATTTCCACTTCCAACACCTCATATACATCATATAGAACTCATCCAAACCATAAAATTGCAAGTGGTATCGTGCCAATCAAGCTCTCTCATTCAAAAACCAGCAAGCTGCACTTTGATTTGGTCATGGAGTTTCAACAAGTTTCAAAGCAAGTTAGAGGTTGGAACACACTCAAATACACTCAAGGAAGCTCATAGGATCATCAAACTGCATCTGGAAGCCCTCTATTCATTTTTGCGATTTCCAGCTAAAAGGTAAGTTTTTACGTTTTTGGAGATCATGATTCATGCATATTTAGCATAAATTTTGAAAAGTGAATTGTTCATATGATCATGCTAAAGCTAACTGAATCCATAACTT
Organism: Vicia villosa; assembly: GCF_029867415.1. Classification (NCBI taxonomy): domain Eukaryota; kingdom Viridiplantae; phylum Streptophyta; class Magnoliopsida; order Fabales; family Fabaceae; genus Vicia; species Vicia villosa. The sequence continues at coordinate 418,218 of NW_026705248.1, read as the reverse complement.
GCATTAAAATTGACTGTGGCTCGAGAATTTTGAGTTTGTACAGTTAGGGTTTAATTTGGGATTTCCAAAATTCATGAGCATCTCTGATTGTTAGCTTTAATTGTTTACATCATTGAATTCGTGGTTAAATTTCGAGCAAGATGCATCTTTACTTTGTTAAAAATGATTGAGTTTTGATGGAGTTTGAATTTGGCCGTGGGTGAGCTTGGGATAGCCATGGGTAACTCTGTTTCAGAAATAACGATGATGATGATGATGATGAATAGTGGCGCGTGTTTTAAAACAAAATTCAAATATTTGTTTGTTATATATTTCACTGAATGTGTTTTAATAACAAGCTGCGCACGCAGCTCAGTTGGTAAGCTTTTGGACTTGAAACCAAAAGGGCGTGGGTTCAAGCCTTGGCTGGCCCATCCCTTATTTTTTATCACTTGTTTTCTTTGGTTTTTTACACAACTTCAACCATTCATTTAACCAATCAAAACTCATCATTTTTACTTCATTTTTTGTACACTTCTCATTTAATATATATATTTTATGAATATCCAAAAAAAATCACAAAAAATATATTTATTTGATATATTTTATTAAATTTAAAATGACATGTTTTTAAGTGGTTTTAATACTTTAAATATTACTTTTCATTTGATTTTTTTAACCTAATCACTTGTAAATATTTTTTGTGATCAAATCCTAATCATTTAGGTCTTAGTTAAACATAAGTTTAGTCTTTGTTTAAATTAAGTTGATTTCTTTCAAATTTCGAACTGTTTTAAAACGAACGATCACAGTTTTTCAAAACGATAAACCATTTCTTTTTGGTTTTCATTTCAAAAGAAAACTATTGATTAAATCTTTTTGGATTGATCAATTGATTTTCAAAACAACTGGGCCTCTCGAATATTAGAGAGTATAAGTCCCATTCCTTTTTCTTTGTACAGTTTTTCTTTAAACAGAAAACTTCTTTCAAAACAAAACTTTCAAACTGTTTTCAAAACGATGAAACCTTGCGTCTGTTAATAAAACAATCAACCATGTTTTATAAAATAAAACATGGGCCTCCACATAGGTATAAGTCCCATTCCCTTACATGAAATTAGGTATTTCATTGTACATACACCTTTTTGTACATACCTCGATCAATTTGATTTTTAACCTCGAATAAAAAATAAAAAATGAAGGTTTTCTTTAAATCTTCCCAAAAATACCATGGGCCTCCATGTAGGTATAAGTCCCAAGCCCCTTTGTAAATATTTGTTTACATAGCTTTGAATAAACTCAATGGGCCTCTCCCCGAGTATAAGTCCCGAGCCCCCGTGCATACAAATGGATCATCCTTACAGGTATATTTCCTTCATAAACTCCATTGTATACACACCTTGTCATATATAACTGTTCATACTTGTTCATATTTGTTCGTACTTGTTCATATTTGTGATCGTGTTATATATACTTGTTCAACTTAGTACAACACTAGGTTCCCCATAGCCTCCTATTGGGCTTCGTGCAAAGAATCTCCCTAGTTTAGGTTAGGACATAGAGTATGGTTTCCCGGTGAAATCGCTCTAAGAGCTCAAACCAATTATACCATGCCTCCTCTTGGGCTTCGTACAAACGACTTGTCCCTCCCATAGCCTATTCTTGGGCTTACAATGCAAGGACCCTTGATTGTCCCTCCCATAGCCTCCTCTTGGGCTTACAATGCAAGGACCCTCGGATAGCCTCCTCTTGGGCTTTGTACAAGGACCCACGGGCTTCTTATAAGCATCCCTAATATCCAAATCAAATACCCTAGGAGATTAGACATTTATCATCTCTATGATAGGAGTATCTCATCTATATCATCACAAACAATCAATCAATCAAATTTCTCTTTTGCCACAAGGCTGGCTAATCAATCAAACCTTTTGCCACCAAGCTGGCTGATCAATCAGATGTTGTTATACCCCAAAATTTGCCCGCATCTTTTTTCAAGAAAACTCCAATCTGGAAATTAAGAGTCTCATATAATCATGGATTTTTATTTCAACAAATATCCTGACATATGAAATACTTAGTTTTTAGAATTTTTCTTATACAGTAATTTGGCTTGCAGTTGAATTTATTCTTACGCAAACGCCAAATACTGTTTATTACTTCACACATGCTATTTATTTATTTACAGATAAATAGTACTGACACAATTGGTACAGAGTTAAATCTTTTTGCAGGCGCAGAATCAGGAAACTCAGACTGTACTGGTAACAAGCAGATTATTATTATCTTTTGTTTCCCACTAATTTTTGTACTATATTCCATTATTTTCAAAAATCTTTTCAAATCTCTTTTTCAAAAATCAAATCCTAACTTTATTCTCTACATCTCTCTTTTTCCCAACACTATCATACACTTTCTTTCAAATCTCACTTCCACTCAAATTCTCCTTTTGTACGGAATCACATCATTCCCCAACGTCTCTATCCTTCTTTCCACTCTATAAATACCTCTCATTTTCTCATAAAAATCTCACATCAAATTCTAATTCATCTCTCAAATTTCTACTTCATAATCCATCCTTTCTTCTTTCCCGACAAAATGGCGAAGCGGTGGGAAACGTGTTTTCTTATGGTCATCACCATTGCTACGGTGATCATGTCTTTCTTCTGTCTACATAGCCCGGAACACTGTGGACCTGGGATGCTTATGCTCCCAATCATCTACATGTTACTATTTGTAGCATGGGTTATCAATCGTCATTCTTAAAATTTGCCGTATTTCTTATTTCTTAAATGTACCGTTTATTCGTCGTACTGTTCAATATAGTATGTAATATTTGTACTGTCAGTATTAAATGTTGTACTATTTGTCATAATATTGCTTAATTACTCAGATAATATTTTATGTGTTTTCTGCCAGTCAAATATTCATTTTTCTGTGCATTAAATGATTTTCAGGGTTATTATCGGTAATTTTGCTCGCGTACAGTAAATATTAGTTATTTATTATGTCTGTGTTTTTTTTAACAAGTCATGTAAATAAACTTTAATCTTTCACATAAAACAATAACAAAAAAAAAAGAAAATTAACTTTGACTGTTGATTTTTCACTCTAACTGCTACGTCAATACCTGAACAGTCAGTTGACAGCCAAACTGCTGGCAGTACAATTCTCAGTGTTTTGTACCATCAATCAAATCAATCTTTTACAATTCAAAATTCCAAGATTTTTGTTCTAGAAGTCTTCTGAATATCACGCGATTAGCAGAGACTCAACACTGCACAAAAATCAGGTACGCTTAACTGTCTCCTACACAAACAGTCCCTGACTGGGGTTTTCTTGTTTTTACAGGAGAAACAAGCTTTTGAGACCTCAAATGGATTTCATGCACATCCATATATCTCAAAGTACCATCATAAAAATTTTCAAACTTCAATTCACTCAGACGCACCGTCAGCAGCTCAAACAGTCAACAGACGACCCGTTTGACCCAAAAAGTCAACAGAAAGTCAAAAATGAAATTTTTTGTCAAAGTCCATATTTTATCAAAGGATTCATCATTTGATCATTGGATGATCATAATTCATCAAGGAAAGATCAAAAATCAACAAAACCCTAAGATTCAAAATTAGGGTTTTTGCCTGAAAAGTCAACTCAACTTTGACTGCTCATAACTCTCTCATCCTTCATCTAAAAAATTCAAACCAAAGCCCATTTTGAAGGAAATTCAATTATCTTTCAAATGCAATTGATCCCATGGTCATTGCATTCACCATTTGAAAAATATGACCAAAGACATTACAGGTTATTTTCAAAGTCAACAAAAAGACACTTTTTTCAAAAGGACACACAAGGAGCATCAAAAATCATTTTGACATGAGACCAAAGGCATTGGTTAGAGGACTCTTTGAGGTTTCCAAAAAGTGCAAGATCTCCTTCATATGACAAAAATTGAGGGATTTACACCTTGTTGAAGTTGGCTAAATTTTGGGATTTACACCTTGTTGAAGTTGGCTAAATTTTGGGAAAATGCATGAAACCAACATTGCTCAAAAATGCATTTTTTCCAAATGGGGCCAAGTTTTCATGGTTCAAACATCATTTCCATAATATTATGGGCCTCCCACGACCAAGACAAGGCCCACACCTTTTTTTATCCATTTTTTGCTTAATTTTATCTTATTTTAAGATTAAATTAAAATAAAAATGAATGGATAATGGGTAGCTTACAATCCAAGCATGACTCACCCAAGGAATATCTGATTTTCTGCAGAGAATTGAAGAGCAAGGCAAGAGCATTGAAGAGAAGAAGACTTGGTCAATAATTCAAAGGTTTTTAATATAAAAAAATCAAGAATTCCACAAAGGCAACTAGATGCTTCTTGGCTTCAATTCTAAGCACAACATAGTCTATATAAAGGCTATAACACTTCACAATCAAAAGAGACAGAAATCAGAGCCATTCTTATGCTTGTACCATGCTTGTAACCACTTAAACTTTTCAAAGAAATTTCAAATTCGAATTTTTAATTTCAGTCAATTTCAATACAAACTAAGCATTCAAACATCATCTCTGAGCTTCACAGAAACTATTCCAATCAATTGCAAGTCTTAAACCTCACTGAATCGAGCTACACAGGTCACGATTTGCTCAAACTAAAACTGACTTGTATCTCATAACACAAGCATATCTAGCACGATGTAGACATATATTTGAACTTGGTGTGGTGTGTAGATCATTTCTGGAACTTTAATTGAGTTTTAGACGCTTACACACGAAGTTACCATTCTAGGGTTCATAATCTCAAAATTAGGGCTTTCTGAAATAGGCAAAATTAGAGGATCTAAGTGGTACCATTGAGTTCGTATGGATCAGACGAGTTGAATGGATAGGTCGCGCCAAATTTATTTTTAGGTTTACCCCTATTCGTTATTTTGCAGGTCTGAAGCTCATCAATTACAGCGCTCTTTTCATAAAAGCGCTGTAAAAGGTCCTAGCGAGAGGTTGAAGATGATGAGGTGTCCCTACCTCATTGGACAGCCAGCGCGCGCGTTCTTTTGAATTTTCCACTAATCCAGTGCTTTGCAGGTGTATTGATGGCCATGTGTCTCAATATCTGAGCCTTCAGATTCACTTTCCAGCTCATCCAACGCACCTGACACGCCAGTCCATACCATGGACTCTCCAATCAACCACATCTGATTAGTATCCTTTTATTTTCTATTTTATTTTAATTTTCTTTGCAAAATTAATTAAAAATAGTTTTAAAAATCCAAAAAAATACACAAAAAATATTTTTAGACTTCTAAAATAATATATTATTTTCTGAAATAAAAATATTTTATTTTTCTTCAAAATTTCAATATTTTGCATAATTAATTAGTATATATTTATACATTTGCTTTTTTAATTATTCTAACCAATCAAAAAATCATAAAAAAAATTGTTCTTTATATAAAATATTGTTTATATATTATAAACTAATTTTGTACATATTTTGAATAATTTTATCTTTGAGTTTTAATTATTTATGTAATTATTTGCATAATTATGTATTAATTAGCTTAATCAATTTCAAATCAATTTCAAAAATTCCAAAAAAATTAGTTTTGTTTTAAAATTAATTGACAAATATTTTGTACATATTTTAAACTTAAATTCTAGGTTTAAATATATTTTCATCTTTTTTCTTCATTTTAATTTAATTAATCATGCATTAATTATAATTAAAATCAATCATAAAAAAAATCCAAAAACATGCCTTTTATTTTTCTTGCAATTTAAATTCCTAGATAAATGTATAGGATGTCAAAATCATGTAAATAGGCTAGTTTACATTTCCTGCACAATCGATGTAATAGCGTAGATTTACTTTCCGCACTTTACATTTCCGCATTTTAATTTCCAGCTAATATAAACTGCGTGTATGTCAAAGATAAAATTGAACCGTTAGATCACTAACTTCAAAGATAAAATATCTGAATACAAACACAATCACACTTGCACCTTTTAAGGTAATCCCTTCTCATTCTTTTCAAAATCAAAGTCAAAATTCCACTGTTTCGAGTACAAAATCGAACCTTTTGTTTGTATCCGGTGAAAGGATAGATTTTTAAAGGAAATAAGGATAAAGACCTTACAACTCAGGGTAGACCTCCTAGTTTGCTTGCTCAAATCAAAACAAACAAAATTCTCATACACTGTTGTTTTTCAAAACAAAACTTTCCAAAAAGACAATACTTTGTATACATCCAAACACGGATCATTACAAAGTTAACGTTCTTTTCAAAACATCTTTCGAAAGATAAACAAACATTTTGTATACATCCACACAAGGATCATTACAAAATTCAATTTACAAAGGTATTTGAAACCACATATGAGCATTCTAAAGCAATTGAAAAGTAATCGAAAAACAAGTGAGCTAAGCAAACTTAAGAGCCCATGGATAACCATGGATACAAAGGGTGCTAACACCTTCCCTTTGTATAACCTACCCCCTTACCCAGAATTTCTTAAAGGTCTTTTTTCTGTTTCTTTTATAAACCTTTCCTTAATTGGATAAAATAAAAGGTCGGTGGCGACTCTGTGAATTTTCAAAAATGCGAAAGCATAAGCGATAAAAAAGAGTCAGTTCACGTATCTCTCCCGCTCAGAGGTATGGCCCGAGAAAAAACGGAGGTCCACAGAACTGGCGACTCTGCTGGGGAGTCACTTTCAAAAAACAAAATGTTTTCAAAAGGGGTTACCTTAAGAGAATAGATTACTTCGATGTTTTCAATTGTTTGACTTGATTGCTCTATTTTTCAAAGGTTTGTTTGGGTATTTTGCTTGTGTGAAAGATTCTAACCCGAATCTCGAGATACCTTAAGTATATGACAATAGACCAAGGAAACTGTACGGCATGTACCGATACGGTTGATCTGGTAGTCATCGTTAGTGCGATACTTTGGTTTATACTGATGTCCCTTGAAAACGATCAAGGAGTATATTAGGCTTCCGAAATGTCATTAAACACTAATTTGTCTTAGAACCTTTTTAGTTGAACTTGACTTGTGGCCTATTAAGTGGCTAGCTTTGAAATTGATCGAAGTTAGTTATCCTCGAGGAATATTTTGATCGGCCGCTCGAGCGCCGTATTGAGATGTTACTTCCAAGGATCATAGAACCCAAATACTATTCTAGGACAGGTTTTAACCAACTCAACTTCAGTGGGGAGGGTATCACCTATCAGCTCCATGCAAGCCTTTAAACCTAAGGCTATTGTTTGATTTGTCTTTGTGTGCCACATGTTTGCATCATAAGCATATCATTTTCTCACAAAACACTTCAAGGATCAAAGAGTTTACCTTTGTTTTTGCAGGTAATGGCTCCCGCCACCCGAGATTACATCCGAATCAACATCTCAACGGTACCATCTGAACTAAAAGACTTAGTGTCAGAATTCCCCAGGAATGTTCAATTCACCGAAAGGCATGGTCACCTACTCCATTTGGTTACCTCAAAATTTGAAGAAGATATGATACGGGTCCTGTTCCAGTTCTTTGACCCTGAACATCATTGCTTTACCTTTCCTGATTACCAGTTGGTACCCACTTTGGAAGAATTCTCTGAACTAATGGGATTGCCTGTTCGAAATCAATTACCTTTCACTGGTTTAGAAAGGATTCCAAAACCTGAAGTCATTGCTGCTGCTTTACATCTGCGAAAATCAGAAATCGAGTCCAATTGGGAAACAAAGAGTGGAGTTAAGGGTTTGCTTGCCAAGTTCTTGTTGGAAAAGGCTCGACTACTGCTAGAAAACAAAAGTTATCCAGCTTTTGAGGAGGTTATGGCACTTTTGATCTATGGGTTGGTTTTATTCCCAAATCCCGACCAGTTCATAAGTGTACACATCATCAACCTTTTCCTAATCCGTAACCCGGTACCAACATTACTGGGAGACATCCTACATTCTCTACACACTCGTACCATGAAGAAACGAGGAACTCTCATGTGCTGTATACCACTACTGGCTAGGTGGTTTACATTTCATCTTCCCCGATCAGTGTTGAGAAATGAACAAAGAATGCAATGGTCTCGCAGGATTATGTCTTTGTCTCATTCAGATATCCGGTGGAACAACTTCTTTCAAAGAGACATTACTATCATTGATCATTGTGGAGAGTACCCTAATGTGCCACTCCTTGGCATCAAAGGAGGCATCACTTACAATCCCTCTTTAGCTCTACGCCAATTCGGATATGCAAGGAGCAACGGTCCTCATGACATGATTATCCGTGGCATTGTGTTTGATTACGAGAATGATTCTCATAGACACCGACGAAGGTTCATACATGCATGGGACAGTGTCTATAGAATAGAAAGCAAAACTTTGGGGCAATGGAATTCTATCCCTATGGAACCTTACCTCAGATGGGTCCGCACTCATGCTCAGAAACTCATTATGCCATATCCCGCTATTCTACCAGTGACTATTGAACCAGAGGTCGAAGGATACGAACCTCAAGTTATTCTACACCCGGATATGCCAACTGACCTAGAAGAGTTGCAAAAATCTTGGGTTCAACTAAAAGAGGAAAGAGACACCTTCAAAGCACACTGTCAGGACTATGAGAGAAGGATATTGGAGCTCACCGGACAGCTTCAAGAAGAACAGCAGATCAACACATTCCTGGGGGCAAAGAGAAAGCGTCCAAGGGAGACCTGAAGGATCATTTATTTTATTTCTGTCTTGTAAGCCCAAATGAGGCAAAGAAAAAAAAAGAATAAATTGATTAACTAACGTTTGTTTCTTCTTTAACAAATCTAAACTCTAAGATCCTTGAAACATTGCACACACATTTCATTCATATACATTGCACACACATTGCATTCATATACATTGCATTCATTATACATTTGCATATACATTGCATCCATTCATACACATTGCATAACAGGTTCACATGACGGATTTCTCATCTCCTCGCTGTTTATTTCAGTCAGAAGAGATGGAATCTGAGACAAGCATCAAGAACCTCGAAGCACAGAATGCCCAAGTTCAAGTGGCAATTCTGGAACTAGCAAAGGGGCAACAAGAACTGAAAGCCCTGATAATCAAGAAGAAAAAGAAGCCCAAAGGATCTGTAGGCTTGAGTCACCTGAAAAGGAAGATCAAAATCCCAGTCAAAAAGTTCAAAAAGCCACCGATCCCTGAAACAGTCGGTGATGATGAACAAGAAGACAATCAAAGCAACCAGGGTTCTGCTAAACCCTCTCTCTCTCTTCAAATGAAGAAGATGATCATTCTGGGGACGAACCGGATGATGACAAATACCAACAGCTGGAAGACCGTATGAAAGCTATGGAGATACAAAAAGTACCTGGTTTAGATTTCAATGATCTGGGGCTCATCTCGGATGTTGTTATCCCTCCAAAATTCAAAGTTCCTGTCTTTGCAAAATATGATGGAGTTTCTTGCCCGAAACTACATCTGAGATCCTATGTGAGGAAGATACAACCTCATACAACAGATAACAAATTGTGGATTCACTTCTTCCAAGAAAGTCTGTCGGGTACACAACTCGAGTGGTACTACCAGCTGGAAAATACCAAGGTTCATACTTGGGAAGAATTAGCTGCTGCTTTTTACAAACAGTACCAATACAATGCTGATCTTGCACCAACCCGTACTCAACTAAGGGGCATGTCTATGGGACCAAAAGAAAGTTTCAAAGGATATGCACAAAAGTGGAGAGATATGGCTGGAAGGGTTCAACCACCCTTATCTGATCGCGAACTAGTCGACATGTTCATGGGCACTTTAACTGGCCCTTTCTATAGCCATTTGCTGGGAAGCTCATCATCAGGTTTCACTGACCTGATACTGACCGGAGAACGTGTCGAAAGTGGCATTCAAAATGGAAAAATTCAAATAGGTTCCTCCTCTGGTACTACAAAAAGGCCCATCAGCGGGAGAAATGAGGTCAATGCAACGCAAATTCAGAAAAGTCGCAAAAGTGAGCAGCATCAATCTGTAGGGGCAGTTCTGATCTCCGCATCTGCACCTCAAAAAGATCAACAGCCAAAATATACGCATCGACCAGATGCACCAAGAAGAAATTTCACCAGAATCAACATGCCAATCTCTCAGGCATTGCAGCACTTGCTAAAAGCAGATCTGATCACATTAAAAGGTCCTCCAAAGAATGTCAACACTTCCTCTCCGAATTATCGCCCTGATGCGACATGTGCCTATCACTCAAACTGTCCAGGACATGACGCAGATCACTGCTGGGCCTTGAAAAATAAAATACAAGATATGATAGATGCTGGGGAAATTGAGTTCGATCCTCCAGAAACTCCAAATGTCATCACTGCACCTATGCCAAAGCATGACAAAACTGTTAACGCTATCCTGGACACTGTTTACATCTATGATGTGAACGAATTATCAACTCCACTCTGCGAAGTCAAAGGAAAGCTAATCCGAGCTGGTTACTTCCCAGGATGTGACCCCGACTGCTTTTACTGCTCCTGCCTGCCCAATGGTTGTGAAAATCTAAGGATGGGAATTCAAAAATGGATGGATCGCCGTATCATTATGTTTGAGAGGCTCCCTTCTATGGACGTGCTGTGCGAAGTCTTTACAAACGGGATGAGAATAGAGGATGCCTCAGTGATCTCCAGCTTACCATTCAAAATCTCTGCCAAGGCTCCATTCAAAATTTCTGCTACACTCAAAGTGGCATCAGTAGTCATTGCTAGTCCAACTCCATTTCCATACTCCTCAGACAAAGCTGTCCCATGGGGATACGACACTAATGTTTACGTTCATGGAGTTAAGCAGGGTACCTCGACTGAAGAGACCGCAAAGTTATCTACTCCAACTGTGGGTAATATTGTGGGTACCAGCAAGATCACGAGAAGTGGAAGAATCTTTTCACCAGAAATTTCTCCAAATGTTGCTGCTGGTCCAGTCCGAGTCCCAGTTCCTAATCAAGATAACAGCACTCGAGGCAAAGAGCCACAAGTTGAACAAGTTCAAACCCCGGTGGAGATCACTGCTGAGGATCCATCAAAGCAAGAAATGGAGGAAATATTGAAAATCATCTGCAAGAGTGATTACAATATTGTTGAGCAACTGGGGCACACCGCTTCAAAAATCTCAATGCTATCTCTGCTAAAATATTCAGAAGCTCATGCCAAAGCTCTGATGAAGTTCCTTAAAGCTGCGCATGTGCCTCAGGAGATATCAGTCGACCAATTTGAGAATTGTGTTGCCAATCTAACCGTGAACAATGGTCTCGGTTTCTCTGATGTGGATCTAACCCCTGCTGGAAAAAATCACAACAAAGCCCTACATATCTCCATTGAATGTAATGGCACCACTCTATCTCATGTGCTGGTAGATAACGGTTCTTCTTTGAACGTGTTACCGAAAACAGTACTAGAAAAGCTTGACTTCGAAGGAATTATGTTACAACCAAGCGATGTTGTGGTAAGAGCCTTTGACGGGTCAACAAGAACGGTATACGGAAAAGTGAATCTCCCAATCAGAGTGGGTTCTCAAATCTTCGATTCTATCTTTTACGTAATGGAAATTCACCCAGCCTACTCCTGTTTACTTGGACGTCCTTGGATACATGGGGCAAACGCTGTAACTTCTACCCTGCATCAGAAGTTAAAATATCCAGTAAAAGGAAAGATTGTCACAGTCTATGGCGAAGAGGAATATGTGGTTAGTCACCTAAGCAATTCCAAATATGTCGAGTTGGAGGACGAATTCATCGAAACTCCATGCCAATCATTTGAGGTGGTCTCCCCAGATGTCTCTACCACCAAGCATATTCCTGCTACTCCAACTACAACTATGGCTTCTCTCAAAGATGCCAAAGCCATGATTGAACAGGGTGATTGCACAGTATGGGGACAACTTCCCGATATACCCTACAAGTCTGACAAGCTAGGCCTGGGCTATGATAGTGAAAATCAAAAGAATGATCAAGGTCCTCGTTCTGGAGGATTAATGTCACACTTCGACAGCCAAGAAGTAAACGCTATTGAAGATGAAGGAGTGTTCTTGAACCATATCATTCAGCCATATCCAGATGAGATTCCACCCATTTCCATGGGAATGTGGGATGCTGTGGGAGAACCAAATGGCGGGTATAATTATCAGTATACCACACCTCAGAATTCTTATATTGCTATGGAAGACATTAGCCCGACTGGATGGGGTGATCAAATTGGAAATGACGAAAGTTTCACAAGTCCCGTCACTGAGCAATATCAAAATACACCCAAAGAAGTATGGGACACGCTAGGAGAACCCAGCGGCAAATATGACTATATGGTGAAATATTCCGCTCCTCCGAGCTCACAAATTGCTATGAAGGACATTGTCCCAACTGGATGGGATGAACAGTACGATGACAATTTCGCTCTTGAAGAAGCCAGGGAAATACCAAATAACGAGGGTTGCTTTCTATCAGCATACACTCCTCATCAGGATGCACAAGTCTCCATTCAAAACATCATCCCGACTGCATGGGACGGCCTTATCGAGCACCTTGCTCAGCCAACAGAGATATCTCAGCCTGGGCTCTCGTATCCAGCAGAGTATATCCCTTATTCCGAAGGATCACCGGCTCATTTTCCCACTAATGAAATCAATGCTGTGGAAGATGAAGAAGACAACTGCAACTGGAACAGCTGGGTACTCCCTGCTCACAACAGTGGATTGAACAACTGGAAAGCTGAGGATGTGATCTCCTTTGACCAGGAGTAAATGCCATTTCCTGTTTTCTTTGTGTATATTGTGCAAAGATAAAAATGGTTCCTGAACAATCGAACCATGAGCTTGAAAGCCGTGTGCCTTAGCACACTGGTCCTTCTATAAGGGCTTATCATATCATGATCATGTGCATTCAATAAAATCATGGGACGCTTGCATATTTAAATTTTGTGATCCTTTTTCTTTCTTTCTTCGCTTTCAAATAGCTATGTTTTTTCTTCACACACACTCACATAGCTAACATGCAGATTCACATACACTCTGGATCCAGTCAACAACGATTCTGCTATTGCTCGTCATGACTTTGAAAGTCCGATCTACCAAACTGAGGATGAAAGTGAGGAAGATTGTGAAGTGCCAAGAGAAATTGCAAGGCTGCTAGAACAAGAAGACAAGGCCATACAGCCTCACGAGGAGCCAATTGAGGTCATCAACTTGGGCAGCAACGAAGAAAAGAAAGAAGTCAAAATAGGGGCTGATTTAGAACACACCATCAAGCAAAGACTGATTCAAATGCTGTGAGACTACGTCGAGATATTCGCCTGGTCCTATGAAGATATGCCAGGCCTTGACACGGACATTGTAGTTCATCGCCTGCCAATCAAAGAAGGTAGCACTCCAGTCAAACAGAAACTACGAAGGAGTAGGCCTGATATGTCAAAAAAGATCAAAGACGAGGTTGAAAAACAGTTCAATACCGGATTCCTAAAAGTTGTAAGTTATCCTCCTTGGATAGCTAACATCGCGCCTGTACCTAAAAAAGACGGGAAAGTCAGAATGTGCGTGGACTACAGAGATCTGAACCGGGCAAGCCCCAAAGATGATTTCCCTTTACCACACATCGATGTACTGGTTGACAATACCGCACAATGCAAGGTATTCTCCTTTATGGACGGATTCTCAGGGTACAATCAAATCAAGATGGCACCCGAAGACATGGAAAAAACAACCTTCACAACACCCTGGGGAACCTTTTGTTACAAAGTAATGCCCTTTGGTCTGAAAAACGCAGGAGCAACCTATCAACGTGCAATGGTAGCACTATTTCATGATATGATTCATCAAGAAATAGAGGTGTATGTCGATGACATGATTGCAAAATCCAACACCGAGGAAGAACATCTGGGTCATTTACACAAGTTGTTTGACAGACTCAAGAAATACAAGTTGCGACTGAACCCAAATAAGTGTACCTTTGGAGTAAGATCTGGCAAACTCTTAGGTTTCATCGTCAGCAGCAAAGGTATTGAGGTTGATCCCGCCAAGGTTAAAGCCATTCAAGAAATGCCTATACCTCGTACCGAGAAACAAGTCAGAGGATTCTTGGGACGTCTAAATTACATCGCCCGATTTATTGCCCACATGACTACTACTTGTGTGCCGATCTTCAAACTGTTGAAGAAAGATCAAGTGGAGAGGTGGAATGACAAATGCCAGTTAGCCTTTGACAAAATCAAAGAATATCTCCAAAAACCTCCAATCTTGTTGCCACCTGTGGAAGGCAGACCTCTGATAATGTACCTAACTGTGTTAGAAGACTCAATGGGGTGTGTACTAGGACAACATGACGAATCCGGCCGAAAGGAGCACGCAATCTACTATCTTAGCAAAAAGTTTGCCAATTGTGAAACAAGATACTCACTACTCGAAAAAACTTGTTGTGCCTTAGCTTGGGCGGCTCGCCGACTAAGACAGTACATGCTAAATCACACCACTTTCCTAATCTCCAAGATGGATCCCATCAAATACGTGTTCGAAAAACCTGCTCTCTCTGGAAGAATAGCGAGATGGAAAATGATCTTAACAGAATATGACATTCAATACACTTCACAAAAAGCAATCAAAGGAAGTGTGGTAGCTGATCATCTGGCTCATCAAGCAGTGGATGATTATCAAGCATTGAACTTTGACTTCCCAGACGAGGACATTATGCTAGTCAATGACTACAAACAACCAGGGCCAGAAGAAGGACCCGAGCCAGGATCCCGGTGGACCATGGTTTTTGACGGAGCTTCTAATGCACTTGGCAATGGCATCGGAGCTGTGATCATTTCCCCCGCAAGAGGTTATACACCATTCACTGCCAAATTATGCTTCAATTGCACTAACAATATAGCCGAATACGAAGCATGTATTCTGGGTCTCAAAGCTGCAATCGATCTAAGAATCAAATTCCTGGAAGTCTACGGAGACCCGGCCTTGGTAATCTACCAAGTCAAAGGGGAATGGGACACGAAGCACCTGAATCTAATTCCTTACAAAGAATATGTGTTGAGTTTGATTCCTTACTTCGAACAAATCACTTTCGAACACATCCCACGCGAGGAAAATCAACTAGCTGATGCTTTAGCTACCATGTCATCCATGTTCAAAGTCAGGTGGGACAACGAGGCACCAATGATCACCATTTACAGGCAAGATGAACCATCATATTGCAATGAGATCAATACCGAGGGAACAGAAGAAAAACCATGGTTCCATGAAGTAAAAAGATATCTCGAAGCTCAGGAGTACCCTGAAGAGGCATCCATTAACGACAGAAAGTTTCTAAGGAGATTTGCTGCCAAATTCTTCCTAAGCAATGGAACTTTATACAAACGCAACCATGACTCGACTTTACTTCGCTGTGTAAACAAGAAGGAAGCAGAACAGATCATGGAAGAAATACACAATGGTGCCTTCGGTACTCATTCCAGTGGACATACAATGGCTAAAAAGATCCTGAGAGCAGGTTATTACTGGTCTACCATGGAAACAGACTGCCATCATCACTCCCGAACATGTCACAAATGCCAGATATACGCTGACAAAGTACATGTACCTCCAGTTCCATTAAGCGTCCTGACGGCTCCTTGGCCTTTTACAATGTGGGGTATTGATATGATTGGAGAAATCAAACCTACTGCCTCCAACGGACATCGCTTTATCCTGGTCGCTATTGACTACTTCACAAAGTGGGTAGAAGCAGCTTCATTTGCTTCTGTCACCAAAAATGTGGTGGCCCGGTTCATCAAATACAATCTCATTTGTCGGTACGGCATCCCTGAACGGATTATCACGGACAATGGCACAAATCTAAACAACAGAATGATTACTGAACTTTGCACACAGTTCAAGATCAAACATCATAATTCTTCTCCATATCGACCAAAGATGAACGGCGCGGTGGAAGCTGCCAACAAGAACATCAAGAAAATCATACAAAAAATGACAGTAACCTACAAAGACTGGCATGAGATGTTGCCTTTTGCTCTTCATGGTTATCGCACATCTGCGCGTACTTCAACAGGGGCAACTCCATTTTCCTTAGTCTATGGTATGGAGGCAGTTCTTCCAATTGAAATTCAGATTCCTTCCCTAAGGATTATGAAAGAAGCCAATCTAGACGAAGACGATTGGATTCAAACACGGTTGGACCAGATAAACTTGATTGATGAGAAAAGGCTCGCAGCTATTTGTCATGGTCAGCTATACCAAAAGCGTATGATCAAAGCCTTCAACAAAAAAGTCAAAAGTCAAGCATACCAAACTGGTGGCTTGGTTGTCAAACGCATCATCTTACCACAAGGTGATCCCAGAGGCAAATGGACTCCCACCTACGAGGGACCATTCATAATCAAGAAAATATTCTCCGGCGGCGCCATGTTGCTTACCACCATGGATGGTGAGGATTTCCCACACCCTGTGAATGCTGACATAGTCAAAAAGTACTTCGCTTAAAAAGAAAAAACAGCTCGCTAAGTTGAAAACCTGAAAGGGCAACTTAGGCAAAAAATGAGCGTCTCGGTGGATTGAAAACCCGAAAGGGCGGTCCAGGCAAAAATTAGAGACTAAACGAATACTATCCCGGTAGGCTGAAAACCTGAAAGGGCAGCCTAGGCAAAAGTTAGGGAATGAAGCATACAACTATGTTCCGTTCAAATGCCTACTCACCATCAAGATTCAACACCTCAAAGACACCGATCAGTCCAATCACTTTCTTCCAACAAGTGAGGGATGAGATGCTCGAAGACAGATTGGCAATAGCAGAGTTGAAACTTGACTGGATTGTTTTCACATAGCTATTTATCTTTATAAATATTTTCCAAAGCTTTCTGACAATTTCCTACTTCTAGGATTGTTGTCTCCCTGTGCAAATCAGCCTATCATGGCTCTTTTTCAAAAATCAATGCAGCTTAGGCTCAAAATCACTATTTTCACTTTTTCTGTTTTGAATACGTAAACGTCCCAATGATAATTTTGAATGAGCATGTGCATTTGAATATGATTGATGTTTACCAGGAAAAACAGGAATAGCATTCAGGAAATGTCCCAATTATCTGGACATCATTCCATCAGAAGAAAATCCCCAAGAGAAACACATTTCTCAGCAAATTCCTCAAAAAGATTTTCTCTTCAAAAGAAGTCTTATCCCCCAACAGGGTTGTTCCAGATTACTATCTTCAGAAGGTGTGATCCCCGCACCCGGACTTGGTCAGATAGTGCATCGGAGGATTATGCATCTTCCTCATTCCTACTTGAAAGGGCATCAGAACTTCCAGCTACCTTTCATTCCCAAGTGATAGTCAAAGGTCCTTCAACAGAGTACCGTGGTTCTCAAAGAATTTCCCCAGCCGAGGGTACTCAAACAAGACAAAAGATCATCAACAATCACAATATAGTCATATCCAGACGACTGACGGAAATTTATTTTCCCAAATAGAAGCTTGACATTACATTCATACATTCATACATTCATACATTCATACATTCATACATTATACATCATACATCACACATCATACATCATGCATCATGCGCATATTCATACACAACATCACATGCATATTTCTTCGGGAATATCTCACATTTACATGCATCATAAACATTGCATATCACTAACTTGATTTTTCAGGTAGACGGATATCTTCAACAAAGATGTTCTCAATCACATGCAGTGTTCACCTGAATTCCATGAACGGTTCTCTCAGATATAATCAAGCCGAAGATTCATTCTGATCACTTACCAACTCAAAAACAGACATTGCAGATCTAAAGTCGATACCTCAGACGGTTCCAGAACGATCTAACATCGCAGGTCTAAAGTTGATACCTCAGACGGTTCCAGAACGATCTAGCATCACAAATCTAAAGTTGGTACCTCAGACGGTTCCAGAACGATCTAACATTGCAGATCTAAAGTCGATACCTCAGACGGTTCAAGAACGATCTAACATTTAAGATCTAAAGCTGATACCTCAGACGGTTCCACAATGATCAAAATCTAAAGCGGAAAAACTTTGGACAAGTTCCGTAGCAATCATCCTCCTAGACTTAAAGCGGTAACCTTGGACGGTTCCGAAACAGTCAACACAAAGACTTTCAAATCCTTCATCAAGATATAATCAATGGATTCATTCTGATGAACAAACCGTCAACACATTTACCAGGTGGCATCTGAAAGCCCATCTCAGGTAATGTTTCAATCTGCCAACAACGTTTCGCAGACGACATTCAAATGCAACTTCCAACATCTCTTCTGATCAAGGTAAGTGCAAATTTTCAGGGCATTTAAATATTCAATCATCTTCTACCTTCAGATTTCAGACAATCTCTTCAGGTTTAAGAAGATTGAATAGGGGCAACTGTTATACCCCAAAATTTTCCCGCATCTTTTTTCAAGAAAACTCCAATATGGAAATTAAGAGTCTCATATAATCATGGATTTTTATTTCAACAAATATCCTGACATATGAAATACTTAGTTTTTAGAATTTTTCTTATACAGTAATTTGGCTTGCAGTTGAATTTATTCTTACGCAAACGCCAAATACTGTTTATTACTTCACACATGCTATTTATTTATTTACAGATAAATAGTACTGACACAATTGGTACAGAGTTAAATCTTTTTGCAGGCGCAGAATCAGGAAACTCAGACTGTACTGGTAACAAGCAGATTATTATTATCTTTTGTTTCCCACTAATTTTTGTACTATATTCCATTATTTTCAAAAATCTTTTCAAATCTCTTTTTCAAAAATCAAATCCTAACTTTATTCTCTACATCTCTCTTTTTCCCAACACTATCATACACTTTCTTTCAAATCTCACTTCCACTCAAATTCTCCTTTTGTACGGAATCACATCATTCCCCAACGTCTCTATCCTTCTTTCCACTCTATAAATACCTCTCATTTTCTCATAAAAATCTCACATCAAATTCTAATTCATCTCTCAAATTTCTACTTCATAATCCATCCTTTCTTCTTTCCCGACAAAATGGCGAAGCGGTGGGAAACGTGTTTTCTTATGGTCATCACCATTGCTACGGTGATCATGTCTTTCTTCTGTCTACATAGCCCGGAACACTGTGGACCTGGGATGCTTATGCTCCCAATCATCTACATGTTACTATTTGTAGCATGGGTTATCAATCGTCATTCTTAAAATTTGCCGTATTTCTTATTTCTTAAATGTACCGTTTATTCGTCGTACTGTTCAATATAGTATGTAATATTTGTACTGTCAGTATTAAATGTTGTACTATTTGTCATAATATTGCTTAATTACTCAGATAATATTTTATGTGTTTTCTGCCAGTCAAATATTCATTTTTCTGTGCATTAAATGATTTTCAGGGTTATTATCGGTAATTTTGCTCGCGTACAGTAAATATTAGTTATTTATTATGTCTGTGTTTTTTTTAACAAGTCATGTAAATAAACTTTAATCTTTCACATAAAACAATAACAAAAAAAAAGAAAATTAACTTTGACTGTTGATTTTTCACTCTAACTGCTACGTCAATACCTGAACAGTCAGTTGACAGCCAAACTGCTGGCAGTACAATTCTCAGTGTTTTGTACCATCAATCAAATCAATCTTTTACAATTCAAAATTCCAAGATTTTTGTTCTAGAAGTCTTCTGAATATCACGCGATTAGCAGAGACTCAACACTGCACAAAAATCAGGTACGCTTAACTGTCTCCTACACAAACAGTCCCTGACTGGGGTTTTCTTGTTTTTACAGGAGAAACAAGCTTTTGAGACCTCAAATGGATTTCATGCACATCCATATATCTCAAAGTACCATCATAAAAATTTTCAAACTTCAATTCACTCAGACGCACCGTCAGCAGCTCAAACAGTCAACAGACGACCCGTTTGACCCAAAAAGTCAACAGAAAGTCAAAAATGAAATTTTTTGTCAAAGTCCATATTTTATCAAAGGATTCATCATTTGATCATTGGATGATCATAATTCATCAAGGAAAGATAAAAAATCAACAAAACCCTAAGATTCAAAATTAGGGTTTTTGCCTGAAAAGTCAACTCAACTTTGACTGCTCATAACTCTCTCATCCTTCATCTAAAAAATTCAAACCAAAGCCCATTTTGAAGGAAATTCAATTATCTTTCAAATGCAATTGATCCCATGGTCATTGCATTCACCATTTGAAAAATATGACCAAAGACATTACAGGTCATTTTCAAAGTCAACAAAAAGACACTTTTTTCAAAAGGACACACAAGGAGCATCAAAAATCATTTTGACATGAGACCAAAGGCATTGGTTAGAGGACTCTTTTAGGTTTCCAAAAAGTGCAAGATCTCCTTCATATGACAAAAATTGAGGGATTTACACCTTGTTGAAGTTGGCTAAATTTTGGGATTTACACCTTGTTGAAGTTGGCTAAATTTTGGGAAAATGCATGAAACCAACATTGCTCAAAAATGCATTTTTTCCAAATGGGGCCAAGTTTTCATGGTTCAAACATCATTTCCATAATATTATGGGCCTCCCACGACCAAGACAAGGCCCACACCTTTTTTTATCCATTTTTTGCTTAATTTTATCTTATTTTAAGATTAAATTAAAATAAAAATGAATGGATAATGGGTAGCTTACAATCCAAGCATGACTCACCCAAGGAATATCTGATTTTCTGCAGAGAATTGAAGAGCAAGGCAAGAGCATTGAAGAGAAGAAGACTTGGTCAATAATTCAAAGGTTTTTAATATAAAAAAATCAAGAATTCCACAAAGGCAACTAGATGCTTCTTGGCTTCAATTCTAAGCACAACATAGTCTATATAAAGGCTATAACACTTCACAATCAAAAGAGACAGAAATCAGAGCCATTCTTATGCTTGTACCATGCTTGTAACCACTTAAACTTTTCAAAGAAATTTCAAATTCGAATTTTTAATTTCAGTCAATTTCAATACAAACTAAGCATTCAAACATCATCTCTGAGCTTCACTGAAACTATTCCAATCAATTGCAAGTCTTAAACCTCACTGAATCGAGCTACACAGGTCACGATTTGCTCAAACTAAAACTGACTTGTATCTCATAACACAAGCATATCTAGCACGATGTAGACATATATTTGAACTTGGTGTGGTGTGTAGATCATTTCTGGAACTTTAATTGAGTTTTAGACGCTTACACACGAAGTTACCATTCTAGGGTTCATAATCTCAAAATTAGGGCTTTCTGAAATAGGCAAAATTAGAGGATCTAAGTGGTACCATTGAGTTCGTATGGATCAGACGAGTTGAATGGATAGGTCGCGCCAAATTTATTTTTAGGTTTACCCCTATTCGTTATTTTGCAGGTCTGAAGCTCATCAATTACAGCGCTCTTTTCATAAAAGCGCTGTAAAAGGTCCTAGCGAGAGGTTGAAGATGATGAGGTGTCCCTACCTCATTGGACAGCCAGCGCGCACGTTCTTTTGAATTTTCCACTAATCCAGTGCTTTGCAGGTGTATTGATGGCCATGTGTCTCAATATCTGAGCCTTCAGATTCACTTTCCAGCTCATCCAACGCACCTGACACGCCAGTCCATACCATGGACTCTCCAATCAACCACATCTGATTAGTATCCTTTTATTTTCTATTTTATTTTAATTTTCTTTGCAAAATTAATTAAAAATAGTTTTAAAAATCCAAAAAAATACACAAAAAATATTTTTAGACTTCTAAAATAATATATTATTTTCTGAAATAAAAATATTTTATTTTTCTTCAAAATTTCAATATTTTGCATAATTAATTAGTATATATTTATACATTTGCTTTTTTAATTATTCTAACCAATAAAAAAATCATAAAAAAAATTGTTCTTTATATAAAATATTGTTTATATATTATAAACTAATTTTGTACATATTTTGAATAATTTTCTCTTTGAGTTTTAATTATTTATGTAATTATTTGCATATTTATGTATTAATTAGCTTAATCAATTTCAAATCAATTTCAAAAATTCCAAAAAAATTAGTTTTGTTTTAAAATTAATTGACAAATATTTTGTACATATTTTAAACTTAAATTCTAGGTTTAAATATATTTTCATCTTTTTTCTTCATTTTAATTTAATTAATCATGCATTAATTATAATTAAAATCAATCATAAAAAAAATCCAAAAACATGCCTTTTATTTTTCTTGCAATTTAAATTCCTAGATAAATGTATAGGATGTCAAAATCATGTAAATAGGCTAGTTTACATTTCCTGCACAATCGATGTAATAGCGTAGATTTACTTTCCGCACTTTACATTTCCGCATTTTAATTTCCAGCTAATATAAACTGCGTGTATGTCAAAGATAAAATTGAACCGTTAGATCACTAACTTCAAAGATAAAATATCTGAATACAAACACAATCACACTTGCACCTTTTAAGGTAATCCCTTCTCATTCTTTTCAAAATCAAAGTCAAAATTCCACTGTTTCGAGTACAAAATCGAACCTTTTGTTTGTATCCGGTGAAAGGATAGATTTTTAAAGGAAATAAGGATAAAGACCTTACAACTCAGGGTAGACCTCCTAGTTTGCTTGCTCAAATCAAAACAAACAAAATTCTCATACACTGTTGTTTTTCAAAACAAAACTTTCCAAAAAGACAATACTTTGTATACATCCAAACACGGATCATTACAAAGTTAACGTTCTTTTCAAAATATCTTTCGAAAGATAAACAAACATTTTGTATACATCCACACAAGGATCATTACAAAATTCAATTTACAAAGGTATTTGAAACCACATATGAGCATTCTAAAGCAATTGAAAACTAATCGAAAAACAAGTGAGCTAAGCAAACTTAAGAGCCCATGGATAACCATGGATACAAAGGGTGCTAACACCTTCCCTTTGTATAACCTACCCCCTTACCCAGAATTTCTTAAAGGTCTTTTTTCTGTTTCTTTTATAAACCTTTCCTTAATTGGATAAAATAAAAGGTCGGTGGCGACTCTGTGAATTTTCAAAAATGCGAAAGCATAAGCGATAAAAAAGAGTCAGTTCACGTATCTCTCCCGCTCAGAGGTATGGCCCGAGAAAAAACGGAGGTCCACAGATGTATGTGATGATATAGATTAGATACATCGAACATTGAGATGACATTTGTCTCTTTTCCTTTGCTTCCACTAGCATAAGTGGGAACTACGATTGCTCTGACTTTCTCAACATCCCTTTGAGAATACATAGGCACAAGGTCGTATCCTTGGTGAGCAAAACTTCTCCCTCAAACCACTCAAACCTTAGCACCCGTAGACCCCGAGCTACAGATGCTCTGATTCCCTCTAAGGGATATGTATGCAGAGGATCACGATGATCTTTGCGAGCATAATCAAACAAACACCTTAGTTTCCCACCTATCTCACAACAGAACCTCCACCATAACATAGAATGAAAAACATAACAAAGAAGCCTATAGAGTATTATAGATACGTTGGGTGCTAATACCTTCCCTTCGTATAACCAACCCTCTTACCCAAGATCTCTCCCCCACTTTTAAGGTTATTGCAGCTTTTTTCCTTTTCCTACTTTGGAAATAATAAAAAGTTTGGTCGTGATAAAAACAAAGAAAAATCTTTTTCTTGAGCACTCAAGCCCAAAGAAGGCATCAGGTGTCTCATCCGACAAACGATGATTTTTCCCCGCGACAGAAAAATGGCGACTTCACTAGGGACCATCTTTTTATTGTTTCCAAAGAAAGGGTTAATTCTGATTGTTATGTTTTTTACGTGTTTAGTTCTGTGGTTCTGTTACATCTGTGGTTCTGTTACAAGTGATACATTATGGACAAATCCTAACCCGGATTAAGTACACATAAGAATTAGGTGGAGGGTATAGTCATGTATGGCATACAAGGAGCCAATCCTTAAAAAGCTGGCATGAGAATCCTTCTGCTCAGTGGAGGTTCCTTGTTGGTAGTATATGTTTAGCAAGTTCAGTTGCGAAGACATTATTGCTTTCATTGAACTGTAGAAGCTGAGTTGGCTGTAGAACCCATAACCCATCCTGGCCTTATTAGGTTGTGGCGCAGAAACTATTCAGGTGAAGACTTGGATTAGTTGTCATGCGGAGAGCCACACTCAGACGAGTTTTTCTTGAGAATATTGCTAGCTCACAAGTTCAGTTGTGCAAGCCGGTAATATTCGAAAGAAAAATGTAGACTCTGACGTATCAGTAGAACATGTTGTGCAGGTGATTAACCCCTAGTACTATCCCATGTTTGGTTCTCTGACCTCATGCTCGTGACGCTGGACCTTTGAACCTATGTGTACCATGTTTGAATTACCATGTTTGTAGTACCATGTTTGCGTTACCATGTTTGCTTTACCATGTTTGTATATGTGGCATTCATGCATCCATGCATTCATACATCCATAAAAAAAAATCCATCTTTTCCATAAAAACATGATTTTTCCAAAAAAAATTTTAGAGAATTCTCTTTCCAAACATTATAGGATTAAGTTATAGAGTGGGTAAAAAGGCATACCAAAAAATACGGTTTCAAAGTGCCTAATGTGGAAAGACTGAGAGAGTTGGCATCTTTTGTACAATATCCTTCCGATTTTAGGAAAAGCCATGGAAAGCTTTTGCCTATCTTGAACACTCATGTTGATGAAGGACCTCTCAAAACTCTGGTTCAGTTCTATGATCCCGTCTACCGATGTTTCACCTTTCCAGACTACCAGTTGGTACCAACCTTGGAAGAATATGCCAATCTTTTGGGTATTCCTGTGTCTGACAAAATACCTTTCAATGGTTTGGAAGCCATTCCTAAGTCACAAGTCATTGCAGCAAGTATCCACTTGAAGAAATCCAAAGTAGAGAGTAATTGGACTACCAAAGGAAACCTTCCGGGTTTGACTTCACAGTTTCTAATAAAGAAAGCCTTTTATTTCATCGAAACTGGTAGCATGATAGCTTTCGAAGCTATACTAGCCTTGCTCATCTATGGGTTGGTTCTGTTTCCCAACGTCAACGACTTTGTTGATATCAACTCCATAAAGATCTTTCTGATTGGAAATCCTGTTCCGACTTTGCTTGGTGACATGTATTTCTCTATTCATCATAGGAATCGCCAGGGCGGTGGAATCATTGTATGTTGTGCACCTCTTTTGTTCAAATGGATTGTTTCACACTTACCTAAGTCTCCTATTTTCACGGAAAACCGAGAAGGTTTGCGTTGGCCTCAAAGACTTATGTCTCTTACTAATAATGATATTCATTGGTATACCTTGGCTCGCTGTGGTACATAAACCATTGATAGTTGTGGAGAGTTCGCCAACGTACCCGTCATTGGTACACAAGGAGGAATTAACTACAATCCGGTCCTAGCCCGACGACAACTTGGGTATGCAAATTCAGCTAAACCCATTGGTCTCTGTTGAAAGTATTTGTGGGTAAATATTTTCGGTAATATATCGTATCCACAAGGATTGGTTAATATCACTGTCGTTCTATAGTTAATTATTTTGAGTTAGAAAAAGTAATTGGATTTGTTTTATGATTATGATACTATCAAATTTAAACAATAATTTAAATGCAAATAATGAACGTTTGTTAACGATTAAGGAAGCATGTTGAGCTTTAGGGTTCATCAACCTATTTCTATACAACTTATCAATTAATTCACATTTGAACAATCATTTGAATTACTATCTTCACTTATCCTCAAATATGATTCCATGTCTGCAAATCAAATTAGATAAACTTTTACCGGTATGAGATTCGATCTCTCCAAATATCAATATCGATAATAGTAATAAGGAACGATAATTATGAAAACTCAATCACAATTCCATCTCTGCAAATTGAGATTGAATCAATATAGTAACCTAGGGCAAAAGTTAAAATCCTTTCTTTCGATCAAAGATTCAACAATGGTGTAAATTAAAAACAAGGTTTCTTAATGATAATAAATTCAAACAATTGTTCATAGGAAATAATTAATGGCATTGTATATTCATAGGTTAACTACTACCTTAAACTCAACAAGAGGAATTTAGCTCTCCATAGACATGAATAACACACAAGAATTAATAGAGGGATTCATCTTCATCAATGGAATGTCTTCGATTGGTAAAGAATTGGCCTTCAATTGTTGTTCTTGACTGCAAACTCAGAATGCTCTCCTAATTTCGCTCACAAAGGATCTGTCTTTCACTTGGAAGCTAGGGCTTCTATTTATAAGTTTTGGGCTTTTAACGCCGAGGCCGCGGCGCGGCAACGGAGGTGCGCGGCGCGATCAGAAACAGAGACTTTGGCGCGGCGCTGGCTAGAACTCCCGCGGCGCGCCCTTGTCAAACTTCATCTTTTTGCTTTGCCTTTGAGACTTCCAGCTTCCTTTCCTCTTCATGTTTTGCTAAAGCTCCAGTTCAGCTCTAAACCTGCATCAATAATACCCACAAGTGATTCGATTTTCTTTACACATGAACTAAACCTTTTCAGTTCAATTCTCACTAAAAACCTATGGATCTATCACAATTTGCATTAGTTTAGACCAGAAATTACTTATATTAACACATGAATTTACCATTAATTCACTCCTAACATTCTCGCAGTGGAATGCTACTTTTACCGAGAAGGGGAGGATCCTCAAAGGTTGAAGACAAGAATGGTAAGAGCTTGGTACGACGTCCGAAGGAAAGAAAAAGGTGGGGTAAGAAATTGCATTTCCACGGACGCCTACACCTGTTGGGTGAAGAAAAGAGCAAGGGAGTTTCAAATGCCTTATGATTATGAAAAACCCATGTTCCCTGCGGTATCTCAACTGCCCAGCATTCCCATTGACACTACGGAAGAATACCAGGAGACTCTAGCCAAGATGAGGTTAGAAAAAGACGCTTGGGAAGAAAAGTTTCGTAAGACTAATGTGGAAAACAGAAAGTTGAAAAAACGAGTGAAAGATCACAAAGAAACCCTCTACTGTCAAGATGGATGGCTCATGAGTAAAGATGAGAAGATCCGTCGGAAAGACGCTGCAATCAGGAGGTACATCAAAGAAAGCAAGAAAAAGCTCGAAGGTTCAACAAGCAACGCTCCAACTCCTGACGACTGGAAGAATGTTGTTGACAAACTGAGGACCGAAAAGGCCGAGTTGAAAGCTTATTATGGGAAAGAAATCATGAAGCTCAAGTTGCATAACGCATTTGGTTCTTCGTCCGATGAGGATGCTTAGGATTGTTTAAGCTTTTTATTTATCATTTGCTTCTGTAAGGAGCTACGCTCCAATGTTGTAACATTTCCCATTATTTCAATAAAAGAATAGTTTGTGTTCAAATGTTTGCAAGAAAATAATCTTTAAAATAATTGGAAAAATCATAAATTTTTTTTTGCATACATCATTCTGCATATCGAGTCTGTTGTATAGAGTCTCATCTTTTGGATTTTCCTCCATTAGATCGTCAAGCTGTCGCGTCTCAAAGTTTCTCGACCGCGCTCGCAATCAGATCACAGATACAATACTCGTTCAAGCAGAAGAAGAGTGATGGAAAGCTCTGAACAAGAGAATATTGAGCTCCGTGGTATAGTGACCACCCTTCAGGAAAAATTGGAAAGTCTCACTACTCTGGTTGACTCCTTAATGGCCGCACAGAATCAGCAGCCACCACCCAACAGTCAAGCAACGGTGATATCCGAGACCACTACTCCAGTTTCTATAGTTGCATTCAGCATTCCATCTTTCTCCATGCCAGAAGGTTGGGGCACGCCTTTCAGCTTTGGTGCAGGTTTCCGCCATAATTTCTATGGGGTTCAAACATCCACAACTGAAGCGCCTGCTGCACAAAGTTCAGTGTTCACTCCAAATTAGGGGGTAACCTTTTCTCAAATCACTATGGCACTCTCTCAACCCACTATGAAGGTTGCTACTCCTATGGTTCACACTGTTCCTTACGGAGACAACGAGATTTATCATGATCAAGGTGATAGCACAAATCAGCGTAACCTCATGGGAGATCTCCAAGAACAATTCAACAAGATTCAACTGGAAGTCAAAGCTATTCGGGGAAAAGATTTGTTTGGAAAGAATGCCCAGGAGCTATGTTTGTTTCCCAGTGTACAAATACCAGCAAAATTCAAGGTCCCAGACTTTGAGAAGTACAAGGGTAGTTCTTGTCCATAAAGCCATCTCGTAATGTATGCCAGAAAGATGTCTACTTATGAAGATAATCATCAGTTGCTCATCCATTACTTTCAAGACAGTTTGACTGGTGCCGCACTGAAGTGGTACACAGGTTTGGATAGCACCAACATTTGGACTTTCAACGACCTAGGTGAGGCCTTTGTCCGACAATACAAATACAACTCGGATATGGCTCCAGACAGAGATCAGCTTCGATCCATGGCTCAAAAAGATCATGAAGCTTTCAAAGAATATGCCCAACGATGGAGAGAGACTGCTGCTTAGATTAATCCACCATTAAAAGAAAAAGAGATGACAAAGATCTTCTTGAATACTCTTGGCCCATTTTATTATGAACGCATGATTGCTAGTGCTCCAAGTGATTTCACCGAAATGGTAAACATGGGGATGCGTCTAGAAGAAGGAGTCTGAACCGGACGTCTAACTAAAGAAGGTGGATCTTCAAGCGGAACCAAAAAGTTCGGAAGTGGTTTCCCAAAGAAGAAAGAACAAAGTGTTGACATGGTATCCCAAGGAAAGGCAAAAGGAAATATCAATCGTCAACGACAGATTGTTGCTATCGCACCAGCCGTTAATACAGCACCGAATCCGGGATTTACCCCGCAGTTTCAACAACAACAGCCTCAACAACAGGCTCAACAATTTAACAACAATCAGAATCGTGTACAAAGAGCTCCACAGTTTGATCCGATTCCAATGACCTACACAGAGTTGTATCCTGCTCTAATTGAAAGAGGTCTTATTCAAACTAAAGCACCACCACCAGTACCTGAAAAACTCCCATGGTGGTACAAAGCTGAGGTCTCATGCCCTTATCATCAAGGAGCACCTGGCCATGATCTCGAGCATTGCATAGCTTTGAAATATGAAGTTCAGAGGTTGGTTAGATCTAATCTCCTCTCTTTCAGAAATTTGAATCCAAATGTGCAAGCAAATCCGCTGCCCAATCATGGAGGGCATGTTATAAACATGGTTGTAGCGAGGAAAATCTGATATCGAAGCCATGGGATTGACTCGAATCAATATTCCGTTTGAAATCGCCACCGCGCTTTATTTTTTCAAAGGAAAAGGGAAAAGAACGAAAAACCCAAAGTTTTGTTTTTAAAACAAGAAAGAGATCTCAGGTACGGGTGTTGATTATATGAGGGGAAGGTTTAAAGCACCCCTCATATCCGTGGTACTCCACGGGAACCTTTTGAAAATCTGTGTCGTGTGTGCTAAAAAAGGGTTTGTTTTATTTTTAAAATAAGCTCGGCAAGACGTTAAGCCTTGGGCCTACATACCTCCTCGGTGCAATGGAGAAGTCAGAGCTAATGTAGTTCCGCTTAAAAGGGAAAACATTTTAAAACGAATAAACACTTTATCGTCGTCGGAGAGAAATACTCAGCCATTGATCTTGAGCATGAGAACAAACGAGTTCTTTGCATCGCTAATGAAAGAAGGGCTCCAACTCGGATAAAATCGACGAGTATGCCACTAGCTCTCTCACGCGGAAAAGATCTCATTATATCAATCAATTTCAAAATCGTGGGGTATAACCACTCGTTTCGACAATTAACGGTGTCTAAACTTTGAAGAAAAAGGCCACTAATGGCAAAAGATATTTTTTGAGAAAAGGTTTTGAAAAAGGTTTGCAAACATAAGAATATTTTGAAAAAAGGGAGAAGATTTTGAAAATTTAAGAATGGGAGGAGATGAAGAGGCTATCCTATTGCGTAAAATAAAAGCTAAGGAAAAGAACGGTCTAACCGAAATAAGAAGCCAACACTTGACATTAAGAGTCAAGGTAGATTTCCCATCCTTTGGATTTATCATTACCAAACCAAACATTATCACTTGGGGATCCAGATGAACTTATTATCTTAGCACCACTTTGCATTAAGCACATTAAGATTCTGACGAAAATCGGGCAGAGTAACGGCTGTTTTCGGGTAAAATCCTTATTTCAATGCCTTGGAATTAACCATCAAGGGCTTTCAAGGAAATACCTGCACACACAAACATACAACAATCCAATGCCAGACAGACAGAATAACAGCAGAGTAATAACAGAATAAGAGTCCAGAGGCACAAGGTCCATAAGTCTGAATCTCCAAAATGCTAGGGATAGTAACCAATAGTCCAAAGAGAGCCTTATGTGTTTTTTAGATTTTGGTTGTTTATTAGTGTTTTAGCATAAAAGTAAAGTATGGTCCAAGTGGACAAAAGGAAAATAGCGGAAGCATAAACATATGTCCAAGTGGACAAAGAGAAAATAGCGGAATTATAAACGTCCAAATGGACAAGGAGAAAATGGCGGAATGTAAATATGATGAAATGATAAAATAAAGCGATAAAGCGAGAAATATAAAGAGCGGTATAATAAATGGCGGAAATTAAAGTTAGTTGTTATATGTTAAAGATAACCATCTTGAAACTTGTCAAGTATGTTATCAAAGTTAGTAATGAAGATCGATGGTGAGTGAATGATGTACTCGGATTTAAATTCAATGGAGGTTTATCAGAAGCTTGATAAAAATCATAGCGACTACACGATAAATACCTCCACAAGTCTTAAATCACCGCATACAATTCTCTTCCATATTTGATCTTTTATCGAGTCGGGACAAATGTAGGAGAACTCTCCATGTATCAAGATTATCAATCAAAAGAAATAAGAAGGAGAAGAAGAAATGATCTAGTCTTTATCAAGAATCCATAGAATTCTCAAGATATCAAGACCTTCATCGATCAAGAGAAAATAAGATGAAAAAAGATAAGAATGAAAAACAAATTTATCTAGTCTTTATCAAGAATCCATAGAATTCTCAAGATATTAAGACTTTCATCGATCAAAAGGAAATAAGATGAAAAGATAAGAATGAAAACAAATTGATCTAGTCTTCATCAAGAATCCATAGAATTCTCAAGATATTAAGACTTTCATCGATCAAAAGAAAAATAAGATGAAGAAAAGATAAGAATGAAAACAAATTGATCTAGTCTTTATCAAGAATCCATAGAATTCTCAAGATATTAAGACATTCATCGATCAAAAGAAAAATAAGATGAAAATAAGAATGAAAACACAAAAGATAATCAACTCACACTATCATTAATATCATTCATCCATTTTGGTGGATTAGGTCATTTCAAACCTATCAACACCCTAGATCCAATGATATTAATGAAGTGTAGGAAGAAGGAAGCCAAAACAAGCACAAAAAAGGCAAAAAACCACATTCTGCCTGCTGGAAATCGATTTCATGCAGGGGGAAATCGATTTCCATAGTGCAGTTTTCAAAAAAAACAAGTTACGTTCAGCAGGAAATCGATTTCAGCCTTAAGGAAATCGATTTCCTCAGTGTAAATTTCAGCAAAAACAGCATTTAAAGGCATGAAACTTGACTTGAACAAACATACAAACACCTTATGATCACACATCAACTTGAGCATGAATTTTCCATCAAATTACTATCAATTAGCACCAATATAGCATCAAAGATGCATCACACACAAGCACAAAAGAATCACATTATGATAGATGAAAAAGGATGATGAAAATTACCAAATCTTGAACAAAACTTAGATCTACTTCAAGAATCACCAACACAAATCTTGATCTCTCAACAATTGAAGAAAAAAGAGTGAAATGGATGGTGGCTTAGCTTAAAATTTGTGAGGTTCAAGATGTGACTCACAAATTTTATGAAGGAAAAAGAGCTTTGGTGAATTTTGGTAAGGATGAGGAGAGAAATTGCAAGGGATTTGTTGGCTCTCAAAGCTTGAGAAATGAGAGAGTAGTGGGCTCTATTTATAGGATGAGAGCAAGAGTAGTGGTAGTTTGGTCTTTTTGCATTTGGTAATTAGCTTGTGTTTAATTGGTGATTAAAGTGGCAATTAAATGGTAAAAAGTGGTAAAATGAGTTTTAAGTGGGTTTAATGAAGAGAATTATTTTGATGAGGTGGAAAATTGGTAGAATGACAAAAATGGTCAAAGAAAATAGGTGCCAAAATCAAATCAAGCTTCCCTCTCTATTTTTTTTGAATTTCGCCTGAAGGAAATCGATTTCCCCAGGAGTGAAATCGATTTCACTCTGTTCCAGAAGAGAATTTGGTGCAAAATACACTAGGGAAATCGATTTACCCAGGAGGGAAATCGATTTCATGCTGTCCAGAATGTGATTTTGTTGAAGATTGCTGCAGGGAAATCGATTTACCCAGTAGGGAAATCGATTTCATCAGTCAAAAACTTGAAAAATGCCTTGTTTATTGCATGTCTTGGCTTGGTACCTACAAAACAAAAGCCTACAAAGAAACAATGTAATGTTTTTGGTATTTGGGTTAGTATAATATGCATACAAGATAAACATTCATTAGTGCTTGATGGTCCCTCTTATTGATGAGGTGAGTGCAACACCATAAACAAAACTTCCAAGTGAAGCTCTTGATTAGTGATTGGGATATGAATGATATAGGATCTTAGGGTCAAAAATTGGGGTATGACAGATGCCCCTATTTAAGTTTCTTCGATTTGGAGATACGATGATTGGAAATCTTCGTTTTGACAAAATCGAAGAGACTTAAATATATAAAACACAATTTTTGATCCTAAGATGCAATGCAATGTTTAATGAATGCATATGATGATAATAAAGCATGGCAACACTGGGAGTAAAAGGTACTCCGCTGGGGAAAATAAATGTCTTGCTGGAAAATCTCCGCTGGGGAAGGCAAGACTTTGTTGGAGAGATGAAACTTTGGTGGGGAAAGAAATTTCTCTGGGGAAAACACTTCGCGTCAGAGAGGTTATAGAATCCTCTTTCACTGGGGATGAGAAAAGGGGAACATCCTCTTTCACTGGGGATGAGAAAATATGCATCCTGAATCAGAATGCCAATCTTCCGTTATCAGAAATCACACCATCGTACCACTGATGATATGAAGAGATGTACCGCCGTACCACTGACGATAACACATACCAACGTTCCACTGAAGGCATGAAGGAGATATACCACCGTACCACTGATGATATAAAAGGGATAAATCATCGACGTACCACTGACGATGAAAGAGATGTACCGCCGTACCACTGACGATAGCACATACCAACGTTCCACTGAAGGCATGAAGGAGATATACCACCGTACCACTGATGATATAAAAGGGATAAATCATCGACGTACCACTGACGATGAAAGAGATGTACCGCCGTACCACTGACGATAGCACATACCAACGTTCCACTGAAGGCATGAAGAGGTATACCACCGTACCACTGATGATATAAAAGGAGATGATTCATCGACGTACCACTAACGATGAAAGAGATGTACCGCCGTACCACTGACGATAACACATACCAACGTTCCACTGAAGGCATGAAGAGGTATACCACCGTACCACTGATGATATAAAAGGAGATGATTCATCGACGTACCACTGACGATGAAAGAGATGTACCGCCGTACCATTGACGATAACACATGCCAACGTTCCACTGAAGGCATGAAGAGGTATACCACCGTACCACTGATGATATAAAAGGAGATGATTCATCGACGTACCGCTGACGATGAAAGAGATGTACCGCCGTACCATTGACGATAACACATGCCAACGTTCCACTGAAGGCATGAAAAGGTATACCACCGTACCACTGATGATATAAAAGGGATATGGTTCATCGACGTACCACTGACGATGAAAGAGATGTACCGCCGTACCATTGACGATAACACATACCAACGTTCCACTGAAGGCATGAAGGAGATATACCACCGTACCACTGATGATATAAAAGGGATAAATCATCGACGTACCACTGACGATGAAAGAGATGTACCGCCGTACCACTGACGATAACACATACCAACGTTCCACTGAAGGCATGAAGAGCTGCCCCTTTGTACCAATGATGGTAAAGAGCAATCAATAATACTTTTTCAATGATTTGAGGATGCATACATAAATGCCTAGTCTCAATATTCATCATCCAGTGACAAAAATTCAATCCATGACCAAAATGGAAAGAAGCTGCCAAAAAGACTGGACCATGTGAGGGAGAAACTCACTGGTCTTCTGTTCGTAGTCATCTGAACAGAAAAACTGAAACATATTATCCACCTAGAAACAAATTCAGTGGGGATTTTCAAGGAAAGTGAGCTTTTTCTGCTTAAGACACTCTAAATGAAAGAGCAATATGTTTGACAGTAAACTTCATGATAGCAAATGTGAAATGTATGACTGTTTTTGATGTATGTTAATGATGCATATGCTGCCAAAACTTAGCACAAGAATTAACTCAAGCGATGGAGTGCGAAGATAACATAATCAAGCATGTCTCAAGCTGAACATCAGAGCAAAAATTGCTATAACGGTCTTTTGATGGCTTTAGAATAAATGCTGCCCAACATTAGGGAATATCAGAGCTAAGAGAACACAGTAGTTGAGTTCTACACCATATTTGAACCAGGCCAAAGGTGCATTGAGTGGAACGCATTCTTCTTCTTTTGCATTATGAATACATCAGCATATCCATTCCTTGTAATGCACTCATGAATCAAAGTAAAACTTCTTTTATAATTTTCAAAAGAATTTTGTTGAAATCAATTTTCTTTTTGTTTCAAAAATTATTATCAACAATAAATGACATTTTGAGAGATATGGAAGAAATGAGATTGCCAATAAAGGGTAAAGGCTCAAACTTTTTTAATAGAATGGTAGCCTGCAAAAGGCAAGACCCCATGGATTATTACAAAATTTGGAAAGTGGTAATTTTGTGGAAAAGGTACATTGAAATGTAATGACCCCATCCTCTCTCTCAACTTGGAATTCCTGAGCAAAGGCTTCCGTTGAAATGTATTTGAACTTCTTCATGATAAACAGATGACTGCTGATGATCAAGTCTTGTCTGATGTAGTTACTTGCCATGAATCCCTAACTTTTGCCTGGACCGCCCTTTCGGGTTTTCAGTCCACCGGGTATTTTATTCTGTTTATGTCTCTAATTTTTGCCTGGACCGCCCTTTCGGGCTTTCAATCCACCGAGACGCTCTTTTTTGCCTAAGCCGCCCTTTCGGGTTTTCAACTTAGCGAGCTGTTCTTTTATTATTTTTAGGCAAAGTATTTCTTGACTACATCAGCATTCACGGGACGGGGGAGCTCCTCTCCATCCATAGTTGTAAGAATTAATGCACCGCCAGAGAAGGCTTTCTTAACAACATATGGTCCTTCAAAATTAGGAGTCCATTTGCCCCTTGAATCGGAGGTAAAAGACAAGATTCTTTTGAGCACGAGGTCGCCTTCTCTGAATACACGAGGTCGAACCTTCTTATCGAACACTTTCTTCATTCTTTTCTGGTACAAATGACCATGGCATAAAGCCGTCATCCTCTTTTCTTCTATCAAATTCAATTGATCAAACCTGCTTTGACACCACTCAGCCTCAGATAACTTGGTTTCCATTAAAACTCTCAATGATGGAATCTCAACCTCAATAGGGAGCACTGCTTCCATACCATAAACCAAAGAAAAGGGAGTTGCCCCTGTTGAAGTACGAACAGATGTACGGTACCCATGCAAAGCAAATGGGAGCATCTCATGCCAGTCCTTGTACGTAACAACCATCTTTTGCACAATCTTCTTAATGTTCTTATTTGCTGCTTCAATAGTTCCATTCATCTTTGGCCTATAAGGCGAAGAGTTGTGGTGTTCAATCTTGAAACTTTCACACAGTTCTCTCATCGTGCTGTTATTCAGGTTCGAGCCATTATCAGTGATGATCTTGCTCGGTACACCATATCTGCAAATGATGTTGTTCTTGATAAATCTAACCACAACTTGCTTTGTCACATTAGCATATGAAGCAGCTTCTACCCACTTGGTAAAGTAATCGATTGCTACCAGGATGAATCGATGTCCGTTTGAAGCCTTGGGTTCAATCATGCCGATCATATCAATACCCCACATAGAGAAAGGCCATGGGGAAGAAATAACATTGAGGAGTGTCGGAGGCACATGAATCTTGTCAGCATACACCTGACACTTGTGACACTTCTTTACAAATTTGTAGCAATCAGATTCCATTGTCAGCCAATAGTAACCTGCTCTAAGCATCTTTTTAGCCATCGAATGTCTATTGGAATGAGTACCAAAAGAACCTTCATGGATTTCATGCATCAACATGTCTGCTTCGTGTCTATCCACGCATCTGAGCAAAACCATGTCATAATTCCTTTTATACAAAACATCAGCATTGATGAAGAAACTGCCAGCCAATCTCCTCAAAGTTTTCTTATCTTTATTTGATGCCCCAAGTGGGTACTCTTGGGTCTGAAGGAAGTGCTTAATATCGAAATACCAAGGCTTTTCATCTGTTGCTTCCTCAACTGCAAATACATGAGCAGGTCTATCAAGACGCCTGATCGTAATCTGAGGTTCCTCATTATGGAAGTTCACTTTGTACATGGAAGACAATGTGGCTAAAGCATCAGCCATATGATTCTCATCTCGAGGGATGTGGTGGAATTCAACTTTGTTGAAGAATGTCAATAGTCTTCTGGCGTAGTCTTTGTAAGGGATCAAGCCAGGATGACGAGTTTCCCATTCTCCTTTAATCTGATTAATCACAAGCGCAGAATCTCCATAAACATCAAGAATCTTAATTCTCAGATTAATGGCCTCTTCAAGCCCCATGATGCAAGCTTCATACTCAGCAATATTATTTGTGCAATCAAAACATATCCTTGCCGTGAAAGGTACATGTGACCCATGCGGAGTGATGATAATGGCGCCAATTCCATGGCCATGAACATTAGAAGCTCCATCAAAAATTAAACCCCACTTGGATTCAGGATCTGGCCCTTCTTCTGGCAATGGTTCATCCCAATCTTGAGATCTCAAATACATTATATCTTCATCTGGGAAGTCCATTCTGATAGATTGATGATCATCAATTGGTTGGTGAGCGAGGTACTCTGCCAACACACTTCCTTTCACAGCTTTCTGAGCTCGATATTCAATATCATATTCTGATAATAACATTTGCCAGCGAGCAATCCTTCCAGTTAATGCAGGTTTCTCAAATACATACTTAATTGGATCCATTTTGGAAATCAATAGGGTGGTGTGGTTCAACATATACTGTCTCAGTCGGCGAGCAGCCCACACCAAAGCACAACAAGTTTTCTCAAGCAGCGAGTATCTTGTTTCGCACTCGGTAAACTTTTTGCTAAGGTAGTATATTGCATACTCTTTTCGACCAGACTCGTCATGCTGACCCAACACACATCCCATTGAATTTTCAAGTACTGTGAGGTACATAATCAAAGGCCTTCCCTCAGCCGGAGGGAGCAAAATGGGAGGTTCAAGCAGATATTCTTTGATGTTGTCAAAAGCTTTCTGACAATCTTCATTCCACACACATCCCTGATTTTTCTTTAACAACTTGAAGATTGGCTCACAGGTAGCAGTCATGTTGGAAATGAACCTGGAGATATAATTCAAACGTCCGAGGAAACCTCTCACTTGTTTCTCAGTCTTAGGTGCTTGCATTTCCTGAATTGCTTTGACTTTATCAGGATCCACTTCAATTCCTTTCTGACTGACAACGAAACCCAATAATTTTCCGGAACGGACACCAAAAGTGCATTTGTTTGGATTTAAGCGGAGACGATACTTTCTCAAACGATGAAACAACTTTAAAAGATCCTCCATGTGCCCTTCCTCTGACTGGGACTTGGCAATCATATCATCCACATAAACCTCAATTTCTTTGTGCATCATATCATGGAAAAGAGTAGTCATGGCCCTCTGATATGTCGCACCAGCATTCTTTAATCCAAATGGCATCACTTTGTAACAGAATGTCCCCCAGGGTGTGATAAAGGTTGTCTTTTCCATGTCTTCAGGTGCCATCTTAATCTGGTTGTATCCTGAAAAACCATCCATAAAGGAGAAAACCTCAAACTTGGCCGTGCTATCTACCAACATATCAATGTGAGGTAGAGGAAAATCATCTTTCGGACTGGTTTTTTCAAATCTCTATAATCAACGCACATGCGAACTTTTCCGTCTTTCTTCGGAACAGGCACAATATTGGCAATCCATTGAGGATATACAGAAGTGACAAGGAAACCTGCGTCAATCTGCTTCAAGACCTCATTCTTAATCTTTTCTGCCATATCAGGATGACTCCTTCTTAACTTTTGCTTGACAGGAGGACATTCTGGTTTCAACGGCAAACGGTGCTCCACAATATCTGTGTCCAACCCAGGCATATCTTGGTAGGACCACGCAAAAATGTCAACATACTCTTTAAGAAGCTCTACCATCCTCTTCTTAACATCTTGACCAAGCAGTGCCCCAATCTTGACTTCTTTTTTATCTTCTTCAGAACCCAAGTTGATGACTTCTAATGGCTCTTTATATGGATGAATGGTGTCTTCATCGTGCTCAAGCAGTCGGGAAATCTCATCAGGAATACATTCATCACTCTCTTCTGTTAGACGCTGGCCTTAGGATCTAGAGGGGGGGGGGTGAATAGATCTTTCACAGTTTTACGGATTTAAACGACTTTTCAGCGGAAGTAATTCTGAATCGACTCGCGTCTATTCCGAACCACTATCGAAACGATTATATATGTGTTTAAAAACCAGTCAAAGACTTGAGGTAAATGATAAGAGTATATGTTGCAGAATCAAAGCGTTTCTCTTATTGAAAATCAGATTAACTTTTTGTATGATGGACAATGTTTGCAATGCAGTAAGAGTGATAGAAGCAAATATACAAACACTTGGTGATAATGATCAAATTGAAGGTAATTCAATGTGTGATGGATTGTGATGTTTATGTACGTTCTTAGTTCACAATCTTAACACTCGAATCGTTGATCAATTTGCTATTATAACCAAATATGAACAGAATGTAAATGAAAAGGTAAAAGCGACAAGAACACGATATTTGTTTAGGCAGTTCGTCGATCGTCCTCGCTACGACTACGTCTGCCCCCAATTCCAAATTGAAATTGGGTAATCTTTCATTAATGTTGAAAGTAGTATATACAAAGAAGATAACAAAGCGATAAACGATAAACCAATTATGTCGATCCTTTGAATCTTCTTCCCCCTTAATCTTAAGCAAGATCAAGGTTATCCAAGAGCTTCACTTTGATTCCCTTCTGCAGTGTCTTGATTCCTTGAACTCCCCGTTCCTCAATCGTTACACTCAGCCGAATCCTCAATGAACGCCTCTTGATAAAAACCCCCAAGAACCACCCATCGTGGAGGACAAAACCCGCAGATTTTATTCACCAACAAACCCCACAAACCTTCACCCACTAGGAATCTTCAATTCCGTTCCATGGACGTTATCGAACTCATCACTAACCCGCAACGCAAGAATGATTATGTGTAATTGTGTTGGAGATGATGAAGAACGAAGATGAGAAGCGTTTGTGTATCTTTCAGTCGTTGGTGTTGCTTTGAATAATTACCCTTGGACAATATATATGATAACTTAACAGTTGGAGATGAGAGAAACAAAATTTTTGGCATTCTTGATCAGTTAGGTCGACCTCTTGTAGTGCTTAGGTCGACCTAGCAGAGCTTGCAGAATTTTGCTCCCAGTTAGGTCGACCTGTTGAAGGAGTAGGTCGACCAGAATCCTCTTCTGATGCGTTCTGGGAACATTTTCTCAGATTAGGTCGACCTAGTTGTTGTGTAGGTCGACCTAACAGGCTGGTATGTAAAATTCATCAATTTAGGTCGACCTAAATGATGTGTGAGTCGACCTAGCAGGAGTATATGAATTTTTCTCCATTTTAGGTCGACCTGGGTTGATGGTAGGTCGACCTAACTGCTGCTTTTCTGCATTCTTCTTGTTTTGCTTGTGTTGATTCAACCTATTCTATCATGAGTGATCAATGCTTGCTTTTCTTTGAGTTTTCTGCTTCCGTCTTGTTGTTTGAATGCTTATTTGAGTTTGCCATGAATCAAAAACATCTTTGAGTGTAATTTTGTATTCACATACTCCCCCTTTTTGATGATGGCAAACCATTCGTCTAAGCTTTGGTAGTAAGTGATAAAGACTCAACAAAGCTCCCCCGTACATCCAGCATCTATCTCTCAACGAGGCAATCTCTCAACAAAGCTCCCCCGTACACTCAGCACTCAGCATCTATCTCTCAGCATCTATCTCCCCCTTTGTCAACATCAAAAAGAGAAAACAAGAGAATAGGAGAGTAACAAGAGAACCATAGATAACAATGCTAGCATGTACAGTATAGTAGATAAAAGGTAGTTAGTGATAGCATGAGACACATATGTGAGCAAGAGCAATTTTTATGCATGAAGTCACTATAAGCATGTTAATTGATAGCATATTATAGTATCAATAATATTTTTGGAAGTGAACAACAATGACGTTACCGCTTTTTCAATATGACGCCTGGCTTGATGATGAACTACCTTTACGCTAAGAAAAATGTTAGCAAGAAAAATATATATATACATAAAGTAAAGAAATAATATTAAGAGAAAACAAACGTAATTAGCCCAAATTAGAGATATCGAGTATCCCTAATTCCCTACGAATGTTGAAGTATTGCTCCGTTGCTAGAGGTTTGGTGAAGATGTCAGCTAGTTGCTTCTTGCTTTCTACATGTTCAAAAGTAACGTCTCCTTTCTCTACATGATCTCGTAGAAAGTGATGTCTTATTTCAATATGTTTGGTACGTGAGTGTAAGACAGGATTTTTACTCAAGTTTATGGCGCTTGTGTTGTCGCACATGATAGGTATGCGATCAAGCTTAATACCAAAGTCAAGAAGTTGTTGCTTGAGCCATAATATTTGTGCACAGCAGCTTCCAGCAGCTACATATTCTGCCTCAGCAGTGGATAATGCAACCGATACTTGTTTCTTACTATGCCAACTTATCAATGAGTTTGAGAATAGATGACACGTTCCACTAGTGCTTTTTCTATCGGATTTGCAGCCAGCAAAATCTGAATCGGAGAATCCTACCAAATGACACTCATTTCCTTTTGGATACCATAGGCCATATGTAGTAGTTCCACGTAAGTATCGCAGAATTCTTTTGACAGCTTTCAAGTGAGATTCTTTTGGACAGGATTGATATCTTGCACACATACACACACTAAACATAATGTCTGGTCTTGAGGCAGTAAGATACAATAGTGAACCTATCATACCTCGGTATAATTTCACGTCAACCTCTTTACCTTTCTCATCTTTGTCTAGATTAGTATTTGTTGCCATAGGTGTGTCAATTTCCTTTGCTTCACTCATTCCAAATCTTTTGAGCAGCTCCGTACAATATTTAGTTTGATTCACAAACGTTCCATGACTAAGTTGCTTGATTTGTAGGCCAAGGAAGAAATTTAGCTCACCCATGAGACTCATCTCAAATTCACTCTGCATAAGCTTAGAAAAGTCTTTGACAAGTTTTGCATTAGTCGACCCAAATATAATATCATCTACATAAATTTGGACTAAGAGAATATCCTTATCTTTTCTTTTAATAAAGAGAGTAGTGTCAACTTTACCTCTAGAGTACCCTTGACTAAGGAGAAATTTGCTCAAACGTTCGTACCAAGCCCGAGGGGCTTGTTTAAGACCGTATAGAGCACGTTTCATCTTATAGACATGAGTTGGATACATGTAATTCTCAAAGCCGGGTGGCTGAGCAACATAGACTTCTTCATTTATATAGCCATTTAGAAAGGCACTCTTAACATCCATTTGGAATAGTTTGAAGTCTTTAGAACAAGCATAAGCAAGTAAGAGGCGAATAGCTTCGAGACGTGCTACAGGAGCGTATGTCTCTTCATAATCAATACCTTCCTCTTGATTATAACCTTGGGCAACTAATCTAGCTTTGATTCTAGTAATAACACCGTTTTCATCAAGTTTGTTACGAAAAACCCATCTAGTGCCTATTACTTGATGATCTCCCGGATGAGGGACTAAGTCCCAAACATCATTCCGTTTAAATTGGTTTAATTCTTCTTGCATGGCCATTAGCCAATGCTCATCAAGTAATGCATCCTTAGCGTTTTTCGGCTCAACTTGTGAAACAAAAGCAAAATGCTGACAGAAGTTACTTATCTTTGAGCGTGTTGTAACGCCCCTTGAGATGTCTCCTATTATATTGTCAATTGGATGGTCTTTCACATTTGTCCAGGTCTTGGGAAGTTCTTCATTGTTTGAGATGCTTTCTTTTTCATTTTCATTGTGAGACTCATCTTTCTCTCTCTTAGCATCTTTCTTTACAATACTTTCATTCTCATCTTCCTTATCCTTGACAATGTCTTCAGTGGATGGACCTGCACCATTAAATGAAAGACCTTTCTCGACATATTTTGCATAAGATTCATCAAAAGAAACGTGTACTGACTCTTCTACTATAAGTAATCTCTTATTATATATCCGATATGCTTTGCTGGATTGTGAGTAACCAAGGAATATGCCCTCATCAGCTTTAGCATCGAATTTGCCAAGATTATCCTTACCATTGTTCAAAACAAAACACTTGCAACCGAATACATGGAGATGAGATACATTTGGTTTTCTACCTTTTAGTAATTCATAGGGAGTTTTGTTCAGTATAGGACGTATTATTATCCTATTTAAAACATAACATGCTGTACTAATCGCGTCAGCCCAGAAATACTTTGGTAAATTACTCTCATTTAGCATTGTTCTTGCCAGCTCCTCTAGAACCCGATTCTTACGTTCAACTACTCCGTTTTGTTGAGGTGTTCTAGGAGCTGAAAAGTTATGCTCAATTCCATGTTTATCACAGTATTTTTCAAAAAGAATGTTTTCAAACTCTCCACCGTGATCACTTCGAATTGCAACTATTTTGTTGTTCATTTTGTTTTGACATAATCTTGCAAATTGTGTGAAAGCTGGAAAAGTTTGATCCTTACTAGGTAGAAAGATTGTCCAACAAAATCTCGAGTAATCATCGACAATGACAAAACCATAGGTGTTTCCACC
Organism: Vicia villosa; assembly: GCF_029867415.1. NCBI lineage: Eukaryota > Viridiplantae > Streptophyta > Magnoliopsida > Fabales > Fabaceae > Vicia > Vicia villosa. The sequence goes on along the minus strand of NW_026705248.1, from coordinate 375,030 downwards.
TATGCTTTTAGTCCTTGAAGGGCCAAAGAGATCCATGTGAAGTAGTTCAAGAGGGCGTGATGTTGAAACCACGTTCTTTGATTTAAAAGGGATTTTTGTTTGCTTTCCCTTTTGACAAGCATCACATAGATGATCTTTTGAAAACTTCATTTTGGGTAAGCCGATTACTAAATCTTTTGAGACAACTTTATTTAGTAAGTCAAAATTTATGTGGGCGAGACGTCTATGCCAAAGCCATGAGTCATCGCCTAGAGCAACTAGACACTTGGTACTAGACTTAGATACCTCATCCAAGTTTAGCATGTAGATGTTGTTTACTCTTAAGCCCTTAAACATAATGTCTCTTTTCTTAGTATGTTCTATTGTGCATCCAGAATTTGTAAACATTACTTTAAAATCTTTGTCGCACAATTGACTTATACTTAAAAGATTATGTTTAAGACCTTCTACTAGCAGCACATCAGTTATAGTAGTGGTAGAAGGGTTACCTACACTTCCTTTACCAAGTATGGCTCCCCGATTGTTATCTCCATAGGTGACATACCCCTTTTTCTTTGCTTGAAACTCAACGAAAAGAGATAGGTCTCCAGTCATGTGTCTTGAACATCCACTATCAAGGAACCACAACCTTTCGGCAATGTCAAGACACTTTTCCTGCAAGATTAATTTAAGGAGGGAGGTCCCCAATCTTCATTGGGTCCTTGGTAGTGAGTACACAATTTGTTGCACTTAGGCAACCATTGAAATACTCCTTTAGGAACTAAAATTCTCCTAAATTTGCATTTTTCAATGGTATGTCCCTTTTTGCAACAATAATGACAGGTAATATGATGAGAATATGAAGTTTTGCTAGTTGATACTTTTGGTACAAAAGTGTATTTACTATATAAAGGAGTATACGATCTTTTGAACTTGTTTGGATCAACCGCAAAAGTCACTTTTGGTTGTAGAGCCTTGTCTAACTTGGCTTTTAGATCTCTTACTTCTTTTTGCCAAATGTGACATGTCTCACAACCAAACCATGATGTAGGATCTATTTCAACTTTGTCCTTTTGAATGTCTAGCATAGATTGTTTTAAAGCTTCCATATCCTTTTCGGTTTTCTCAACTTTTGATTCAAGATATGAAAATATTTTCTTATTTGAGGCCAAAAGTTTGAAAGCTTTAATTGCATCTCTATGTAATTCTTCAAAAGCAAGTTTTAGTTGAGAATGAGATACCTTATCTACGAGTTCAGGTTTAAGATGACTTACAGCTTTCTTTTTCTTGTTTTGATGAGCCATGAAACAAAGATTTGCTGATTCTTCTTCATCGCTTGATGAGCTTTCACTAGATGAATCACTTTCCCATGCTATGTAGGCTCTTTTAGATTTGTTATGACCTTTGCTTTGGTTCTTCTCCTTTTCTTTCTTAAGGTATGGACAATCCGGTTTGTAGTGACCGGCTTTCCCACAATTGAAGCAAAGACCTTTGATTTTTCCCTTGTTGTCGTCATCTTGTTTGAACATGTTTGATTGCTTTCTATAGTTGATCAAGCCTTTGTCAGAATGTTTTGCTCCATTTTTCTTTAGATATTTGTTGTATCTTCGCACAAACAGTCCCATTTCCTCATCATCGGAGTCTTCGTCATCACTTGTGTCACTATCCTTTGGCTCTCGTTTTGAGGTCTGGGAGCTCGAAGCTTTTAGAGCTATTGACTTCTTCTCTACCTCTTTCTCCATGTTCTTTTCTTTCTTTGTCCTTTTTTCATGCATGTCAAGGCATTTAAGGTGCTGTTCATGTTCCTCTAGTTTACCAAATAGAGTTGTGATGTCTAAAGTGTTTAGATCATTTGCTTCCTTTATTGCTGTAACTTTGGGTTGCCATTCCCTGTTCAAACATCTTAAGATTTTGTTAGTAGCAACTGCATTGGAAACAGGTCTATCAAGAGAATTTAACCGATTTTTCAGATGAACGAATCTCTTATGCATGTTTTCGATGGATTCACCATCTTCCATGTGAAAGAGTTCGAACTCTTGAGTTAACGTATTGATCCTAGCTAGTTTGACATCATCCGTTCCCTCGTGGGCAACTTGCAATGTGTCCCACATAGCTTTAGCTGATCTACAATGGGAAACGCGATAGTATTCATCAACTCCTAGAGCTGAGATTAGAATGTTTCTCGCTTTCCAATCGTATGCATATCTCTTTTCATCTTCAGCATCCCAAGTATTTTCTGGTTTTGGAACAACTGCACCAGCTGCATTTGTCATGGTGATCTGAAAGGGACCATTGACAATAGCTGTCCAGATGTTCCTATCAATTGCATTGATGTGGACACACATACAATCCTTCCAATAGCCATAGTTTTCACCGTTGAAAACTGGAGCTCTATTATGAGCCCCTTTAGGTCCGGAAGCCATCTTTCCAATAAGTGTTTCACGTAGCACGGAATAAACCAGAGCTCTTGATGCCACTTGTTAGACGCTGGCCTTAGGATCTAGAGGGGGGGTGAATAGATCGTTCACAGTTTTACGGATTTAAACGACTTTTCAGCGGAAGTAATTCTGAATCGACTCGCGTCTATTCCGAACCACTATCGAAACGATTATATATGTGTTTAAAAACCAGTCAAAGACTTGAGGTAAATGATAAGAGTATATGTTGCAGAATCAAAGCGTTTCTCTTATTGAAAATCAGATTAACTTTTTGTATGATGGACAATGTTTGCAATGCAGTAAGAGTGATAGAAGCAAATATACAAACACTTGGTGATAATGATCAAATTGAAGGTAATTCAATGTGTGATGGATTGTGATGTTTATGTACGTTCTTAGTTCACAATCTTAACACTCGAATCGTTGATCAATTTGCTATTATAACCAAATATGAACAGAATGTAAATGAAAAGGTAAAAGCGACAAGAACACGATATTTGTTTAGGCAGTTCGTCGATCGTCCTCGCTACGACTACGTCTGCCCCCAATTCCAAATTGAAATTGGGTAATCTTTCATTAATGTTGAAAGTAGTATATACAAAGAAGATAACAAAGCGATAAACGATAAACCAATTATGTCGATCCTTTGAATCTTCTTCCCCCTTAATCTTAAGCAAGATCAAGGTTATCCAAGAGCTTCACTTTGATTCCCTTCTGCAGTGTCTTGATTCCTTGAACTCCCCGTTCCTCAATCGTTACACTCAGCCGAATCCTCAATGAACGCCTCTTGATAAAAACCCCCAAGAACCACCCGTCGTGGAGGACAAAACCCGCAGATTTTATTCACCAACAAACCCCACAAACCTTCACCCACTAGGAATCTTCAATTCCGTTCCATGGACGTTATCGAACTCATCACTAACCCGCAACGCAAGAATGATTATGTGTAATTGTGTTGGAGATGATGAAGAACGAAGATGAGAAGCGTTTGTGTATCTTTCAGTCGTTGGTGTTGCTTTGAATAATTACCCTTGGACAATATATATGATAACTTAACAGTTGGAGATGAGAGAAACAGAATTTTTGGCATTCTTGATCAGTTAGGTCGACCTCTTGTAGTGCTTAGGTCGACCTAGCAGAGCTTGCAGAATTTTGCTCCCAGTTAGGTCGACCCGTTGAAGGAGTAGGTCGACCAGAATCCTCTTCTGATGCGTTCTGGGAACATTTTCTCAGATTAGGTCGACCTAGTTGTTGTGTAGGTCGACCTAACAGGCTGGTATGTAAAATTCATCAATTTAGGTCGACCTAAATGATGTGTGAGTCGACCTAGAAGGAGTATATGAATTTTTCTCCATTTTAGGTCGACCTGGGTTGATGGTAGGTCGACCTAACTGCTGCTTTTCTGCATTCTTCTTGTTTTGCTTGTGTTGATTCAACCTATTCTATCATGAGTGATCAATGCTTGCTTTTCTTTGAGTTTTCTGCTTCCGTCTTGTTGTTTGAATGCTTATTTGAGTTTGCCATGAATCAAAAACATCTTTGAGTGTAATTTTGTATTCACATCTTCTTCCGCCTCATACACAGGACACTCGAAGTTAGGAGAGGGCGCAGGGTCATTACTTTCAACGGTTTTATTGATTAATCTGTACAAATGATTATCATTTCAGGAAAAGGAAAGATATATGCAAACATGTAATCGGGCAGATTATGGAAAATGAAAACATTTTTTAAGGTTTTTTGTGTTACCACTTTCCAGAAAAAGCAAAAAGGTAAAAAGCATGTATATGCAGAAACAAAATGACTTTTATTGATGATTTTAATGTTTAAAACAAACAGAAAACAGCCCCAACAACTTCACTTTCATCTTGGGCAGAATGAAAGGATTTTGAAAAACATAAAAGCAAATTACTTTGAGACATGAGTACACTCAGGAATGTCAATGGTGATCCAGTTCTTAATCATCTTTCCATGGGTCACAAAGTTTGGCACTTCTGGCTCTGATTCGCCTTCAACAATAGCTACCACCTCTGGAAGAGTCGGATGTAGAAACCCAGCACTATGAAACATTTCTTGATAGGGACGAAAAGCAGATTCAGACTTCATCACAGACTTGTCTGAGGCAGAAAATTCCAAACCAGCTCTATTCTTGTTCTCTTGCAGACTCACCACTTGTCCCCAGACTCCTGAATGTCCATTCTGAACCACCAGCTGAGCGTCTTTGAAGGAGGCAATGGAAGCTTCATCCTTTTTGATTTCATCATTAACAGACAGGGCTTGGAATGCAGTTCCAATGACCACCTCATCAGCTTCTATGGTACGGAACGAAGAGAGATGACTAATCAGCAAAGCTTGTTCTCCATTCACAACAACCATCTTTCCATCTTTCACAAATTTCAACTTCTGGTGAAGAGTTGACGTAACTGCCCCAGCCTCATGGATCCATGGGCGTCCCAATAAGCAACTGTATGCAGGGAAAATGTCCATCACTTGAAAAGTAATCTTGAAGACAAATGGTCCAATACCAATAGGCAAATCAACCTCTCCGACCACTGATTTCTTCGATCCATCAAAAGCCTTGACAATCACATTGCTAAATCTCATTGGTGTGCCACCATAAGACAGCTTAGCAAGAGTGGATTTTGGCATGACATTCAGAGATGATCCAGTATCGATCAACACATTGGACATTGAGTCCTCTTTGCAACAGACAGAGATGTGCAAAGCCAAATTATGATTCCTTCCCTCCTCAGGCAAATCTTCATCGCTGAAGCTCAAATTGTTACATGCAGTGATATTACTCACGACCCCATTAAACTGATCCAGCGTCACATCATGATCCACAAAGGCTTGATCGAGTATTTTCATCAAAGAATCCCTATGAGCAGGAGAACTCGTCAGCAGTTCCATTATAGAGATCTTGTACGGAGTGCGATGCAACTGGTCCACAATCTTATAATCACTCATCTTAATAAGCTTCAAAATCTCATCCATCTCCTTTCCTGAAGATGACCCAACATTCACTTTTGTCGCATCATTATTGTTCACAGGCACTTGAGTAGGATTCCTCTGGACATCCACAACTGTTTGGGGCTGAGTAAAAACTCGTCCACTTCTAGTCACTCTACTAACATCTGCTATATTCTCGACAGAAGACAGAGGCTTAATCTCGATTTCTTTTCCAGCTTCCAGCATGGTGGCATTGTATCTGTAGGGTACAGCTTTACCAGAATTATAAGGTACAGATCCAGGCAAACATATCACAAGAGGTTCCACAGCAGCTTTGCCATAATAACCAATCTCTACACATTCCGGGATTTCAAAGCATGGTTCAATCACATTGACATCATCTTCATCTCTGTCCCTCAGAATCTCAATGAGCCTTTGATCTATCATTTCTTGTAAATCTCTTCTCACAATGTAACATCCTCGAGGATTGACTGAACAAATCCTACAAGCAGCATGATTATGCTCATAATGACTGTACTCACACAGAGTGGCATGCATCTCTACCAACGATCCTCTGATGCGTTCCACACGATAAATCTTATACTTCCCAGGGCATCCATGCACCATATTCATAGCAGACGCTTCATGAGGTGGCAACAGATTGTTCTGCACATTTGGACCAATATCACGGAAAGAAAGCATACCAGAACGAACCAATCTCTGGACTTCATTCTTCCGGGCCCAACAGTTTTCCAAATCATGGTCAGAAGCATTCTGATGATAGGCACAAGTGGCATCAGCCTTATACCACCAAGGGAGTTTCTCTGGCACAGGAGGTGGTGACCTCGGTTGAACCAACTTCTTATGAATTAAAGCAGGATACAGTTCAGTGTACGTCATGGGGATAGGGTCAATATTAACCCGAGGATACGGATTTCGCCTTGCTGGTTGTTGATTAACAGGAGCTACAGGTACTGAATTCACAACAGGAGTTACTGACGCCACTTGTTGAGATTGATTTCTGAATCGACTATTCCTCCCATGAGAAACAGCATTAGCATCTGATTCTTTCTTCTTCTGAAGTGAACAACCATACTTCTTCACACCACCAGATGAATTGTCATTTCGAACCAAACGACCTTCTCGCACAGCTTCTTCCAATCTGACACCCATACCCACCATTTCGGTGAAGTCTACAGGAGCACTTGCAATCATCTTTTCATAGTAAAACGGACCAAGAGTCTTCAGAAAAATCTTAGTCATCTCTTTTTCTTCCATCGGAGGAATCACTTGGGCGGCAACCTCACGCCATCTCTGAGCATATTCCTTGAAGGATTCTTTCTCTTTCTGCATCATAGCTCGCAATTGATCCCTATCAGGAGCCATGTCCACATTATACTTGTATTGTTTCACGAACGCCTCAGCTAAGTCATTGAAAGTGCGAATATGGGTGCTATCAAGGCCCATATACCACTTAGAAGCAGCTCCAGTCAAACTGTCTTGGAAATAGTGAATCAACAGACGTTGATCATTAGTGTGAGTAGACATCTTTCTCACATACATCACCAGGTGTGCCTGAGGACAGGAGTTTCCTTTATACTTCTCAAATTCAGGCAGTTTGAACTTAGCAGGTACTTTCACATTGGGAACAAGGCAAAGATCATGCACATTCTTTCCAAACAATTCTTTCCCACGCAAGGCTTTCATCTCTTTCTACAATTCTTCAAACTGATCTTGGAAACCATCCATTCTGTCATGAATTTCACTTGGAGCAGCATCATAAATGGGCTCTGGGACAAAAGGACCAGTATGAACAATAGGAGATGTGTTGACCATAACAGGAGTCAACGGACGAGTCATCTCAGGAACAGACAAATAACCTTCAGGCATGCCCCAGGGATATCCATTAGGCATACGTTGCTGAGTAGCACCAGCAGGAACAGCAGGAATTGTTGTAGCAGCAATTTCAGAAATCACAGTGGTCTGACCCTGAGCTTGGGCATTGGGAGGAGGAACCTGATTCTGATTCTGATTCTGAGCAGCCATCAATGTCTCAACCAGATCTCAAAGTAACAACCTCTTCACGTAGCTCACGATTCTCTTGTTCAAGACCTTCCACCTTCTTCTTGCAGTTAGCTCGAGTGTTATACCGGTGAGACAGCTTGATTCTGTATGAAGAACACTGAATAAGACCTCGGGAATACTCTCGGAAGCAAGACCAAAATGCAGAATGATGCATGAAATGCAATGCAAATGATTTTTATTTTTATTGGTTTTCAAGGAACTTTTAAGACATTAATTGTAAACAATAGCAAAAAAACATCATAAAACATAACAATATTCTTTCATTAGTAATGGAAAAGCATACAAAAGGATTCAAAGATCCAAAATTACAAAACAAAGGAAAAGCTAAAAACTAGAAGGGAACACTTCTGACGAAGATCCATCTCCTCTCTGCAGCTTCCTACGGAGCTTCTCCAACTCATCTTCATAAAAGGCCTTCAAATGAACATTCTCGACCATCAGCTTATCAGCAACCTCTTTCCATGCCACTGAATCTTCTTGTTGTCTCTTTCGCTTTTCACCATGTTGTTGAAGTAACTCTTCTTGATGACGAATCTGATCATCCTTTTCCATCAACCAACCATCTTGGATATCAAGCATTTCATCCTTTTCTTTCAAGTGTATCTTCAATTCTTTGTTCTCAAGCTCCAAAGCATCTCTTTCCGCTCTCAACTTAGCCACGAGCTCTAGATGTTCTTCACTACTTTCAACAGGAGTAGTGGAAGACAATGGTGGAGTAACGAGTAGAGAAGGCTCCTCGAGTAAATAAGGCATCTGAAAAGTATGAGCTCTAGCTTGAACCCAATCAATGTAGTCTTTGAGAGCAACACATTGTTTCATTCCCAAATGTCTCTTCCTATCAACATGGTGCCAAGCACGCACAAACCGATTTCTCATATCCGAATTTCCATCTTGATTGAGATAAAAAATTCCTGACACAAGAATATTAGCGGGTCTCTCCTTCATGGGATAGCAAAATTGACGCCTTGCAAGAATGGGGTTGTAGGTAATTCCTCCTTGTATACCAAGAAAAGGTACATTAGGGAATTCTCCACAACTATTAATAATCTCACCAATGTCATAAGCAGGATTGTACCAATGGATATTCCCATTAGCAAGAGGCATGATCTTCTGAGACCATGAGAGACCATCAGGATTGTTCAAGAAACTCTTAGCTTGAGGTAAGTGCGAAATAAACCACTTATAGAGCAACGGAGCGCAACAGTTGATAAGTCCACCTTTCTTATCATTCCTATGGTGAATGGAATGATAAGTATCCCCAAGCAAAGTAGGCACAGGATTCCCAATCATGAAAATCCGAATAGCATTAACATCAACAAAGTTGTCAATGTTGGGAAAGAGTATCAAACCATAGATGAGCAAGGCCAGAAATGTCTCAAAAGCAATCATACTTCCTTTACTAGCCAACATAGAAGCCTTTCCAATCAAGAACTTGGAAGTCAACCCCCAAATTCCTCCTTTTTTAGTCATGTTTGCTTTCACATCTGATATTTTCAAATGAAGAAGCTCTGCTATCTCATCAACATGAGGTTCTTTCTCCAGACCACTAAACGGTATATCATTCGTAACTGGCAAACCAATCCAATAAGAATACTCCTCCAAAGTGGGCATAAGCTGATAATCGGGAAAGGTGAAACAATGATAAACCGGGTCATAAAACTTCACAAGAGTCTCAAGAATCCCTTTTTCCACTTTGGTCTTCAAGATAGAGATCAATTTCCCATAACGGTTTTTGAAGTTGTCAAGATTAGGAACCAAAGTTGCTAGCTCTTTCAATTCTTTTGCACTTGAATTCCGGAAAGTGTACTTCTTGATGCTTCTCTTTTGATCCATGGTACCTGTGATGTTTACAAAGAATGTCTCTAAGTTCCTTGAAAACCATTTGTGAATGTCATTTTTATGAATGCATGAATGCATGGTTTATGCATCAACCACAATCAAGAGCACACAAGATCACATCAAATCACACAAAATCACACAATCCAGGTTCTTAGGTTCGACGTCACGAGCATGGAGCCATGGGTCTACCCATCCCACAAGGTGTGTTCTAGGGAATTTTGTACCTGCCAATCGGGTTCTACAAAGGTTCCCAGAGTTTTCAATCTTCTATCGTATATTACCGGCACGCACAATTGCTCATGGGCGCCAATAATATGCCTAAAAAGACCTCGTCTGAGCGTAGTATCACATGACAACAAGCTCAAATTGGTACTTGATCTTGTTTCTGCACTACATCCTAAAAAAGGCTTATATTGGTTAAAAAGGTTCTAGGCCATTCAGCTTCTACGGACACTCACTATTGAAAGTAATAGCGTTATCACGATGGTTCGTAACAACCTCTACTACCTTCCATGAGGCCTCCACTGATTGGGGTTCCACCATATGACGCTCATGGTAAGGATTGCTCCTGAAATGCGACTATTGGTCTTACCACCTCCTATCTCAAGTTACTCACCAAAGTCCGGGTTAGAACTTTATCTCATCACAGAGGAACCATCGAGCACCAAAAAGAAAAAAAAAAGAAAATAAACAAACAAAGCACACAGCAATATATACAGATAAAAACACACAGACAAACAAAAATAGGCTTAACACACTTAAAAACTGGGTCCCCAGTGAAGTCGCCATTTTTCTGTAGCGGGGAAAATCTGATATCGAAGCCATGGGATTGACTCGAATCAATATTCCGTTTGAAATCTCCACCGCACTTTATTTTTTCAAAGGAAAAGGGAAAAGAACGAAAAACCCAAAGTTTTGTTTTTAAAACAAGAAAGAGATCTCAGGTACGGGTGTTGATTATATGAGGGGAAGGTTTAAAGCACCCCTCATATCCGTGGTACTCCACGGGAACCTTTTGAAAATCTGTGTCGTGTGTGCTAAAAAAGGGTTTGTTTTATTTTTAAAATAAGCTCGGCAAGACGTTAAGCCTTGGGCCTACATACCTCCTCGGTGCAATGGAGTAGTCAGAGCTAATGTAGTTCCGCTTAAAAGGGAAAACATTTTAAAACGAATAAACACTTTATCGTCGTCGGAGAGAAATACTCAGCCATTGATCTTGAGCTGAGAACAAATGAGTTCTTTGCATTGCTAATGAAAGAAGGGCTCCAACTCGGATACAATCGACGAGTATGCCACTAGCTCTCTCACGCGGAAAAGATCTCATTATATCAATCAATTTCAAAATCGTGGGGTATAACCACTCGTTTCGACAATTAACGGTGTCTAAACTTTGAAGAAAAAGGCCACTAATGGCAAAAGATATTTTTTGAGAAAAGGTTTTGAAAAAGGTTTGCAAACATAAGAATATTTTGAAAAAAGGGAGAAGATTTTGAAAATTTAAGAATGGGAGGAGATGAAGAGGCTATCCTATTGCGTAAAATAAAAGCTAAGGAAAAGAACGGTCTAACCGAAATAAGAAGCGAACACTTGACATTAAGAGTCAAGGTAGATTTCCCATCCTTTGGATTTATCATTACCAAACCAAACATTATCACTTGGGGATCCAGATGAACTTATTATCTTAGCACCACTTTGCATTAAGCACATTAAGATTCTGACGAAAATCGGGCAGAGTAACGGCTGTTTTCGGGTAAAATCCTTATTTCAATGCCTTGGAATTAACCATCAAGGGCTTTCAAGGAAATACCTGCACACACAAACAGACAACAATCCAATGCCAGACAGACAGAATAACAGCAGAGTAATAACAGAATAAGAGTCCAGAGGCACTAGGTCCATAAGTCCGAATCTCCAAAATGCTAGGGATAGTAACCAATAGTCCAAAGAGAGCCTTATGTGTTTTTTAGATTTTGGTTGTTTATTAGTGTTTTAGCATAAAAGTAAAGTATGGTCCAAGTGGACAAAAGGAAAATAGCGGAAGCATAAACATATGTCCAAGTGGACAAAGAGAAAATAGCATAATTATAAACGTCCAAATGGACAAGGAGAAAATGGCGGAATGTAAATATGATGAAATGATAAAATAAAGCGATAAAGCGAGAAATATAAAGAGCGATATGATAAATGGCGGAAATTAAAGTTAGTTGTTATATGTTAAAGATAACCATCTTGAAACTTGTCAAGTATGTTATCAAAGTTAGTAATGAAGATCGATGGTGAGTGAATGATGTACTCGGATTTAAATTCAATGGAGGTTTATCAGAAGCTTGATAAAAATCATAGCGACTACACGATAAATACCTCCACAAGTCTTAAATCACCGCATACAATTCTCTTCCATATTTGATCTTTTATCGAGTCGGGACAAATGTAGGATAACTCTCCATGTATCAAGATTATCAATCAAAAGAAATAAGAAGGAGAAGAAGAAATGATCTAGTCTTTATCAAGAATCCATAGAATTCTCAAGATATCAAGACCTTCATCGATCAAGAGAAAATAAGATGAAAAAAGATAAGAATGAAAAACAAATTTATCTAGTCTTTATCAAGAATCCATAGAATTCTCAAGATATTAAGACTTTCATCGATCAAAAGGAAATAAGATGAAAAGATAAGAATGAAAACAAATTGATCTAGTCTTCATCAAGAATCCATAGAATTCTCAAGATATTAAGACTTTCATCGATCAAAAGAAAAATAAGATGAAGAAAAGATAAGAATGAAAACAAATTGATCTAGTCTTTATCAAGAATCCATAGAATTCTCAAGATATTAAGACTTTCATCGATCAAAAGAAAAATAAGATGAAAATAAGAATGAAAACACAAAAGATAATCAACTCACACTATCATTAATATCATTCATCCATTTTGGTGGATTAGGTCATTTCAAACCTATCAACACCCTAGATCCAATGATATTAATGAAGTGTAGGAAGAAGGAAGCCAAAACAAGCACAAAAAAGGCAAAAAACCACATTCTGCCTGCTGGAAATCGATTTCATGCAGGGGAAATCGATTTCCATAGCGCAGTTTTCAAACAAAAAAGTTACGTTCAGCAGGAAATCGATTTCAGCCTTAAGGAAATCGTTTTCCTCAGTGTAAATTTCAGCAAAAACAGCATTTAAAGGCATGAAACTTGACTTGAACAAACATACAAAAGATGCATCACACACAAGCACGAATTTTCCATCAAATTACTATCAATTAGCACCAATATTGCATCAAAGATGCATCACACACGATCACACATCAACTTGAGCACGAATTTTCCATCAAATTACTATCAATTAGCACCAATATTGCATCAAAGATGCATCACACACAAGCACAAAAGAATCACATTATGATAGATGAAAAAGGATGATGAAAATTACCAAATCTTGAACAAAACTTAGATCTACTTCAAGAATCACCAACACAAATCTTGATCTCTCAACAATTGAAGAAAAAAGAGTGAAATGGATGGTGGCTTAGCTCAAAATTTGTGAGGTTCAAGATGTGACTCACAAATTTTATGAAGGAAAAAGAGCTTTGGTGAATTTTGGTAAGGATGAGGAGAGAAATTGCAAGGGATTTGTTGGCTCTCAAAGCTTGAGAAATGAGAGAGTAGTGGGCTCTATTTATAGGATGAGAGCAAGAGTAGTGGTAGTTTGGTCTTTTTGCATTTGGTAATTAGCTTGTGTTTAATTGGTGATTAAAGTGGCAATTAAATGGTAAAAAGTGGTAAAATGGGGTTTAAGTGGGTTTAATGAAGAGAATTATTTTGATGAGGTGGAAAATTGGTAGAATGACAAAAATGGTCAAAGAAAATAGGTGCCAAAATCAAATCAAGCTTCCCTCTCTATTTTTTTTTGAATTTCGCCTGAAGGAAATCGATTTCCCCAGGAGTGAAATCGATTTCACTCTGTTCCAGAAGAGAATTTGGCGCAAAATACACTAGGGAAATCGATTTACCCAGGAGGGAAATCGACTTCATGATGTCCAGAATGTGATTTTGTTGAAGATTGCTGCAGGGAAATCGATTTACCCAGTAGGGAAATCGACTTCATCAGTCAAAAACTTGAAAAATGCCTTGTTTATTGCATGTCTTGGCTTGGTACCTTCAAAACAAAAGCCTACAAAGAAACAAAGTAATGTTTTTGGTATTTGGGTTAGTATAATATGCATACAAGATAAACAATCATTGGTGCTTGATGGTCCCTCTTATTGATGAGGTGAGTGCAACACCATAAACAAAACTTCCAAGTGAAGCTCTTGATTAGTGATTGGGATATGAATGATATAGGATCTTAGGGTCTAAAATTGGGGTATGACAATGATGTATGGATGTCCTGGTCCATACCGAATCTATGACATCAATTTCTCAAGAGCAGATTTGGTACAAATGCACGCCACTCTCTGTCAAAGGCGGGATTTTCTCCAACATCATTACGGTTCCTGTAGCATATGTTGTGTAGATCCTCATGGATGTTCAATTGTAAGAAGAGATCTTCAAGTTTTGCTAGATAATGGTACTATTCAGATCTACAGAAATAGGAATGAAGATGAAGTTAACATGATAGGATGTTATCCGCATGAGCATTTAGTCTCAGATATCAACTCGGAAATGCCTAGAGTTAACGTCATCGTTCCTCATTTCAACATGCCCGAGCGCATGGAAGTTACCTATAATAAGCCAAAGGTTCCTGTTGCTCCTTTGATCATTTGTCTACCTGGACCTGTTCCTTATGACTCTGACAAGGCAGTTCCATACAACTACAATGCAACAATGATAAAGAATGGACAAGAAGTTCCTTTACCTACTCTTTCATCTGTCGTGAATATTATCGATGTGAGTCGAGTAACAAGAAGTGGACGTGTGTATACTCCACTACCTCCAAAGCAGCCTATTGCTCCTGCAACCGGGCAAAATCCTGTCAATACACCAGTGGGGAATCCTGTGGAAACTCCTGTCAGTAATACAAACACTGATGTTGGCCAATCTAGTGGAACCAATGTCAATCCTGAATTTGATGAAATTTTGAAGCTTATAAAAAGAAGCGAATACAAGATTGTGGACCAGCTTATGCAGACTCCTTCAAAGATCTCAATACTTTCATTGCTTTTAAACTCAGAATCCTATAGGGAAGCCCTGATGAGAGTATTAGATCAAGCTTTTGTGGAACATGATGTGACTGTTGACCATTTTGATGGGATAATAGCCAACATAACAGCTTGCAACAATTTAAGCTTCTATGATGAAGAACTTCCCGAGGAGGGTAGAAATCACAATCTTGCTCTGCACATTTCTATGAACTGTCAGTCAGACTCTTTGTCCAACGTATTGGTACACACTGGATCTTCCTTGAATGTGATGCCAAAGACGACTCTTGCTCGTTTATCTTACCAAGGAATGCCTATGAAGTACAGTGGTGTAGTAGTTAAAGCATTTGATGGATCGCGAAAATCTGTTATCGGCGAAGTCAACCTTCCCATGACAATTGGCCCACATACATTTCAAATCACCTTCCAGGTCATGGACATTCAAGCTGCTTATAGCCGTCTATTAGGAAGACCATGGATCCATGAAGCAGGGGCAGTAACTTCTACGCTTCATCAAAAGTTAAAATTTGTAATAAATGGAAAATTGGTAACAATAAGTGGGGAGCAAGCCCTGATGGTGAGCCATTTATCCACTTTCTCTTTCATTAGTGCTGATAATGTGGATGGAACGCAGTTCCAAGGTCTCTCTTTAGAAGACGAATCTTCCAAAAAGAAAGCATCAATATCTTCTTACAAAGAGGCAGTAAAAGTAGTAAAAGATGGAACTACCACTGGCTGGGGGCAAGTTGTGATCCCTACCAAGAATGAAACCAGAGCAGGACTTGGATGTTCACCGATGTCCTCAAATTACACTAAGAAGGATGAAACCCTTCGTCCGATCAAAGAAACGTTCCTTAGTGGAGGGTTCCTTAACCCGATTCCTCAAGTGGTTAATGTCCTTATCGAAGAATGTATCGAAGAAGGTCTACCCGATCCTGAAGAAGAATGGAAATGTTATCTCAATGACTCGGGATACATATCTCAGGAAGAACCGTATGCACCGTTCTATCCTCCTTCAGAGAAATCTAAAGGCAAAGAAACCGAGCCTGTTTCTGCAGAAATCTGGGACACCTTGGGACAGCCAAGTGGCAAGTTTGATTATATGGTGAAATATACTGCACCTGAAAGTTCAAATATTGCGATTGAAGACATTCAACCAACTGGATGGGGAGATCCCTTTGAATATAACAGTCAACCAGAAGAGGCCTACAAATACTCTCAATTTGCACAGCAGCCTGAAATTACTGAAGATTTCAGCTTCAACGCATCTACAAAGATTTATAATCCTGAAGATGGTTATTATCACATAAATGCCATTTTTGAAGATGAAGGGGAAGATGGCCCCGCAGTTGACTCGGAAAGTGTCTCTGACAATGAGTCTCTTCATCCTGAGGATTGGGAATTACATCCTGAAAATTCTGAAGATTGTGATTCATCTTATGCTCTTCAAGAAGTAGAAGAAGACCGTTTCAACTCTACAAAGAACAAGGGTGACAAACCAGGACCTTCAAATCCTACTCGACCAACGGTCAATGTCAATACTGAAGATAATTCTGAGGAGAATTTTCCTGAATACATAATACACAGAGGAGTTCGTTGCTACTGGAAAGCTGTCGACGTTCCGAATGTTGTTCACCGCTCAAAGTAATCACCTCGCTGTTATTTTGACCTCCTGCCTAGCCCAAAGTAGAGAGATGTTTTATAGGGCTTTGCTTTTAAATGTTTTGTTTCGCCCAAATAACTTTGTGTATAGGGCTTTGTTTTAAAAAGTTTCCCTCTTTGTCCTGCCCAAGACAAATGAGTTTGTGTTTAGGGCTTTGTTTCAAAAATGAATCATAAATAAAGTGTCATTTTGAATTCCCTACACTATGTGTTTTATTTTGCTTTTTTCTGGAAATGGTAATCCTAAAAAACCAAAAAAAAAAAAAAACTTTTCAAAAATCTGCATACACTGTTGCATTCATAAATTTTCTGAAATAAATAAATCATATGTGCAGATTTACTATTGATAAACCCATTGAATGCAATAACCCTATGCCCTCTCCCAACTTTGAGTTTCCTGTGTTCGAAGCCGAAGAAGAGGAAGAATAAGAGATCGCGGACGAGATCTCCCGATTACTTAAGCACGAGGAAAGAGCCATTCTGCCTCACAAAGAGCCTTTAGAAAAGATCAACTTGGGTTCTGAAGAAGACAAAAAAGAAGTGACCATTGGATCACTGCTTGATGCTGATATCAAGAGTAAGCTGATAGATCTTCTCAAAGAATATGTTGACGTGTTTGCTTGGTCCTACCAAGACATGCCTGGGTTGGATACCAATATTGTTCAGCATTACTTGCCATTGAAGCCAGAATGTCCGCCAGTTAAGCAGAAATTGCGAAGGACTCACCCTGATATGGCTAACAAGATCAAAATAGAAGTTCAAAAGCAACTCGACGCAGGTTTTCTTGTCACCTCCGAGTATCCTCAATGGTTGGCCAACATAGTGCCAGTTCCGAAGAAAGATGGCAAAGTCAGAATGTGTGTTGACTACCGTGACTTGAACAAAGCTAGTCCAAAAGATGACTTTCCATTACCTCATATTGACATGCTGGTTGATAACACGGCTAAGTTCAACGTCTTTTCTTTCATGGACGGGTTCTCCGATTATAATCAGATCAAGATGGCTCCCGAAGACATGGAGAAGACATCTTTCATCACCCCATGGGGTACCTTTTGCTACAAAGTGATGCCGTTTGGATTAAAGAATGCAGGCGCAACTTACCAAAGAGCAATGACTACTCTCTTTCATGACATGATGCATAAAGAAATTGAAGTTTATGTGGACGACATGATAGCCAAGTCCAGCACAGAAGAAGAACACATTGAATACCTTTTGAAGTTGTTTCAACGACTAAGGAAATATCAGCTTCGCTTGAATCCTAACAAATGTACTTTTGGGGTTAGATCTGGAAAACTCTTGGGTTTCATTGTCAGCCAAAGAGGTATTGAAGTAGATCCCGACAAAGTCAGAGCTATTCAAGAGATGCCTGCACCAAAGACTGAAAAGCAAGTAGAGGATTTCTCGGACGATTGAATTATATCTCCAGATTTATCTCTCAAATGACTGCTACTTGTGGGCCAATTTTCAAGCTTCTCCACAAAGATCAAGGGGTTGTATGGACTGAAGATTGCCAGAAAGCGTTCGACAGTATCAAGGAATACCTGTTAGAACCACCAATATTGATTCCTCCAATTGAAGGAAGACCATTAATCATGTACCTTACCGTGCTAGAAGAATCCATGGGTTGTATGCTTGGACAACAAGATGAAACCGGTAAGAAGGAGCATGCTATCTATTACCTGAGTAAGAAATTCACAGATTGTGAGTCTCGTTACTCCATGCTCGAAAAAACATGTTGCACTTTGGCTTGGGCTTCAAAACGTCTCCGCCAATACATGATCAACAATACTACTTGGTTAATCTCCAAAATGGATCCAATCAAGTATGTCTTTGAAAATCCTGCCTTAACAGGAAGGACTGCCCGATGGCAAATGTTGTTATCTGAGTATGACATCGAGTACCGTGCCCAAAAAGCGGTCAAAGGAAGCATTCTCGCCGATCACTTGGCACATCAGCCAATTAATGAATATCAATCTCTCAAGTTTGACTTTCCTGACGAAGATGTCATGTACTTGAAGATGAAAGATTGTGACGAACCGTTACCTGAAGAAGGTCCTGATCCTGGATTAAGATGGGGCCTAATTTTCGATGGAGAAGTAAACGCTTTTGGTAATGGAATTGGGGCAGTCATCATCACTCCCAAGGGTACTCATATCCCGTTCTCCGCCAGATTACTATTTGATTGCACCAACAACGTTGCAGAATATGAAGCTTGTATCATGGGTCTCGAAGAAGCCATTGACTTAAGGATTAAGATCCTACACATATATGGAGATTCAGCCCTTGTGATCAACCAAATCAAAGACAAGTGGGAAACTTACCACCCTGGCTTGATTCCTTACAGAGATTATGCAAGACGTCTGTTGACTTTCTTCAACAAGGTTGAATTGCATCATATACCTCGAGATCATAATCGAATGGCAGACGCCTTGGCTACTCTATCTTCCATGTTCAAAGTCAGTCACTAGAATGATATGCCTAAAGTCAGAATTATGCGCCTCGAAAGGCCCGCCTATGTGTTTGCAACTGAAGCAGTCATCGATGATAAACCGTGGTTCCACGACATTAAACGCTTCCTTCAAACTCAAGAGTACCCAATTGGGGCATCAAACAAAGATAAGAAAACTCTAAGGAGGCTTTCTGGCAGTTTCTTCCTGAACGGAGATGTGCTATACAAAAGAAATTTTAACATGGTTTTGCTCAGATGCGTGGATAGACACGAAGCAGACATGTTAATGCATGAAATGCATGAAGGGTCCTTTAGAACCCATTCAAATGGGCATGCAATGTCCAAGAAGATCTTAAGAGCAGGATACTATTGGTTGACAATGGAATCTGACTGTTATAAACACGTGAAAAGATGTCACAAGTGCCAGATCTACGCAGATAAGATCCATGTGCCACCGACTCTACTCAACGTTCTCTCATCTCCATGGCCTTTTTCCATGTGGGGTATCGACATGATCGGAATGATCGAACCGAAAGCCTCAAACGGTCATCGTTTCATCTTAGTGGCAATTGATTACTTCACCAAATGGGTCGAAGCAGCATCTTATGCCAATGTTACAAGACAAGTGGTTGTGAGGTTTATCAAGAATAACATCATTTGCCGATATGGTGTTCCTAGCAAGATCATTACTGGCAGTGGTTCAAACTTGAACAACAAAATGATGAAAGAACTATGTGAGGAATTCAAGATTGAGCATCATAACTCTTCTCCTTACAGACCAAAAATGAACGGCGCCGTGGAAGCCGCCAACAAGAACATTAAGAAGATCGTCCAGAAAATGGTCGTCACTTACAAATACTGGCACGAAATGCTGCCATTTGCTTTACATGGGTACCGTACTTCAGTGCGTACTTCAACAAGGGCAACTCCCTTTTCTCTAGTATACGGAATGGAAGCTGTGCTCCCTGTAGAAGTTGAAATCCCATCAATGAGAGTCCTCATGGAGACTAAGTTATCAGAGGCTGAATGGTGTCAAAGCATATACGATCAGTTGAACTTAATCAAAGAAAAATGTATGACTGCTCTATGCCATGGACAGTTATACCAAGCAAGGATGAAACAAGCCTTCAACAAAAAGGTTCGACCTCGTGAATTTCGAGAAGGCGACCTCGTGCTTAAAAAGATCTTGTCTTTTCAACCAGACTCTAGGGGCAAATGGTCTCCTAATTACGAAGGCCCGTATGTTGTCAAAAGAACATTTTCTGGCGGCGCCATGACTCTTTCAACCATGGATGGTGATGAACTCCCACATCCTGTCAATGCTGATGCAGTCAAGAAATACTTTGTCTAAAACAAAAATAATAATAAAAAAAAGAAAAAGAACAGCTCGGTAAGTCGAAAACCCGCAAAGGGCGACTTAGGCAAAAATGAGCGTCTCGGTGGATTGAAAACCCGAAAGGGCGGTCCAGGCAAAAATTAGAGACAATAAACAGAAAAATTCATCCTGGTAGATTGAAAACCTGAAAGGGCAATCTAGGCAAATATTAAGGATTTATGACAAAGTAACTGCATTAGTCCGTACTTCGTCACCTGAGGAGTCTTTTTCATCAAAGGATCTTATATCAAATCATCGCCAATCTGAAGCGACAAGCACAGTTGGAACTCAAAGTTGTTAGGGAGAATAGTGGTTATTGCTTTCAATGTAGCCTTTTCCGCATATTTACCATTTCCAACTTTTGTAAATACTCTATGGAATCATGCCTTTAGCTGATTACCATCCTATTAAATAAATTTGAGCCTGGTGCCCACTTGTTTGCAATCTCTAATTTCTTTTAGCTTTCAAAATGACGCTTTAATTGTGTTATTCACTTTTGAAAGAAAAAAGAAAAAATAAGTTTTAAATGAATTTACTTTTCCTTTCTTTTCAAAATAAAAGCGAAATTTTCCTTTGAGTTGTGAACAACAGAAGGAACATCAACAACTATCTCCATAGGATGAACCAAAGATTATCCTTCAGAACTGTTCTTTTTCTCAAAAGAGATGATGAGACAACGGTATTCTTATCCCAAAAAGAATTCCTGAACCAATTACCCCTCGTGGTAGAAAAAGTTCTTTTATCCCCAGTGAAGAAGATCTTTCATCTCCAGTGAAGAAGTTCTTCCATCTCAATAAGAAAATATGCTTATCTTCCCCAGAGAAGCTTAAAGCATGCAGCACCATTCATCACCCGTGTTATCTGCACCGTGTTGAAGAACATTTGCCAAGTATCTGGTTGTATTGCGACGTCGGTCCATCTCCAGTATATACTTCTTTGTCTGTCAGTATCGTCAGCATGCATGTGACATTCATGACATTCATCTTTCATACATATTTGCACCATTCATGCATTCTTGCATTTTTCAATGTTTGCTTTAAAATCACTTGTTTAGGATATATCTATCCTCAAAAAAAAAAAAAAAAGAAAAAAAAACAGGTACGGGCGTGTCATCTCTCCAAGTAGGTTGTCACCCATAAGCAGAAAGAACATCTTCTTTCTCCAGTTCCCCACTGAGATCATTCCTCGTGGAAGAAGGTTACTTTAGCTTCTCCTCTCAAAACGAATGAGAAAATACCCAGTTGAGTTCATCCCTCATTGGGTACAAAGTCTTGTTTGACTGTTTCTTTCCAATTCATTCTTGGATAGAACCCTGTCTTTACCAGAGATTCAAATTCCGATTCCCCAAATAGAGTCGTGAAAAACAGACAATAAGCAATAGCCTCATCATCTGAGCAGCTTATGTCTCTTTCGAAAGCTTTTTCCTCTTAAGGAAATCAATCATGAAGACCATTTGACAATCAGGGCCTTATTACTGTTCACAAGGCTGAATAACCAGTAATTTCCCTAGCAAAGTCTCCAGGATCATTTTATCACTCGGCTGATAATTGATCATGTCTTCAAAACCGCTATCACGAGGCTGGTAGTCAGTAACCTTTTGTTCTGGTTATATTATTTAACAGGTCTATCACCATGCTGATAGTCGGTAATATTAACCGAACCTTTGAAACTCTTATTTACCATGTCAAGTCTATCACAATGCTGATAGTCGGTAATACAGTTTCATACCTTTCACCTTCGCATTATTAAACAAGTCTATCCCCATGCTGATAGTCGATAATGTCGATAGGTAAGCTTTTCTTACAAAGCTATCATTCCCCGGTGAAGCATACACTTGCTTTCCCGAAAAGAAAAGAAATGGATTCTCTTCCTAAAACGGATTGAGACATCCTTCCCGATCTCTTTTTCCCAGTGGAGTCAGTTCTTGATATCCCCTCGGTAAAGATATCCTAGCATCATTCGCAATTTTGGTATCTTAGGTCCAAAATTCGCGCCTTCTGATATTTAAGTCTCTTCCACCCTATCAAAACGAAGATTTTCAATCTTCATATCTCAGGTTGAAGAAACTTAAATAGGGGCATCTTTCATACCCCAATTTTTGACCTAAGATACCACCTCATATCAGTTGCATGTGCATCATTTGCATCTCTAACAAATTGCATAGCTTGTGTTTACTACTTGTGCTCAGCAGGGTTTAATTAAGAAATCACTCATCAGTACAAGCAACAATTAGGGTTTGTTCTCCCTTTATCTCAAATGAATCATCTTCATCAACAATCAACATTTGGTCCTCAAAGGTTCATTTCAACAAGCTCAAAGGCTCTGAATCAACCAGATTAGGGTTTTGACTAAAGATAGCATACTCCTGACTTTTGCTCAGGATTTGACCTAATGACTTGGGACATGACCTCAAGACCCCAAGTACATAATTTTGACCTAATCTATTGACTCAAGACATCTCTCACACAAGGATTGATCAATAGTGAAATTTCAAATCAACAGATTAGGGTTTTGAACTATCAGGGACTAAAATCAGGGATCACATTTGGGAAACCCTAAAAAGTTCCATGGAATCACTCAAAGGTTTCAATCATCTTCAAATAATCCCTATGACAATATCCAATGGAAATTGTATCTCAATTCAAGATCCACAGTCATCAATTTCATCAGGTCGACAATTAGGGTTTTTGACCTAATTCACCTGAATAACTGACTTTTTAATCAGAACATGGTACCACAACTTAAACTATGGCTCAAGGTCCTCCAATAATTCAATGTGATCCATTCATACCATTCATTTGGTGAGGATAGCCTGGTTAATTTGAAATCTCCAGAAACGCGATTCGTCTGAAAAAGTCAACTGTACAAGATCACCATTGCCTTTTTGAAATTTTGGTCAACCATGACTTTTGAAGTTCTAAATCATCAATATATGATATATGAAGTCATTTGATCAAGGAAAATCAAGAAAATCAATCAAGAATCAAAAAGTCAAAAGTTTGACTTTCCATACTTAGAAAATTTTCTAAGTGTTTTTCAATGGTTTTTTCCAAACTTTGGAAGGGAATAACTCAAAATTTCACCTACAAACTGAAAAAAACTTCCAACATGAAAGTTGTAGATTTTGATCCAATGAACAAATTTGTCACATATAATTTTTTTCCATAAGATCAACCATTTAAGAGATATGGAGCTTCAAAGTTGGTATCTTTTGAAAAATGCACTTAAAATCTCATTTTCTTCAAAGTTTATGGATCTTTTTCACCCATTTCCTTAAAGGTCTTGAAGAAACTTTCAACTAGGGTTTTGAAGTACATAACATGAGCTTTCCAAAATGTCCAAGAGCATGAAAAAATATTGAGTGGAGCTATGGTTTTGAATTTTGTCATTAGAGGTCATTATGCTTAAAGTTTCACACCATTTTCACAAAGCTATGAACACTATATGACCTATAATGCAAGAAATGACCAAATAAAATGATGACAGCAAGATTCTTATCTTTAAAGATCAGATTGGAGAGAATATTATGGAACTTGAGTTTTTTAACCATGGTTTAGGTTTTTAACCTAAAGCATTAAATGAAAATATTCCATTTTTATCTCTTAGGCCAAAACCATCATTGCAATCTCAACTTGCCAAGGCTTGTGATAAAATTCCGTGGCCTATAAATAGAGATGCAAATCTCATTCAAAGACACACCAAAACCTTTCAAAGAATTGGTTTTCTCTTTCTTTCTTAAGTTGTAAGTTTCATGAGTTTTCAAAGAGGGAGAAATACCAATTTCTAAATCTTTGAAGTTCTAAGCAAAGTGATGCTTCTAACACTTCCTAAACATCATATGGAAGTTGTTTGAACCATTCACACCTCTCAAAAACACCCAAATCACATAATCACTCTTCAATCTCCATTTATGCACAAAGTGAGCCAAAACTTGCCAAAACAAAATCCACTCGTGCATCCCTAAAATTTCCACTTCCAACACCTCATATACATCATATAGAACTCATCCAAACCATAAAATTGCAACTGGTATCGTGCCAATCAAGCTCTCTCATTCAAAAACCAGCAAGCTGCACTTTGATTTGGTCATGGAGTTTCAACAAGTTTCAAAGCAAGTTAGAGGTTGGAACACACTCAAATACACTCAAGGAAGCTCATAGGATCATCAAACTGCATCTGGAAGCCCTCTATTCATTTTTGCGATTTCCAGCTAAAAGGTAAGTTTTTACGTTTTTGGAGATCATGATTCATGCATATTTAGCATAAATTTTGAAAAGTGAATTGTTCATATGATCATGCTAAAGCTAACTGAATCCATAACTTGCATTAAAATTGATTGTGGCTCGAGAATTTTGAGTTTGTTCAGTTAGGGTTTAATTTGGGATTTCCAAAATTCATGAGCATCTCTGATTGTTAGCTTTAATTGTTTACATCATTGAATTCGTGGTTAAATTTCGAGCAAGATGCATCTTTACTTTGTTAAAAATGATTGAGTTTTGATGGAGTTTGAATTTGGCCGTGGGTGAGCTTGGGATAGCCATGGGTAACTCTGTTTCAGAAATAACGATGATGATGATGATGAATAGTGGCGCGTGTTTTAAAACAAAATTCAAATATTTGTTTGTTATATATTTCACTGAATGTGTTATAATAACAAGCTGCGCACGCAGCTCAGTTGGTAAGCTTTTGGACTTGAAACCAAAAGGGTGTGGGTTCAAGCCTTGGCTGGCCCATCCATTATTTTTTATCACTTGTTTTCTTTGGTTTTTTACACAACTTCAACCATTCATTTAACCAATCAAAACTCATCATTTTTACTTCATTTTTTGTACACTTCTCATTTAATATATATATTTTATGAATATCCAAAAAAAATCACAAAAAATATATTTATTTGATATATTTTATTAAATTTAAAATGACATGTTTTTAAGTGGTTTTAATACTTTAAATATTACTTTTCATTTGATTTTTTTAACCTAATCACTTGTAAATATTTTTTGTGATCAAATCCTAATCATTTAGGTCTTAGTTAAACATAAGTTTAGTCTTTGTTTAAATTAAGTTGATTTCTTTCAAATTTCGAACCGTTTTAAAACGAACGATCACAGTTTTTCAAAACGATAAACCATTTCTTTTTGGTTTTCTTTTCAAAAGAAAACTATTTGAAATTCTGGTAAGACAGACTCAGAATGTCATACACAATGTCACGACATCTTTTCTGTCATCAGCTTAGCTGAGGCAGTACATACAGATCCCCCAATTTTTTATTACTTCTAACATACAGAGGTCTGGAAGTGTTGGGATCACATATCAGTTCAGTTAACATAAACAAATCTGCTTTGCAGAGATTCTGTGTTAGCACAGTCATTAAATCACACACTGATGTCATGCACGATGTTATGACATCCAAACTGAACTTACGAATAAACAATGCAGAAACATAAACAACACAACAGAATTGTTCACCCAGTTCGGTTCAATCAACCTACTCTGGGGGCATACCAAGCCAGGGATGAAGTCCACTATTAGCAGTATTAATTCAGAGCTAAACTTCCAGTTTACAACTCCTCACTTAATCACTACCCAATGACCCCTCTACCTAGGTTCTTCCTAGATATGGAATATCTCCATTCCACTCCCAATCACAACAATGATGTCTAGCAGTCAACAACTCAGCCACTGCATCGACGGCTTAATCACCAACAATTTAAATATACATAATGGAGTAGTTCCAAGAACACAATCTTCACTCATTGCTTTACAACTTCTGAGTGAATAAAGTACACCTCTTACCTACAGGCTTCGAGGCACAAATCAGTGACCATCCCACAACCTGGGTGGTTCACTTAAGCAACAAACCCTAATGACTACATTATGATCGTTAGGTTTACAAGGCTACAAAGATTCCTATATATAACCTGAGCCTAGTTGGACTTGGGCTTAAAAACGCAGCACTCCATGCTGTTACAAATCAGCAGATTTCTTCTGCTACAAACAAGGCCTTTTGATCATAAGTTACCTAATTTATCTCCTAAATTAGTAACTACTGAAACTTCAATCTTAGATTTTGATTCTTCAATATTCTGACTTGATTCTTTGACCTTTAAGACTGCGCCACATAGGATTACATAATATCCACATAGAATATTCTGTATCTTTTAAAACCAAAACTGAATCTTCCTTCCTCAGTTCTGCAGGCGCGATGTCAAGGTTAATGTCATGACATTCCATGTAACATCTTGTTTTGGTACCTGTTTTTGTTCTTTTAAAATTCACAAGAGTACACTATATTACATTCAGCTGCTATTATGTTTTAGCCAAGCATGGATGCCAATAAGACAATAATACAGAACAGAGCACACTAACAATCTCCCCCTTTGGCTTATTTTGGCTAAAACTAAACATAAATAATAAATACACATTAACTCCAAGAGCAGCTGCTTCAACTTTCAGGATACCTAGGCTGAACCACATCATAACATCTTCAGTCTGCTTCTACTTCTGTCTTCAAATCTTCCTTTGTTTCTTTTGACAGTAGCAAAATCAGCATCAGCCTCTCTCCCCCTTTTTAGCCATAATATGACAAAGATGTATACAATGTCATAATATGCAATGGAAGAACCTGTAACTCCCCCTGCACATGAGGAAGAAGATACGAAAACCATTTCTTGCCACTGTAGTTCTCCAAGAACTAGCCCTTGTAACTCAGAACACAAATCACAATTGTGTTCATAACTCAGATCACAGATCACAACTAAAACGTCTCCCTTCTCGAAGACTGAACAAGAAGATGCATGCTCATTGTTATTGCTGTAACACCATTGGTAGAGATTCATGATTTCCCCACCCTGTGTTATTCTGAGCAGATTTTGGTAGAGGAACCCATCGCAATACCAAATCTGGACGCACCCAACACAAACACACATGAAACACATCTTTGAGAGATTTGATATCTGAAGCCTGCTGCGAAGATGCTAATTTATAGCCATTGGAGAATCATAGGAAGTAACGATAGTCTTTGGTCTTGTTCAACGGTCAAACTATTAATTAGGAAACAGTTCTAAAAGCAATTACTCTTTCCAAAGCAGTTTTTCCTTGTTTGACTCTACAGAATCAATGTCTTTAACTATGTCATGACATCTTGTCAGACATTGTCCCTCTTTCACCCCTCAAGCACATAGCTTAAGATTCTTTAAGAGACTTTGACAAAGCATCCTATGAACCACGTAATAGACCTCCTACCCCTTTACTGACTCACTAGTCATAGACTTCTGTTGTTCTGATCACCTTGAGACTGTATACTGCAACTGTGAAGAGCCTTCCAACACTTGTTGACATGCAGCCACTAGAACAGTTCAAGATTTGTGGATACCAGACGCACATGGTTAGATTCAACCATTCTCAGAAAAACTGACTGTAATGATACATCTTGTTAAATAAACCTTTTCATAAGAAACTTCCTCTAACTAAGTTGAAAAAGCTCCTGTTGACTTTGGACCACCTTCATTATGATGATAGAGTATAACAGACCAAAATAATTTTCTAGAATTATATCTTGATCTAAGAAGACACTCCCCCTATCTGAGATAATTTGTGCTTCATACAGGAAAACTTGTAATGATGAATGGAAAATATAAGACGCATCTTCATATCTTCAAGAGCGCACCCTCTGCCCAACTAACTAGCTGACACACTTCACTATTACAAAGTAACTCCTTTACAAAAGATACTCACATCAGAATTTAGATGTTATAACATCTTGTATAACATTAATATACAGTTGAACAGTTCAGTACATTCAACTAACTCCACTTCTCTTTCTTCAACAGATTCAAGTCTACCACCTTATCTCCACCTGAAATAATCAACAAATAACCCTTTGACACTTGATGCTTCCATAGAAAGGTTGCCACAAACTCAACATAAAGAACTGCCACTTCTTCCACTTGTTGATCATAACCCTACCAAGTTGCACTCTGATCATGGTCTGCCAAGATAATTTGAAATCCTCCTTGATATGATGTTTCTCATAATGATTAACATACTCTCCAATTAGAATTAGAAGAATCCTTTTTATCCACAACTATGTTGATCATCTTACCAAACTTCTGTCTTCATAGTCATACTTACTACTGAAGTCTTCATCATGAAAGTAAACACGAATTGCCAGAACATGTTACCATCACCAAGATCAGAATCTGCTCATTCTAATCCACATTAAGTTAGAACGGTCACTTCAGACTTAATGTTGCTTCTTCATCCTTCACATGCTAGATTCTAGATAATTTTCCAAACCAACAAGATATAGTGATGTTGTGACATCACGCAAGAAATTAGTTTATCAGACTTGAAATCTCATCAATATCTCTGAGTGTTCCACCACCTACACTGATTGATGTCTTGTCATACTTCATACTCCCCCTGAGAATTACAACAAGGATGTTTTGAATAATTGTCCTTAACCTGAAGCATTCTTCATTTGGAACTGCCACACTTTCCAAATTTGGAATCCTTAGTTTGCTTGCTACACAAGATCCAGACTGCCACTTCATGTACCTTGAAATAGAAGAAACTTCTAAATAGCTCTTGAACATCTCTTCAACAGATAGGTCTGAACCTAATCTTTTACTGGTGCCTTCAAGTGTTGTGATGTAACATACAAAACAAAGCATCACATACATCTTCTTCTTCTTCTTCCACATAGTTGATGTAAATATCCAGCTCTCATCAAGATACTCACCATCTCCTATATGTTTCTTCTTCTTGAATCAACTCACCAGTCAGCCATTGCCTTTCTTAATGCTTAATTGAAGATAACACAGAACTATAATTGATGCATAGATCAAATCAGACCATGGACACTTCATACACATACTTAGCTCCCGACAGATTATATGAATCTGTATTCAGGCTGTACATCCAATAAGTACTAAGTCTCCCATCAGAGCACCTATTAGTCACTCAGATAGAATTTGCTGCTCTCACCAGGTCCTTCTAAATGATCTCTTCTTCATACATGAAAGCATTCTTCTTGAAAATGATGTTACAACATCTGTTATGACATTATTCATTTAGACTCTTTGGATTTCTCATTCAACCTCTCCTGTATGACACTTGGAGAAAGACAAAGAAAGCACGACCAACATCATCAACTCAGCTACACATCAGTCATGATTAAGGGATAATATACGCCATATCTCAATAAACTTTTCTTCAGACTTCTCTTCTGACTTTGAGATAATGGATGCCACAATCTGTACCCCATGAGGAGATTCCCTCAACAAGGTTTCTGGAACAGATTCACTTATGACATAACTCCTGAAAATACCTCAGATTCCACACAGTAATCTGACTCCCTTGAATCATCACACAATATTCAAAACCATATTTCACTATGCACGATGCACAGTATTTAGTTTTCACCACTAACTGTTCTATGATTAAGAAAACAATTCACACATCTGGTTCCTTTGATCAACAGGACATACCAGATACAAGCTCATCTTTGGATTTTCATAGAGGTCTTGAAAAGAAAACCTGAATGAATCCTTTCACTTACACTAAGCTCTTCTTCCAACTCCCATAAGCTTATGCCTGAAATAAACTAACATTTGGGATGGAAGGTTCAATTGATTGTATTCTGACCAATCAACACAAAAAGCAGATGTCTCCTCTTCCTGATCAGGAGTAGGTTCCAAACAAATGTACTCACACTACATAAGTTCAGCACCAGAACATCTGTTCTTCAACTGGTAGCTGCGAACCAGTATGCCATCAGTTCCTTCTTCTTGGAACACACAATTCTTGACAATCTTGAAGATCATCAAACACCTTTGCAGATGAATATGAGGAACACTGATCATTTGAACCTCTTCACCCTTAATAACCATGCCTTTATGAGTGGACTTGAGAAAAGATCTCAAGTATCTTTGACACTTGTACTAAAGTTGAAAACAGTCTGCTACAAATTCTGTTGAAAACCATATAACCCTAGAGATCTTCTTTCAAAGATAGGATTATGCATCAGATGCTATGCAGCAGAAAATAGCCATATATCAACAGAGATTACACAATGCTTACTCCCAGAACCAGTTGTAAGCATGACATCCAAGAATTGCAGCTGAACAATTCATCAATATGCTTGCTTCTTCTTCAAGCAACACAACAAGACCTAACCAATATTCTGACCAGAAAGAAACAGATAAGCACAAAGAATACCTTATCATTAACTTCACTCCCGCATGAAGGTTTTGACAATCTTCTTCTCTGTACCCTGCTATATGCTGAATAAAACACCCCAAATTCTTTACTCCTGCATGAATCATTTGGATATCAGTAACACCATCTTCCCTTGCCAAGAGAATACACCTGTTATGGTCAGTTTGGTCCAGTCTTCCACACGTAGGTCCATCCTCCACTTCTAGGGACCATTCAATATGAACATGAATGTTCATACAATCAACTACCTCCAACAACCAGAAAGTATCTCCCATGGATCTCATCCAGAAACAGACAGGATGCCTGCTCTGATACCAATTGAAATTCTGGTAAGACAGACTCAGAATGTCATACACAATGTCACGACATCTTTTCTGTCATCAGCTTAGCTGAGGCAGTACATACAGATCCCCCAATTTTTTATTACTTCTAACATACAGAGGTCTGGAAGTGTTGGGATCACATATCAGTTCAGTTAACATAAACAAATCTGCTTTGCAGAGATTCTGTGTTAGCACAGTCATTAAATCACACACTGATGTCATGCACGATGTTATGACATCCAAACTGAACTTACGAATAAACAATGCAGAAACATAAACAACACAACAGAATTGTTCACCCAGTTCGGTTCAATCAACCTACTCTGGGGGCATACCAAGCCAGGGATGAAGTCCACTATTAGCAGTATTAATTCAGAGCTAAACTTCCAGTTTACAACTCCTCACTTAATCACTACCCAATGACCCCTCTACCTAGGTTCTTCCTAGATATGGAATATCTCCATTCCACTCCCAATCACAACAATGATGTCTAGCAGTCAATAACTCAGCCACTGCATCGACGGCTTAATCACCAACAATTTAAATATACATAATGGAGTAGTTCCAAGAACACAATCTTCACTCATTGCTTTACAACTTCTGAGTGAATAAAGTACACCTCTTACCTACAGGCTTCGAGGCACAAATCAGTGACCATCCCACAACCTGGGTGGTTCACTTAAGCAACAAACCCTAATGACTACATTATGATCGTTAGGTTTACAAGGCTACAAAGATTCCTATATATAACCTGAGCCTAGTTGGACTTGGGCTTAAAAACGCAGCACTCCATGCTGTTACAAATCAGCAGATTTCTTCTGCTACAAACAAGGCCTTTTGATCATAAGTTACCTAATTTATCTCCTAAATTAGTAACTGCTGAAACTTCAATCTTAGATTTTGATTCTTCCATATTCTGACTTGATTCTTTGACCTTTAAGACTGCGCCACATAGGATTACATAATATCCACATAGAATATTCTGTATCTTTTAAAACCAAAACTGAATCTTCCTTCCTCAGTTCTGCAGGCGCGATGTCAAGGTTAATGTCATGACATTCCATGTAACATCTTGTTTTGGTACCTGTTTTTGTTCTTTTAAAATTCACAAGAGTACACTATATTACATTCAGCTGCTATTATGTTTTAGCCAAGCATGGATGCCAATAAGACAATAATACAGAACAGAGCACACTAACACTATTGATTAAATCTTTTTGGATTGATCAATTGATTTTCAAAACAACTGGGCCTCTCGAATATTAGAGAGTATAAGTCCCATTCCTTTTTCTTTGTACAGTTTTTCTTTAAACAGAAAACTTCTTTCAAAACAAAACTTTCAAATTGTTTTCAAAACGATGAAACCTTGCGTTTGTTAATAAAACAATCAACCATGTTTTATAAAATAAAACATGGGCCTCCACATAGGTATAAGTCTCATTCCCTTACATGAAATTAGGTATTTCATTGTACATACACCTTTTTGTACATACCTCGATCAATTTGATTTTTAACCTCGAATAACAAATCAAAAATGAAGGTTTTCTTTAAATCTTCCCAAAAATACCATGGGCCTCCATGTAGGTATAAGTCCCAAGCCCCTTTGTAAATATTTGTTTACATAGCTTTGAATAAACTCAATGGGCCTCTCCCCGAGTATAAGTCCCGAGCCCCCGTGCATACAAACGGATCATCCTTACAGGTATATTTCCTTCATAAAATCCATTGTATACACACACCTTGTCATATATAACTGTTCATACTTGTTCATATTTGTTCATGTACTTGTCAATATTTGTTCGTACTTGTTCATATTTGTGATCGTGTTATATATACTTGTTCAACTTAGTACAACACTAGGTTCCCCATAGCCTCCTATTGGGCTTCGTGCAAAGAATCTCCCTAGTTTAGGTTAGGACATAGAATATGGTTTCCCGGTGAAATCGCTCTAAGAGCTCAAACAAACTATACCATGCCTCCTCTTGGGCTTCGTACAAACGACTTGTCCCTCCCATAGCCTCCTCTTGGGCTTACAATGCAAGGACCCTTGATTGTCCCTCCCATAGCCTCCTCTTGGGCTTACAATGCAAGGACCCTCGGATAGCCTCCTCTTGGGCTTCGTACAAGGACCCACGGGCTTCTTATAAGCATCCCCAATATCCAAATCAAATACCCTAGGAGATTAGACATTTATCATCTCTATGATAGGAGTATCTCATCTATATCATCACAAACAATCAATCAATCAAATTTCTCTTTTGCCATAAGGCTGGCTAATCAATCAAACCTTTTGCCACCAGGCTGGCTGATTAATCAAAGTTTTTGCCACAAGGCTGGCTTCGTCGAAACTTTTGCCACAAGGCTGGCTGATTAATCAAAACTTTTTGTCACAAGGCTGACTTCATTGAAAGTTTTTGCCACAAGGCTGGCTAATTAAACTTGTTTTTGCCACAAGGCTGGCTAAACAAAAAAAAATCATCTTTATCATTCTAAGCGCCATAAGTGGCACAACCTAGGGCTTATAATGAAAAGATTTTCAAACAAAAATCAAACAGATGTATGTGATGATATAGATTAGATACATCGAACATTGAGATGACATTTGTCTCTTTTCCTTTGCTTCCACTAGCATAAGTGGGAACTACGATTGCTCTGACTTTCTCAACATCCCTTTGAGAATACGTAGGCACAAGGTCGTATCCTTGGTGAGCAAAACTTCTCCCTCAAACCACTCAAACCTTAGCACCCGTAGACCCCGAGCTACAGATGCTCTGATTCCCTCTAAGGGATATGTATGCAGAGGATCGCGATGATCTTTGCGAGCATAATCAAACAAACACCTTAGTTTCCCACCTATCTCACAACAGAACCTCCACCATAACATAGAATGAAAAACATAACAAAGAAGCCTATAGAGTACTATAGATACGTTGGGTGCTAATACCTTCCCTTCGTATAACCAACCCTCTTACCCAAGATCTCTCCCCCACTTTTAAGGTTATTGCAGCTTTTTTCCTTTTCCTACTTTGGAAATAATAAAAAGTTTGGTCGTGATAAAAACAAAGAAAAATCTTTTTCTTGAGCACTCGAGCCCAAAGAAGGCATCAGGTGTCTCATCCCACAAACGATGATTTTTCCCCGCGACAACATGCATAGAACGCTAAATATTTCCTCCGTTGATCTCCATCATCATTTTCGTGGAGCACAACGGTAGACAGGTCTGGTGGTGGCCTTTCTGGTCTCACTTGTCTAATGATGCTTCTAGGAGGCATGGTGGATAGGTTTATGAAAATGAATGAGGTTTGTAAAAGAGAATAGTTATGGAAAGAGAAATATGGGGAGAAAGGATAAGAGTATAGTGAAATGGGTGATAGAAATTATATTATGAGTGTATTTATATAGTAGGTGATGGAGGTTGAATGGGTGGAGTGATAAATAGTATTGATGATAATGGAGGGAGTTTGAAAGAAATTATTTAAAGATAGTTAGTGGATGAAATGAAATGGGGATGTTTTTATGGTGTAGAGAATGTATGAATTAAATGGAAAATTGAGGGAATAATATTTGAAAAAGAAGAAAGAAGGCGTGGTAGACAAAGAGACAAAAAAGGGATGGATGGAAGGGAAAGTGATGGGGGCGGGGGTCTCAAGCATGCATGCATGCTGTAACCAAAAGCAGAGGCAACACGCAAGAAGAAAAAGACAGAGGCGGGGGCCTCAAGGATTGGAGGCGGGAGCCTCAAGTCCTTTGCATGTACAGAGACGTGCGTCTCTGAGTGAGAAACACGCATTAGCAGAAAAGTGGAGGCGGGGTCCGCTAGGCCTTTGCGTGCATCTCTGTCACATGCTTGCCTTTGATAATTCAGAGTGTTTCAGAACATACATGTGATATATAGCAAATGCGGATGGACAGAGTAAAGTCATATCAGTAAAATTTAGGGAACAACATATATATTTATATATATTTGTGATAAGTGATATTGTGGGATATATATATATATATATGTGTGTGTGTGTGTGTGTGTGTGTGTGTACTGTTATAGCAATTATAGGAGCTTGACTGGTATTATGAGTTTGACATATCAGTATAGGAATCAGTATAATAGCAGACTGATAAGTCATTCATATTCAGTACAATACAACTATTCATATGCATACAAATAAAGTTACAACAGTAACGCGACACAGAGCATATAGAAAAATGAAATTTCATTATGATAGCAAAATATATTGTTGATACTGAATGTGAAATTTTAGCAGGAAAGAAATAATAATGCAGAATCCGAATTCCTAAAAATAATATTCTGAAATCAAATAAATAAATAAAGAAATCCTAAGACTAAAAATAAATAAAAGTCTTCTTCCTGCACTTCTTAGCCACTGTTTTGGCCTCCATTAAATGGTGGGATAGAATAGATGTGTTGAAAAACTTTATCGAATTGTGTTGTCCCGGTGTCCATAAATCCAAGAAGATCCAATTGAAAAAAATAAATATAAGCTTGCATGAAATTGAAGAATAAAAGAAAAGAAATTGAGAAGAAATCAATTCAAAAAGTAAAAGAAAAGAAAAGGAGGTGAAATTGCAAAGAAGGGGTGAAGAAGAAGAAAGGAACACATGCTGAAGTTCATGTTGCACCGCATCAATAGCCATACCATGACTTATCGGGTGATGAGCATGATCTATCGGGTGCGGAGCATTTATCGGGGCAGCTAGTTCAGTAGATGCAACAGGACGTGCAAGATGAGCGGGGCGCGGATGAGAAGCTACTTCATAATAACCAGGAGGAGTCTCAGGGTCAGATTCAGCTTCAGACATAGCAGCATCAAAATGCTCATAGGCTTGTTGTGTTTCAGGGGATGGTTGTCTTTCCGGAATCTGTCCATAATAAAGCCAATTATCTGGGTTATGCACACTGGTTCTTTGATTAGGCAAGGTAAATTGGTCCATGATTTGGTGATCAATGAGGAGCTCAAAGTGATTAGGACCCAGGTTTCTAATGATGCCTTTGTTAAAGCAAAATCCAAAATCCATGGATTGGTATAGGTACCAAAAGTTGTCAGTCTAAGGAGTGGTTGTCTCAAACCTATTGCATTGGCTATCATAGCAACTAACCCTCCAATTAAGATATGTGAAACTTCATCTTGCGTGATACGCTCAATGTTTGCTAGCATGAAAGTGGCTTCATTAACCGGGCGGTTTTGGGAGGCACAGAACATGATAAAAAGCTCTTCTCTTGAGACGGTGGTGATGTTTTCAACTTTTCCAAAAATGTAGTGAGCAAGGATCTTGTGGAAATACCTGAAGGCAGGATTATGGATGTTTTCAGAATGGAATTCATGTTCTTCGGGATCATCATTCCCGGTTATACTACCCCAAAAGTGCTCTAGCTCACGGTATTCAAAAAGTTTTTCCTGAACTACAGTAAAAGCATCCAGTCTGTTGGGAAGTCCCAATAGGGTAGGAAACTTACGGATGTTATATTTATACTCAATGCCGAAAAGCCTAAAAAGTATTACCCCTGTGTTTGTTCCTATTCCACAATTAGGCAGATAGGTTAGTGAACTCAAGAACTCCAGGGTTAACTTACGGTAAGAGCTGAATCTCATCATCAGGTGAGAAGCTGTCCAACCTATTTGGTTGAGCAAGTACATCACACTTTCCTTAATCCCTAAGGTAGTCATTGTTGGGCCATGAGGATAAAAATTTAATGCCATTTCTCTTTCTGCCAACCTCGCATAACTTCCCACTTGACCTCTCCCTTTGAAAACAATTTCCATTATATCAACTTCTTGCATCGTTAATTAAATCAGTTAGCTAAGTTAAGTTAGCCTGAAAAGTGAGTTGATCAAATGAAAATTAAGTCAGAATTGGCCAGATGCCGAAAAGAAGAAAAAATATAAAATTAAGAAAAGAATAAAAAATTGAATAATAATAAAATAAAATAAAATAAAGTTTTGAAAAATAAAATAAATAAAATATAAAAATAAAAAGATGAAAAATGAATAAAAATAAAAGAGATAAAAAGATGTGGGTTGTCTCCCACGAAGCGTTTTGTTTAATGTCGTAAGCTCGACAAATATAGTAAAGATTAGTCGTTAGATTGAACGGGCAACTCGTCAAGTTTTAAAATTTGTGAGTGTTCATCATTTTCGGTGCAATGATAATGTTTAAGACGTTGCCCATTTACGATAAAAGGTTCAATCGATTTTCCTTTGATTTCTATCGCCCCACTCGGAAAGGAATTAGTGACTTTGAAAGGGCCGGACCATCTAGAGCGTAATTTTCCTGGAAATAATTTAAGCCTAGAGTTAAACAATAGCACTATGTCACCTTCATTAAAACTTTTCCTAGATATGCATTTGTCATGCCATTTTTTTGTTCTTTCCTTATAAATTTTAGCGTTTTCATACGCATCTTTTCTGAGTTCCTCTAATTCATTTATGTCGAGAATGCGTTTTTCACCGGCGGCCGTATAACTTAAATTTAATGTTTTAATAGCCCGATAGGCTTTATGTTCTATTCCACCAGAAGATGACACGATTTACCATAAACAAGCTTAAAAGGAGTAGTTCCTATGGGAGTTTTATAAGCGGTTCTATATGCCCATAGAGCTTCGTGTAGTTTTGAGGACCAGTCTTTCCTAGATGTAGCAACAATCCTTTCTAATATTTATTTAATTTCTCTATTGGACACTTCCACTTGTCCGCTAGTTTGTGGGTGGTAAGGTGTTGCTACTCAATGTTTGACACCATACTTAAGCAACAACTTCTCGAGTATTTTAGATATAAAATGAGATCCGTTGTCACTGATAACTAGTCTAAGTACACCAAATCTTAGAAAAATTGCATTCTTAAAAAGCTTGATTACCACTCGTGTGTCATCTGTGGGAGAGGCTATAGCCTCGATCCATTTTGAAACATAATCGATAGCGACAAGTATGTATTTGTTTCCGAAGGAGGATGGAAATGGTCCCAAGAAGTCTATTCCCCACACGTCGAAGATTTCTACTTCTAAAATGCCTTTTTGAGGCATTTCATCGCGTCTTGAAATGTTTTCGGAGCATTGACATCTATCGCATTTTATGATGGTAGCGTATACATCTTTCCACAAGTTGGGCCAATAGAGACCAGATTGTAGGATTTTTGCGCAGGTTTTAGACGTGCTTGCGTGTCCTCCATAGGGTGCGGAATGACAATGTGTTATGATGCTCTCAATCTCTTCTTCGGGCACACAACGACAGAAAATGCCGTCGACGCCTCTTTTGAAAAGCAGAGGTTCATCCCAATAATAATGTTTAAGGTCATGGTAAAAAAATTCTTTTGTTGGTAGGTTAACTCGGGTGGTAGAACACCGGTGACTAGGTAGTTTACAGCATACCACGGTGTAGTGGAAATAACTAAGGTGGTTTCAACTAGGTCGTCAGTTACTTCTTCTTCCAATTGAGCGATAAGTTTGTCGTACGAAAAATCATCATCAATCGGTACGAATTTGGGCTCTAAGTTTTCCAGTCGAGAAAGGTGATCTGCTACAACATTTTCGGTTCCTTTTTTGTCCTTAATTTCTAAGTTGAATTCTTGCAATAGCAGAATCCATCTTAAGAGTCTAGGTTTAGCGTCTTTCTTAATCAGCAGGTATCTGATCGCAGCGTGGTCAGTGTATATGATTATTTTGGCTCCTACTAAGTAGGAGCAGAATTTGTCTAGTGCGAACACTAATGCTAAAAGCTCTTTTTTCGGTTGTAGCGTAATTCATCTAAGCTTCATCCATGGTTCTACTTTCATAATATATGACGTGAGGTTTTTTTATCTCTTCGTTGTCCTAGGACAGCACCTACAGCGTAGTCGCTTGCATCACACATTATTTCGAACGGCTCGTTCCAATCTGGAGGTTGCATAATAGGTGCTGAAATCAAAGCCTCCTTAAGGGTATTAAATGCTTCTAAGCATTTGTCATTAAAGATGAACTCAACATCTTTCATTAATAGTTCAGTTAATGGTTTAGTGATTTTTGAGAAGTCTTTAATGAAACATCGGTAAAAACCAGCGTGTCCTAAGAAACTTCATATTTCTTTTACTGTTTTTGGAGGTTGAAGGTTTTCAATGACTTCTATTTTTGCTCTATCTACTTCAATTCCTCTATTTGACACAATATGTCCTAACACAATCCCTTCTTGCACCATGAAGTGACATTTTTCCCAATTTAGTACTAGATTTACTTTAACACATCATTCTAAAACTTTTTCTAAATTCGCAAGACATCCCTCGAAACTTTAACCGCATACAGAAAAGTCGTCCATAAAGACTTCCATAATGTTATCAAGAAAGTCGGCGGATATTTCCATCATGCATCCTTTCGGGTGGCTTTATTTAATTTCCTATTGTCTATGCACATTCGCCAGCCTGATTTAACTCGTTTGGTTATGGTTTCACCCTTCTCATTTTTTATAACTGTGACACCTCACTTCCTTCCTGACTACTTCGCTCATGATCGGGTTCAGTCTCCTCTGATGTTCTCTAGAAGTTTTTGAATCTTCTTCAAGCATGATTCGATGCATACAAATAGAAGGACTTATCCCTTTAAGATCGGCTATGTTATATCCTAAGGCTATCGAATATTTTCTCAAGATAATTAGTAGTTTTTCAGTTTCGATCTGTCCTAAGTCAGCATTGACTATTACAGGTTGTTCGAGTTCAGTGTCTAGGAATTCATATCTTAGGTTTTTAGGCAGTGTTTTGAGTTCGATGGGTGGTTTCTTAGGATAGGGTAGCGGGAATTAATTGTTTTTGAAATGTCAGTTTTGTTGTTCCACTGTCTCTCGAACATTCAAAAATTCATAACTTCTGACCGAAATATTGTTTTGAAGCGAGCCGTATGCCAAAATTTCTGTCTCGAGGTCTACTATGTTAAACATATTGAGGTCCACAATTATTTCTTCAAGGAAGGTCCTCGAATTTGCAATTTTCCAGAGGTTTTACGGTGGATTTAATGGGCTGTACCGTTACTTTTCAGACACAAATTCATAACTCGTGTTTGGAATGTAATATTGACGTTGTTCCAGTGCCCGAAATTCCGTCTCGATGCTATCTTCATGCTGCCTTTGTTGCCCGAGAGTTAATTTTAACCAGAAGGCCTCCGAAAGTTGGATACACTGAAAGATTTTTGTGATGCGTTCCATCGTATTCTCAATCTTGCAAAAATCATAACTCAGTCGATTTTTATCGTATCGGGCTGATATTTTGACACAATATCATAAGTGTTATTATCTACAACTTTATTTTGAAGCCTGAGTCCGAACGGTGCTATGAAGACATTCGTTTTTGGTTTATTTTGCAAAACGAAGTGGCTGAATTGGAAAGGGAAATTCAAATTTAAAAGTCGTTTCACGAGAAAATTCATAACTCGGTCGTTTCTTA
Organism: Vicia villosa; assembly: GCF_029867415.1. Classification (NCBI taxonomy): domain Eukaryota; kingdom Viridiplantae; phylum Streptophyta; class Magnoliopsida; order Fabales; family Fabaceae; genus Vicia; species Vicia villosa. The sequence goes on along the minus strand of NW_026705248.1, from coordinate 335,154 downwards.
TCCGATTGAGCTCATCTTTTTACACGACGTCACTGACTCAGAGATTTACAACTTTGCTTTGAAGTACGAGTCCTGATTCTGCCCCGATCAATACCAGTTTTTGTGCGAAGACGGGTCAGAGATTGACACAGACACCTAACACAGTGCTGTTTATTTTTATGTCGACTGCTGGATATTCAAAAATTCATATCTTCTTCGTTTTTTATCCGATTGGGATCATTTTTTGGCACAAGGTTGTTATAGATGTAAGCTATGTTTTTTCTTCTCGACCCGGTCCCAAATTTCGCACAGAGCCGCCTACGAATTTGACTCGAACATGTCGAGGTTTGAGCGAATAAAATTCTGTACTATTTGTTTGGACTATTTTGAAGCCCATTAGTCCAACCCACTCACTTTGTCCCATACTATATATTCTCATTTGTCTCATAACTCTCTCATAATTCACCAATCACCAAAAACCTCTAAAAATATTCTCACACTCTCTCAAAGGTCAAAATCCTCTTTCTCCCAATTTTCTCAATTGTTCTTCAATCTTAATCAAGTTCATCACAAATTCAACAATCTACAACAAATTCTTCATCAAGATTCAAGAACAAAACTCAAGATCTTCATCTCTCTCTCTGACTTCTCTGATTCGCGATTTTCGACTTCCTTCTTTCAGATTTATTTTCCAATCAAGCTTCCTCTTCATTCAATCCATAATATCTCTTATTTGATTATGTGAATTATTGTTAATTGTGATGTGAATTCTTGAAAATATTAGTGTAGATCATGTGTTTGTGATAATGCTTGTTTGAATTTTGGTTTGATTTGAAATATAGAGGTATCACATAATTGTTGCACTCTAGGTGTTTGTGTTAATTCTCTAAAGATGTTAGTGATGAAAATGCCTTAAGATATGTTGTTTCATGAGTGTAAATGCTGAGTAGTTGTGCATAGTTATGGTGAAATTGCCTGATTTTCATGTGTGATGTAATTGTGTCGGGTTTGATGATTTTGCTCTAATTCTCTAACCGCTTTGAGTTTTGATGATTCCGAATATTGTTTTTCGAGTAGGATGATATTTCTGAATCTGTTTGTATGCTTAATTTTTCATTTTGAGCACTTTTAATTTCCAAAAAAGTTACTTCCAAAATTACAAAAATGTCCTTTGACCCACTTTCGGGCCGATTTAATTAAAACCGTAATTGTTTCTGAGTCCGTTAGGACGTTTACAATTGACCATGCGAGTTTCGTTTAATTCCGAGCAACTAATTTTTTACGCTTATTTTTCGGTTTTCCCTTCCAAGTGATGTGATTTGTGCGCTTTGAGTTTCATTTGTCTTATATGTACATTTGATTGATGATTAGTGTGTTAACGCACTTTAGCTTGCTAGTTTCGATCTCATTTCATGCTACATTGTGAATATGACATAATCGCCTCTGTTACCATTTCATACTTTTTGCTTTTATTTCGTATTATAATACAAATGTGCAACTTCGGTTGTACTCTCTTTTGTTTCTATCAATGTGTGCTAGTTGTACGAGGAACTTCGAGTTTTATTTTTGACGGACGTGTGTCGCTCCGTGTTCCACTTTATTTGTGGGACACAGTGATTTTCTCCCTATTAAGTTCATTCGTCTCCCTGTTGAGACACGACACACACATACCTTCGCATTATTTGTTGCTTGTCTGTTGCGACTCGTTTGCAGGGGTATTACCTGGATGTGCCGATACACATTCCATCTCCGACGCGCGATTTATTTTGCATCGTCGTCATTGTGCTTTATGTTAGAACATGAAATGTTCTGATCAATATTTCTAGTTTTGATGATAACATTATATACGAATTTTGTATGAGACAATGTGGTACTATAATTATTCACGTTTTCCATTTTAGGACAAGTCTAAAAGAGTATGCACTAAATCATCATTCAGAAGCTCTGAACCAGAAGATCTGGATGGCTTCATCAAAACATGGTCTGGAAGACATCAGAAGATGGTCTTGAGAAAATCAGAACATGATCTGGAAGGCATCAGAAGATGGCAATCAGAAGCAAGGCTCTGAAGATCTGATGGTATCATTCTACAAAGAACTTCCAAAGTCTGATGACTGAAGTTGCATCCGCACCAACGCTGAAGACTCTGATATTCAAACGTCATTCTAATAGTCTGAGTCCAGAAGCAAGTACAAGATGAAAAAGCTACAACGTCAAATCTGTCTGACTGACAAAAGGAACGTTAGAAGCTACAAAAGGCAAAGTCAGCAAGAGCAGTTGAAGCATGGCTCGAGGTAGTTGACAAAAGAGTGAAACATTAAATGTAGCAGTGTACTATTCAGGCAAAGCATTTAATGCTACTCAACGGTCACTTTTCTCATTGCCTATAAAAGAGAAGTTCTGGATGCTGAAGAAAAACAACACATGCTAAGAGACCTTACGCTGCCAAATTGATTCTTAACATTATCACACAAACAACAAAGAAACTTCATCTTCAACCTCACAAATCTTGTAATATCTTAGTGAGTGTTAGAACTTAATCTTGAGAGAAAATCACTTGGTGATTATAGCTTTTTTAGAAGCACATTAAACTCTTGTAATATTGTTTACTATCTTGTAAGAGGAATTCCTAGAGTGATAGAGTTGTGATCTGTATACTCTAGAAGACTTAGAAGTTGTCTAAGTGGAAAACCATTGTAATCAAGGTTGATTAGTGGATTAAATCCTCAGTAGAGGTAAATCACTCTGTAAGGGGTGGACTGGAGTAGTTTGATTAACAACGAACCAGGATAAAAATAACTGTGTGATTATTTTTATCTGCCAATTTTTAGAAACAACCCTTATTCAATCCCCCCCCTTTCTAAGTGTTTTTCACTCATCCAATTTTATCGATGTTATGTCATCTACTAGATCTCTTACATGTTTGTTGCTAGCTCATACACGGACCTCTGGGTTTCTATCCTTTGGTTGATGTTTATTTACGGATTATTATTCGTTTGGTATTAGCTCTTTGTTTCCTTTTATCTGTTTCCGTATTTTCTTTTGCGCATCATTCATAACATGAGAAGTAGGGTAGACATTCATCTGGCCAGCCCTCGAAAGAGGCTTTGTTTTTGTGTGTTTATCTTTGTGCTTGCAGATAAGTCCTTAGAGAAGGAAATTGATAAGTCCTCATGGTAGGCAAGCGGAGAGGGTTCGCAATCGACCCTCGCAACTTTCAGTTGAGTCGTTCTTATGCTCACTTTTTATAAGTAGACGCTCTGAACATGTGCCCAAGATCTGATTGGAGTCTAAGACCTGAATAAGGCAAGTGGAAGGGTCTTGTTGCTGGACCCACATGTTTTGTATAGATCGTGTTGCCCAACGCTAATGCTTCGTGTACGCACGCATGATTTTTACTTTCCCCTTTTTTCCGTCATGCACCTGGTGATACGATACCACGGTGTGGAAACCCCTATCCATCACAGTAGCTTTGTTTGCCTCGGTCGTTTCGATCATGTTTGCTAAAAGCTTCCCTTTTATTTCTTGTTCCATGTCCTCAGGTCGCTACATCGGTAGTTGTGTGCTTTACGAGCGACACTTGTTTGTATGATATTATTGTTTGTCTGTGCTTCTTTCCCCGTAGGTTGCTAGACTTAGCGTAGTCTCCTTTTGCATGCTAACTTAGGTAGATGCTTCCCTTTTGTATTAGGTTCTTTGTCATGCATTCTTTAAAACAAAAACCAAACTCTTTATTTCTTCCTTTCTTTTGCCTTCATGGCGCTTAAAAGCAAGTTACTTCCTTCCTATATCCCCTACATAAGTCTCCAAAGGTTGATCTGCTTATAGGACGCGAATGTAACTATTAACCTAAAAAGCACAAAACAAACATAAACTAGTTAGCCGAGCTACAATAACTCTTATTCCTAAAAAATGATACGTAAGCACAAAACAAGCAGAAACTAGTTAGTCGAGCTACAGTAACTGTTAACCTAAAAAGCACAAAACAACTCTTTCTTTTCCCTACATTTTGCATGCATTCTAGCCTAGCTTTAGACATAGATTCTTTACACACCCATAGATTAGACAACAAGCATGGATCCCATCGAGTACGATGTACGTGAGGGGTGCTAACACCTTTCCCTCGCGTAACTGACTACCTTACCTATTTCTCTAGTTCGCTTCAACCGTGCTTATCCTTCCCCAAGGTTTATTATGTGTTTTCTTTTCGTCTCTTAGGATAAATAGACACGGATGATGACTCTTTTTCTTGTGCCACTTTTGCGTTTGTACTTGGATGAAAATCTCGGGAGAGACACTCATTATTTGTGTAATCATTTGTTCTTAAACGTTGTTTCATTTGCTTAATCTAAAAGCATAATTTGTAAATATTTTCTACTGTAAATCTGTTGAGATTTGTTTTCCTCAAGTGACTAGGTTGTTAGTTTGAATACTTGAGAGTGCTAAGGTTTCTTTATAGACTCTTAGAGGTTATTTGTAATCGTTCGAGATTAGTGGATTAAGTTCTTTTCTAAGGCGAAATCACCTTGACGAGTGGACAAGATTAACCTTTTCTAAGGTGAACTTGTATAAACCGAAAGTGTCATTCTTCTACCTCATCTTGTCAATCTCATTTATTTTGGTGAATAGTTTAAAAGAAAATTTTTTAAAAACCCAATTCAAACCCCCCTTTCTTGTGTTTTTCTCAACCTCCAGTTCTTTGTTACAGTTGGATCACGTCGTGATTCCTTTTAATCGTGGCACAATCTATCTTGTCGCGTGTGATCTTTGCGCGAGCCTTGATGTGATTTGTCCAGTAACGAATTGCTCTTTTCTTCACAATTTTTCACATTTTCTAAGCATTTCTTTGTTTCTTAAACTTCTTCACATTTTTTATATTTCTTCATAAAAATCAAACTCAAACTACTAAAAGTAATAAAAACATATGAAAATGCAAAATGAAATTATATGATGATAGGGTATCATCAGTAGGAATGACTTGAAACGATTCACTAACCATACCCCTATCTTTCAATGGAGAAGGTTATGTGTACTGGAAAGAGAAGATGAGAATCTTTATAGAGGGGTTGAGTTATGAAACCTAGACTGTTGTTCAAAATATTCCCTTTATTCCCACATATCAAGTTGATGGTGATATGGAAAATAAATAAAGAGAAATATTAACCCAAAAGGATAAGGAGAAAGTGCAACACAATTTTAATGGTAAAACCATTATCACTACCTCTCTTGGTATTATGAGTTTTTATGTGTTTCTTACTATGAGACTACTAAATAAAAATGGGACACCTTTCAACTTCTCCATGAAAATACAACCGAGGTAAAATGGGCTAGGATGAATACATTGATTCATGAATACGAGCTTTTCATAATGAAACCCAAAGAAAACATTCAAAATATGCATTCTACTAACACAAAAGAATCCAATTTTTTTTTGGATACCAAAGGTAAAAAAGTTAAATTATGATGAAAATATGGTTGTCGACTATAACTTAAAACGTCATATTAATAGTGATTGTTCAAATCATATGACTGAATATATAAATATGTTCTTTTATTTTACTCCTACAAGAGGAGAAAATTCTTCTTATGATAACATCAAATGTAAATCGGTTGGATCTGAGACTATTAGTAAGAACCCTAATCATACATTTGAGTAGTTTTGATTATTTATTTTTATAACACGATTTAATTAGTACTAATTAAGTTGTGTGAAAAGGTAATAAAGCATCGTTTAATTATTCTATATGCAAGGTCTTTAAAACCCCAAAATAAAATATATTGTCTTTCTCTATTAAAACTTATATAAAAAACATGATTATAGAAGAATTCATACATATTATCTTTGATTAATTAACCCCATATCTATTGTAGAGTTAGAGTTCTTTGTTTATACGGATATTCTAAGAAAAAGTATCTTAGAAGTTTAAGACAGGGAAAAACCCAAAGAATGGACAACATTAAAGGATCATCATCTTAATGAATAACATAAGAAAATTATCAAAAGAGGAAAGAATCCTTAAATAGATCAACTAAAGAAATGTGAGGCCCAAAAATAAATCTTAAGGTCTACATCAACAAAGACGAAGAAGGTCAGCAAATATTTTTTCCTAAATGAAAAAATCTCAGAGCTAGATTCTGTCATCGATGGGGAGATGTATGGTCTTATGTCCTGCTTAAATGTGCTTATACATGCTTATTTTTTCGTCTTTATCAAGTAACTAATCCCTTTTGTATGACCTAGTATTGTGTTCTATGTGTTGTTTATTTTTTTCTCTTCTTTTTATGTTTCCCGCCTTTTTGATAATAACAAAGCGGGACAAATATGCTCTTAGATGAGTAAAGTGTACTCTCTTCCAGTTTTACTAACTCCTTGAGAGATGAATTATCATTATTAAAAGAGAGAATATGGTTCTATATGTTGGGTAGGTAATATCGTCTAATGGTTTTGATGATGAAGAATGAACACGTAAAAACACATCTAAAGCATCATAAATAAAGAAGCATGCTTAAATCCAAGTGTCCAAGTTCTAGAAAAAGAGAAAGCCAAAGTTGAATCAAATAAAATTGTTGAATCAAAAGGAACTGAAGTTAAGTTCAAGTTGAAAATTCTAGATAATGTTTAAATCAAGGGCTAGACAAAGTTTAAACAAGCAAAAGAACTTGAAGTTATGAAAAATTGTAAATTTTTGAAAGTTCGCTTGATTCCACGCTTAAAATTTTATCTTGTTTTGACCAGTCAATGTACTAAGGTGATGTACACACACAAAAGTATTTTAAACTTCTCGTCTTTTTAATAAAACATCTTAAAAGAAATTGCTTAGATGACTAAGAAGCTTGTTTGACCAATAATAAAGGCAAAACACATTGTCTAATCGATTAGGCATTCAATTTAATCAATTAATGTTGGACAAATGACTCCAAGCCCAAGAAAGGGAGGTGAATTGTGCAGATTTAAAAAACTATGTCCAATTATAAAAAATTTGATTTATAAAATCGTTTAAATTAATTTTATAAATTAAACAGTGAAAAAACAACAAATAAATAAAAGAAAGAAAATCAGAGAGATGAAGAGATGGGAATACAACAGAAAGAAATTAAGAATAAAAATATAAAGATATAAGGGAAGAGAGAAATGCACCAGCGATTTATATAGTTTTGACCTAACCATTTGGCTTACTTTTGTCCCTAAAAATTTCTTCTTGAGAATTTGGATTATATGTGATGTGAGCTTTTCACATGCCTACAAACCTTCTTACAGTCAATCATAAGATTTTATACCGCTAATCCCCAAACCATACAATAATATTTTGCACCGGGCTAATTGATGACACTCTGTCATTACATGTTTTTTACGAGTATTTGGACTAATTGCGATTAAATACTAAGTCAAAGTGGGGCAAAATTGCCAAATAATAGCCAAGATTTTCCGAGTGAAGAGAAATAGAAGAAATAGTGAAAATTAGATAAAATAGGCACTAGAAGACGAAAATGGCACAGGAATAATCGTGGCCGCGATGCTTTACATCGTGGGCGCGTTGAGTTGCATCTCGGTCACGATGGGGTTTAGCGCAATCGCGATGGGCTAACTTCTAGAATTTTTCTGACGCGTTTTGACATGATGTTTTGGCTATAAATAGGATTTTCTAGTACATAATTAAGGGTTATGCGTTTTTTACTCTAAAGTGATGGCAAGGAGTCCCAGGAAGGCAGTTTTGAGAGCATTGGAATCCATTGCAGGCCAAACTCTTCAAGAATTTCACATGCAATAATCTTCTCAACTCTTTGTATTTTATTTTATTACTATAAATATTTAAATTACTCTTGGTAGTTTGTTTTTTTATGAATAATTGAAGTTATATTCTCTATTTGATTATCCTTGTTCTTAATGCTTATTATTTGTGGACGCGCTGGTAATATGAACTTAGACGAGTAGGAATTACTGACCCTAAGCCTATGAGTATGGACTAATTTCTACTTTCGCCGGTTGAATAGGGATAAGAGACCACTAATAGTAGATTTTAAATCAACGCACCGTAATAACGCCTAATTTCACTTTCGCCGACCGAATATGGATAGGAAGTCACTAATAGAAATTAGTGAGCTATACACCAAGGGATTGTGCATAGTAGCTTTGTTAATTCGCCGTAAAAATATAATGACTTTACCATTCATCTAATGCACTAAACATCAACAGGGGATACACGGTAAAACCTAGTTGTAACAACCGTTTTTCTTTTAATTATTTATTTAATTGTGTGTTATGTGATTCTTTTAATTGATTATGTGTTTATTATGTGCTTATGTGATATTTGTGTTATTTATTGAGAATTGTTAGTAAATAACATAAGTTAGTAAGGTTAATAGTTATTGAGCCTATGTTGGTGTTAGTAATTGAGTAGTGCTAATTAGAGCCCATTAGTAATTTAGAAGTTAGTAAGGGTTTTAACAGAAACAAGTGTTTTAGAGAAATGAAAGTTAGAATCTCATTTTGGGGAAAGAAGAGAAAGAAGAGAAGAGTGAAGAGAAGAGAGAAATCCAAGATTGAATCTAGAGTTATCTTCAATCCAAAACCCAAGGTAAGGGTGGGGTTATTTCATGCTAAAAGGATATATGATGATGTTTAGGGTGGATTTAGATGATATGTTGAACCATGAATTGAATGTTGTAGAAACCCTAGGTTTATGATGAAATTGCATGATTTTTGGTTGAAAACATGTTTTGATTGATGATTGATGATGAATGATATTAGATGTTGTGATTGTATGTGTCTAATTGCTGTTTGGATTAAGTTTTGGGTGGTGGGTGTGTGATTTCGCAGTTCTGTGTTTTTTGTTATTTTTCTGCAAAATCGCATGTCTGCTAAGTGGATGCTGTTTGTTTTTGAAAAATTAATTGAGCTCGCTAAGCGGAGCCGATCCTCTAAGCGGAGCTTAGATTTCATTTCACTTCTGTTTTTAGTTTGTAGGAGCGCGCTTCAAGCTGGGTTATTGAATTGGAGTTTCCATAAGCGCGCTGGAGGGTCGCTAAGCGGACCGTGCTGTGCAAAACTTTTTGTAACTTTGAAATGATATATCTTTTGATCCGTAACCCCTTTTTAAGTGCCGTTTGGACCTCCGTAAAGCTCTAATTGATGTCTTTTTAATGGATATGACTTAAAAACCTTTGGATATCTTTTGAAAACCTTTTTGATCCTTTCCTTGAATTGTATGTTGTCGATTTAATGATGTTTTGTGAAGTACTATGTGATTTATGTTTGTAGTGCCGTAATGACGTGATTGAGATGCAGTGAATTACTATGATGATAATGATATGGTTATTTCCATAGAACCTTGGCATTGAGTTGGTGTTGTTTTAGACGATGTATGACATGTTGCTCATGTTGTTTATGTTGCTTATGTGGTTTAAGTTGTGTTTGTGGATGTGCATCATTTGAGTCACATCCATTGCATTGTTTGAGACGGCCTTAATGGAAAATGTTTGAGACGACCTTAATGGCAAATGTTTGAGACGGACCAATGGCAATTGTTTGAGACAGGAGTTTTACTCCAACGGTACTGCATGCATTTGCATAAGTTGAGTCGCATATTGAGTCACATTCTGAATGTTTGTGATTATGACGTGAATGTTGTGATATGTTGATGATGGAGTTACGGTATCAGATATGTTATTGTAAATGGGATAATATCATTGTTGTTTGTTAAGCAATTTTTTGTAAGATGTGATGTGATGAGAAGTGGTGATATATGTATGATCTTTACCATGTCTTGGATATTATCATACGTTTATTTACAATGAATGATATCTCATCCCTTCTGTTTGAATGTTACCCTCTGTTGGTAATGTGCAAGTAATGACATGGAGTAGCCGCTTACCCATTATCTCGAGTCGGTGTGTCAATGCTCTGATTCGTAGCACTCGGGGGGATGTTTGCGATACTTGCTTGTGTCTTGTGTCATGTTGATTATATTTTGTTGGATTTTGTTGTTATGCCTGGTTGAGACATATTGGATATGTTGTGCCATGTTGGCTTGGATGTTATAATTTGGATTATGTCGATATTAAATTCCGCTGTGATATTATGAGGTTGTTTAAAGTTGATGAGATTAAATGACTATTGAGTTATGAATTCCTTCATTATTAAGTGTTATGTATCAATATAGATATGAGCTTGTATGATGTTTTGTTTAAGTTGAAAATGTGATGCCTCAAATGTGTTGCATGTATTGAGATTTTTGTACTATGATTTTCCTTATGAATCGTGGGGTAGATTTGAGGTGTTACATTAGTGGTATCAGAGCAGGTCGGTCCGTGCGACCAAATTTCGATTTGTAGCGTAGTCTGACAATCGTGTATTGTTATTTTGTGCTGATTGCTTTTGTGTTGCAGTGAAGAGTTAAGATGGCTGAAAGGAATGATGCTGCGATTGTTGCTGCTTTGGAAGCAATGGCTCAAGCTTTGGAACATCATCTGAATGTTGGTGAGAATGTTGCATCTCGCAATTTGGCTTCCAAAGGGAGAATCCACTTGTTTTCAAGGGCACTCATGATCCTGATGGCGCATTGACATGGCTAAAGGAGATTGAGAGAATCTTCCGTGTGATGAATTGCACTCCAGATCAGAAGGTTCGGTATGGAACTCATACGCTAGCAACGGAGGCTGATGACTGGTGGCTAGAGACTCGTCAGAGATTGGAGGCTAGTGGTGAGGAGATCACTTGGGTTGTGTTCCATAGGGAGTTCTTGAGGAAGTACTTTCCTGAGGATGTCCGTGGCAAGAAGGAAATCGAATTCCTTGAGTTGAGGAAAGGGAATAAGTCGGTTGTGGAGTATGCTTCTAAGTTTGGTGAGTTGGCTAAGTTTTACCAAACAATGATGGACCAACTGGCGAGTTTTCTAAGTGCATCAAGTTTGAGAACGGAATGCGCCCAAAAATAAAAAAGGCGGTTAGTTACTAGAAGATTCGTGTCTTTGCTGATTTGGTTGATAGTTGTCGGATTTATGAGGAGGACAACAATGCTCATTATCGGGTTATTAATGAGAAGAGGGGCAAGAGTCAACAAGGTCGTGGCAAGCCTTATGATACTCCAGTTTGCAAGGGTAAGCAGAAAGCTAGTGAGGGCAAGAGAACTAGTGGAGGAGATGCTCCTGCTGGTATTGTGTGCTTCAAGTGTGGCAAGGTTGGTCACAAGAGCATTGTGTGTACTGTTGCGCGACGAGGTGTTTTTGTTGTGGGAAGTTTGGACATGTGGCGTCTGAATGCCAGCATAAGCAGATGGTGTGTTTCAAGTGTGGTGAAGAGGGACATATTGGAAGCAAGTGTCAGAAGCCCAAGAAGGAGCAAGCTAGTGGAAAGGTGTTCGCCTTGTCGGGAACTCAGACCACTAGTGAGGATGCACTCACCAGAGGTACATGTTTCATTAATAGTATTCCTTTGATTACTATTATTGATACTGGTGCAACTCATTGCTTTATCTCTGCTGATTATGCTGAAAGATTGGGTCTTGTGTTGTCTGCTATGAACAGAGAGATGGTTGTCGATACTCCAGCTAAGGGATTAGTAACTATTTCTCTTATGTGTTTAAAGTGTCCCGTGTCGATTTTCGACAGAGACTTTGTTGTTGATTTTGTTTACTTGCCGTTGAGAAGTTTGGATGTGATCTTGGGTATGAACTGGTTAGAGCATAACCATGTTCATATTAATTGCTATGACAAGTCTGTGAGGTTTTCTACTCCTGAAGAGGAAAGTGTTGAGTTGTTGCCGGCTAGACAATTTCGCATGATGATGAAAGAGGAAGTTCAAGTGTTTGCTTTGGTTGCATCGATGTTTGTTGAGAATCAAGCAATAATAGAAGAGTTGAAGGTGGTGCGATAATTTCCTGAAGTTTTCCCTGGTGAAATCCCTGATGTACCTCCTAAGAGAGAAGTCGAGTTCTCTATTGATCTTGTACTTGGTACTAGACCCGTGTCTATGGCACAGTACGGAATGTCCGCATCAGAGTTGTCAGAATTGAAGAAGCAATCAAAAGAATTGCTTGAGAAGAAGTTTGTGAGGCCTAGTGTGTCCCAGTGGGGAGCCCCAGTGTTGTTAGTCAATAAGAAGGATGGAAGTATGAGACTTTGTATTGATTATCGTCAATTGAATAAGGTGACAATCAAGAACAAGTATCCACTTCCAAGAATTGATGATTTGATGGATCAATTGGTTGGTGCTCGTGTGTTTAGCAAGATAGATTTGAGGACGGGTTATCATCAGATTAAGGTAAAAGATGAGGATATGCAGAAGAAGGCTTTCATAACACGTTATGGACATTATGAGGATTTCGTGATGCCCTTCGGTGTTACTAATGCGCCAAGAGTATTTATGGAGTACATGAACCGTATTTTTCATGAGTATCTGGATCGTTTTGTGGTGGTGTTCATTGATGATATTTTGATTTATTCTAAATCAGAATCAGATCATGCTGAACATTTGAAGTTGGTATTGCAAGTCTTGAAAGAGAAGAAGCTGTATGCGAAGTTGTCCAAGTGTGAATTCTGGTTGAAAGAAGTTAGTTTTCTTGGTCATGTTATTTTTGGTGATGGCATTGTTGTGGATCCGTCTAAAGTTGATGCCATGTTGAGATAGGAAACTCCTAAGTCGACTACCGAGATTAGAAGCTTTTGGGTATTATCCGATTACTATAGAAGGTTCTTTGAAGGATTTTCTAAGTTGGCACTTCCGTTGACGAAGTTGACGTGCATGGGTAAGGCTTTTGTGTGGGATCTTCAATGTGAAGAGAGTTTTTCCGAGTTGAAGAAGAGATTGACGTCGGCATCGATTTTGATATTGCATAATCCGGAACAATGTGGTTTATTGTGATGCTTCTAAGATGGGTTTAGGAGGTGAACTCATGCAGAACGATAAGGTTGTTGCTTATGCGTCGAGGAAGTTGAGAGTTCATGAGAAGAACTATCCTACGCATGATTTGGAACTCGCTGTTGTTGTGTTTGTATTAAAGATTTGGAGGCATTATCTCTATGGTTCTAGATTTGAAGTGTTTAGAGACCATAAGAGTTTGAAGTATTTGTTTGATCAGAAGGAATTGAATATGAGGCAATGAAGGTGGTTAGAGTTGTTGAAAGACTATGATTTCGGTTTGAAATATCATCCAGGGAAAGCTAATGTTGTGGCTGATGCTTTGAGTCGAAAGACTTTTCATATGTCGGCAATGATGGTTAAGGAGTTGGAATTGATTGAGAAATTCAGAGATATGAGTTTGGTATGTGAAGTGACACCTAAGAGTGTTAGATTGGGTATGCTGAAGATTAACAATGATCTTCTGGATAGTATCAGAGAAGCTCAGAAGTTGGATGTGAAAATGGTAGATTCGATGGTTGGAATCGATTAAGTTGAGAATAGTGATTTTAAGTTGGATACGCATGGTGTATTGAGATTTCGTAATCGGATTTGTATTCCTGATGATGTGGATCTTAAGAGAGCGATTCTTGAAGAAGGTCACAGAAGTAATTTGAGTATTCATCTAGGAACTACAAAGATGTATCAAGATTTGAAGAATTTGCTTTGGTAGCCTGGAATGAAGCGTGACATAGCTCAGTTTGTGTATGCACGTTGGCTTGGATGTTATAATTTGGATTATGTCGATATTGAATTCCGCTGTGATATTATGAAGTTGTTTAAAGTTGATGAGATTGAATGACTATTGAGTTATGAATTCCTCTGTTATTAAGTGTTATGTATCAATATAGATATGAGCTTGTATGATGTTTTGTTTAAGTTGAAAATGTGATGCCTCAAATGTGTTTCATGTATTGAGATTTTTGTACTCTATTTTCCTTATGAATCGCGGGGTAGATTTGGGGGTGTTACACTAGTCGCTTTTCTCGTATTGAATTCAGAACAAATTTACTTTTTGCAAAATAACTCAAAACCCCCAAACCTTTACTTTTTAATTCGCACAACCGTAGTTTTGTTAAATAGCAATCCTTGGGGATGCGATTTTTATTACTTTAACACTATTGGTACACTTGCCAAAAAATATCACTAATCTCATAACCAAACAAAGCTTTTACATTAGGCTGGGCTCAGGAACAAATAGAGATTTTACCTGACTAATCCAAGAAACATTAAAGAGTTTTTCACAAGTTTAGCTTGGAACCAAATAGAGATTTTACTTGGCTAATCGCACAAATATAGTTCACTCTCAAAGCACTAAGGAAACCTTGTGAAGAATTCGAAAAATATGAAGTAAGAAAGAGTAAAAGTGAGAAAGAATAACTATATATTTAATTTCTAGTGTGTTTAGAAAGGAGGTGAAACCTTCTATTTATAAGAGAAAAGTTTAGCTCAAAAAGGAAAAAGATCCATGAGCCTTTTAATGAGTTAATTGATTCGGTACTATGGTTAATCGATTAAAAGCTTCAAAAAAAGACAACCCTAATCCCAAAATGAAACCCCATACAACGTGTACGTGTCTTAATAAATAATGAGTATTTCTAACCGATTAAGGAGTCTTTTATCCTGCTCTAATAGATTGAACTAAGTTCATATTAATTAGGCAGTCTACAAATGCTTCATAAATGATTAGGAATATTCTTAGTCAATTCCACCTGCAACTTGATAGTTCTTCTATAGGTTTTAAGGTGTTTTAGCAAATTCAGAGAGGTTTAAAAATATTTTCAAGTTAGTGTGTGAGTTGTCTTAGTAATTTGAGAATTACCATTATACCTTTACAATTAATTGATCACTCAGACACAAGATCAGACGAGCTTTCACACTTTCTCTATGAGACTTTGAAGTTTTGAAGTTTCAAGATCTCGTGCATGATTCATCATTGACTCAACACTTCATATGAGAATTGATTCTTCTAATTGACGAAACTTGATATAGCTTCTTCGATAAACACCATCTTCAGAGGTTGCTTGATCAGAGATCACCAAAGAGTTTACTGAATGTTGTTTGACCTCAGGCGTTGTTCTTATTGAATTTGACTTCACATCTTGATCTCACATAAGCATCTTGATAAAACATCTCAATCATTGATTCTTCTTGACAAATAAAGACTTCACATCATGTTGTTTAATATATAGTGTTGTCATAATAAAAAACACCGTAAATATCTGGCTGTTGTAAATAATTGTATCTACAAAATCATAGTCAGTCATATATGATTCGTGAAGTATTAATAATCACGTAAGAGTTGCATAAATATTTCTTTGATACGTTAAATATTTGAGTTGACAATTTATTTTATTTTTCTCAAAATTAATGTTTTTAACATGATTTTTCAAGAGTTGTTAGTTAGTGTTTGCAAGGAGTAAGGTTGTTCATGGTATATTTTGTGAGAAAAACTGAACCGAACCGAACCCAATCATAGTAAAAATTTACTCGAATTGAACCAAACCGTTTCAATTTACTAAGAACCAAACTGAATCAAAATTATTGGTTTTGTATACCGTTTCAAAATTTCGAACCGTACCAAACTGTTAGAAAACAATTTTTCCAAAACCGAACTGTTTATCAAAGAACCGATCCGTTAAGCTATTTTTTAGTTTTTTTTATTTAAAATTAACTTGTTTTAAACATTTTTCAATTTCAATTTTGGTTTGGTTCAAATTCAGTTTCAGTTCGGTTCGATTTCAATTACGCTTCGATTCTAAAACTGTTTATGTATAATGGTTTGATTCAATAACCAAACATAATTGTTTGATTATTTTAACTTCAATTCAATTCAATTAGCCAGTTCAATTATTTTAACTTCAATTCAATTCAATTAGCCAGTTCTATAACAAACCCTAACAATTAGCATCAAATTATGGGTCATGAAAGATACCACCAGATTTGGTATGGATATGTTTTACCACTTCAGGATGTGGGCCCATGCTCTCTTCTCGAATCTCAGATTCCATTCACGGGTCGTTTTTATGTGTCAGAAATTCAAAGTCTTATATGCTTGCGTGGTGAAGACTATAATAAGATAACAAATTTTGGAAATATATGCAGACAAATTAAGATCAACAATTTGTAAAATTACCAAAAGGATCTTAAGAACTAAGTATAACAAGAAATTTATAACAAAAAAATTGAGTTAGAAATACACAATATTTTAACTAAAAGTTTTTTTATTTCTTAAATAATATTATGAGTGAGAGTAATACTTATTCGGCCAAAAATTTAGATATAAAACTTCATCCCAATTCACACACTTATATAAATCATAGAATAACTAATAAATAAAATATTATACTGATCTTTTCAAAATAATTAAATCATATATTATTTGTGTTTTCAAAAAATTATTATTTGTACTTGTAACTAAGTAAGTATTTTTCTATGTAATAATAAATTATTTTCTGTCAAATTATCAAATGATTAGAATTTATTTTTTTTTACATAAGAATTTAAAAATAAATTAAAAATATATTTTGAATTCGAATTTGTGCATCTATATCTAAATTAATTAATTTTAAAAATTAATTTTAAAATAAGTTCCAAAATAAGTACACCTAATCTATTTTAAAGGAAGGACTTTAGTTTTAAATAAATACATATTCTATTCAAAGTAGCATAATATTTTATTATTCATAATTTTAATTAAAGTTATTATAAATTCTTTTTATAAAAGAATGTTTGTTCATTGTTGGACCCATATATATTAGACAGAGAAAGAGGATGTTTGTATTAGTTTTTCTCTCTACGTCAGATTTAGACTTTAAGAAGCTTTTATACTGAAACACTATAAAAAAAAAAAAGAAAGAAAATTAAGAGGTCTTTTTTACAACTTAAAGAAAAAAAGTTACAAAAAAATTAAACATTTTAAGAGTGCCTTTATAGATAAATGTTGTAATTTTGTTTTACAAAATGACAAAAAATATCAATTTCAAAATCATTTTTATAAAAAATGCTATCAAATTTAATAACACTTCCAATAAAAATCACTATCTTTTAGTGACACATGATTTTTTTAAAAGACGTGAGACGTGAGAGTGCTATTTGCCAAAAGTGTTCTCCTTCTTTTTTTCAAATATTTTCTTCTCATCCTCATTCGTGTTCATGCTTTCAAAAATCCCAGAATAAAAAGAAGGTCACATAGTTGCAGAAAAAATGGTCGAAAAATAGTTATTATCTTGATTAAGACCGAGTTTTTATAAATCTCTGATACAATTTTTTTATATGTAATTTTTTATTTATTTCTGTTGATTGTTTATTTCTACTGTGCTTAAATTTGTTTTTCTATAGTGATTTTGTTATATTTATTTTGTTGTTTACTCTTTGCAAAATTATTTTAACCAATTGTTTCTACCAATTTTTTTAAGTAGACATTATTGTTCAAAGTAACACAACTTACCTCTATTATGTTTGAAGTCATTTGTCCAATAAGTGACATGAGAGTCTAACTCTTGTTATAAGACTAATTATCTTATAAGGTAGAATAATGACCGTAAACACTTCTATTTTTAACAAAGGACTTTTCATGAATACACATCCACCATTTGATGGTGAAAGATTTAACTTATGGAAAGTTAGAATGAATTTTTTAATCAAAGAAAACGATTTTGAAATGTGGAATTTTATAATCAATGTTTGTTTATTCCTACTTTTTGCTTATTGATAAAGTAGTAAACAAACCTGACACGAGGAAAGTGAGACTTGGTTTTAAAGCCAAAAATCTTTTGATAAGTGCCTTAAGTTCTAAGAAGTTCTTTTACGTTTTTAACTGTGATTTTACCAAGGAAATGTGAGACACTCTTAAGATGATCAATAAGATTTCTCCTGAGATTAAACAAGAGAGATTGAATACACAAATCCAAGAAATTGGGATACCAAATGAGTATATCAGTCATCCTCATAGATGACACCCAACCATTGAAATCCTTAAAGGTTATGTTAGAAAATTTATATCTAACAATTATCTAAGAATTAAGATTTGGCATTAGAAATCTGATCCAATTCTCAATTCAAAAGATATTAATGTATTTGTACTGAATAAAAGAAGTGTAGAACAAATGATAGTTTGACTTAGAATTGAAATTGTTAATCTGATCCAAAATAAACTTTAAAGCCAAAAATCTTTTGATAAGAGCCTTAAGTTCTAAGAAGTTCTTTTACGTTTTTAATTGTGATTTTACCAAGGAAGTGTGAGACACTCTTAAGATGATCAATAAGATTTCTCCTGAGATTAAACAAGAGAGATTGAATACACAAATCCAAGAAGTTGGGATACCAAATGAGTATATCAGTCATCCTCATAGATGACACCCAACCATTGAAATCCTTAAAGGTTATGTTAGAAAATTTATATCTAACAATTATCTAAGAATTAAGATTTGGCATTAGAAATCTGATCGAATTCTCAATTCAAAAGATATTAATGTATTTGTACTGAATAAAAGAAGTGTAGAACAAATGATAGTTTGACTTAGAATTGAAATTGTTAATCTGATCCAAAATAAACTTTACCCAGTTGACTTCATTTTGTGTAAGAAGAAGCCAGATGAGATAAAGGTCCATGTCATCAACTCTGGCTCTGTTTCTCAGTTTCATGTACATAGTTTTCTCAACAACCCAATGGATCATGCACATCTTGCATTTCATTTGACTGAATTTAAAGTTGGCATTGTTAAGATGGTCCTTGAATAAGGATTTTGAGATCATCATGACGAAATAAGCTTCGTTGAAACATGGGGTGTAACATCCCGATTTTATTAATATTTTTATTAATTATATTAGTAATTATACTATTTGGTATTTTTAATAATTATTTATTTAATTAGTTATTATGTGATATAATAATTATTTGAAATATTTAATTGTATGTGTGTTTGTGTTATTTGGGTTGATTAAGTTGTATGAGAGATATAGTTAATTGAGTCTTAGTAGTAGAAACGTAATAGATGAATTATGGGTTAAGCCCATTAAGAGAAAAGAGATAGTAAGAGGAGAAAATTAGGATTTTAGAGTTGGAGTCTCATAACTTATTTTTGGGGAGAAAGGAAAAATAGAAGAGAGAAGAGAAAGAAGGGAGGAGCACTTGAGAGAAGAAGAAAATTATGGATGAAGCCTTAATTTTTGCAGCAAGTTTCAGCATAGAGTCACCTTGGAAAATCGGGCATATCTCTCAATCCAACCGTTGGATCGTTATGGTACTTGGACACAACGTTCCTGACTCATAGAGGTAAGTTCTGACCGGAGCGATTTTGATTTTGAGGGTTTTAAGTTTGTCTGATAAGCTGATTCCCGAACTGGTGTTTAGGCGTGTCTCCAATTGATGTTAGAAAGGATTTCTTTTGGAGAAAAACTTAGAGCTATGATGAAAGAGTCCATATTTACCAGGGTAAGGGTGAGGTTCGAATTATATAACCAGGAATATGATGATTGTATGTGGGATTAAGGTGTATGAATTTTTCCATGGATTATTTATTGTGATTCTGTCGTGTTGATTCGATGAAATTAGTTGTTGTTGTGGTGATAATTGTTGTTGTTTTATGCGAAGTTGTCGGATGTTTCAGTGACGATGTATACCTCTATTTATTGGTATAGCGACGATATAGGCTTATGCCTTTGTGACGATGATGTTGTTTGTTGTGTGTGTTTGTTGCATTCATATACATATGCATTTTTGGCGACGGTCTGGATTGGCAAATTAGTGACGAAGGCTTATGCCATGATGCCTCTGTTAACTGGCAATTGGTGATGGGGGATGAAGCTCTGGGTACCACATGCATGTGCAATTGTAGAGTCTCATTATATGTGGCATGAGTGTGATTTAATTGTGACGTGATGTGACTTGAGTTGTTGTTGAATATGACGATGTGAAGTGAATTGTGATAATGTGAAGTTGTAATTATAAGTTGTTACGCTAATGGCTTGTTGTGACAGGTACCGTCTGAAAGATGAAAAATAGTTGTTATAACTATTATTATGTTGTTGATTTTGTTATTATATCTGTACAGTTTTAAATTGTTGTTATAGCTGTCGTCTGAAAGTTGTAAAGTGATAATTTTGTATGATTTAATTCTAACATATTAATTATCATACTTTTGTTTATATTTTTCGATATCTCACCCCTTCTGAATGATGCTTCCCTTACCGTGGGAAACGGACAGGTACTCAAGATAGCAGTGGATGTTTTGAAGTGATTTTATGAAGTCTTTAGTTGTTGTTAGTCGAGTTGGTGTCTTGCTCTTATACGTAGCACTCGGGGGAATAAAACGATTGTTTTAATTATTATTTCTTTTGCTGAATTTTATATGGTTTTGGTTTAAATTGTAACTTAAAGTTACCGTGCAATGATGCTACGACTTGAATTGAATATTTATGAAGTTTGTTGATTCCGCTGCGAGATAATTATTGAATTTAAACAAAGTGATTTTTAGTAATGATTTGATTATCGTTTTAAATTCTTGTGCTATGTATCTATGTGAAGGCAAATAAGCCGTAACTGTTTTTGAAATGACGAATATGTGATACCTCAAATGAACTTGTTTGAAATTTATATTCTGATTTTTCGTATAATTTATCGGGTAGATTTGGGGTGTTACATTAGTAGTAGCTCAATTGGTAGCAGGAATTGCTATGAATACGTACTTAACCCCTAAGTACGTGGTTCGATTCCTGCGGGAGGCAAAAACAATATTTCCTGGGCAGCCGGTAAGCGGACCTAGGGGGATTATTGATTAAGCTGGTGACATGCTCGGTTGGTCGACACAGTTGATGCGTGTAGCGGATATCGGGGTGTTACATGGGGCACTAAAACAGTCACTTCGATTCCTTTGAATTCCAGTCTAAAATGAGATTTAAAATCAACATGGGTAAACTCAATATACAACCTCTTCTATTGCGTAAGTAGCACATTTGAAGGACCAATTCCATCTTCATAACCCAAACTCTTATACAACGTGAATAAATTCTCCTTTAGCAACCTCTATTCGGGGTTCAGAGCATCTGATAGAAATTAATACTTGTTTGGAGTCTAGAAGAAGTGGTCTTGAGTCCAACCTTTTTGAAATCTATCCCCAAATCTAGTCGGATACGAACTGGGGGTTAGAATGAGAATGGTTATCTCCTTGAAGAATACATAAACTGGAATGGGCTTCTTGGCTCTAGGGGACAACCGGGAATTTATGATCTTTGAAATTCTTCCAAGCATCAATATACGCATCAAACACTTTCTTCGGTTAACAACGCGAGAGCAACTGATCGGTCACCATTTCTACTTAATTATCGTCATGTATTCGGTCTAAATCTATCGATTCGGTAATACTTTGATCATTGTTTTATTGTTTTTGTTTAAGTATCTCATGTTTGATTGCTTTTATGTTTACTTTGCATTATGTTTTAATTTAAGTTATTTAGATTCTTTTGATGCCGTTTGGTTGGTTTTGTACATATTTCAGTTTTGGTTGAAGAGTCTAAAGTGTCAATGCAACAATGGAAGAAGATGAGAAAGGTTTGAAGATGAAGTAATAAAATACTGGAGTCAAGCACGGCCCGTGCTTCCAAGCACGACCCGTGTCATATGAATGACACTTCTCCATACAAAAATCCAGGAGGACAACACGGCCGGCCGTGTGGCTGAGCATGGCCCATGTCAGGACTGCTGGGAGCAAAAATAAAAAATCATATAAGAGCAGCACGGCCAGTGCTTCCAAGCACGCCCAGTGTTGCTGAGAGCGTGAAAACTTCCAATTTTAGGGCTTTTTCATTAAACCTCCACTTTGGGGGCACTTTAGACATTCCACTTGGCTGAGATTTGTACCTAGACTATTTAGTTGAGTTTGAGAGAATTATTTTGTGACTTTTGCATCATACGATAGAAAATCACAAAGGAGAGAAGATAGCTTCATCAAGAGTTTTGGAGACGGAGGGATTCAAGGGTTTCCACCATTGAAGATCAAAGTCACCATTATTTTTAAGTAGTGTCTACATTCTTTATTATGTCTTTCTTGAATATTATGAGAGGCTAAACCCCCCAATGCTAGGGGGTGGTCCTGATTTGGTTTATGTAATGACTCTGAATTCTTGATTTCATCAATACATTGGTTTATGTTATTCAGTTAAATTATGCAATGTTCTTAATGTTTTCTTTATCGGTCAAATAAGGATTAATCTACGACTACCAATATAGGACTGTAGTTGTTAGGGTTTGTACATAATTTGATTATAGTAGATATCACCTAGGACTAGGGATACCCTATAATTGCCACATAATCTTGATATTATAAAAGCTTGGTTTCAATTTAGGTTCCTAAGGACTTAGGATTTAGGTTGGAAGACCAAAGGTTTTTTCACTAAGGGCTTAGGAGAAAACACCCTAAAGATGTGGTAACTGAATTTTACGAACTTGTTGAAGAGATCTTAATTCTGAGTGTTACATGCTGTTATACCCCAAAATTTGCCCACATATTTTTCAAGAAAACTCCAATCTAAAAATTAAGGGTCTCATATAATCATGGATTTTTATTTCAACAAATATCCTGACATATGAAATACTTAGTTTTTAGAATCTTTCTTATACAGTAATTTGGCTTGCAGTTGAATTTATTCTTACGCAAACGCCAAATACTGTTTATAACTTCACACATGCTATTTATTTATTTACAGATAAATAGTACTGACACAATTGGTACAGAGTTAAATCTTTTTGCAGGCGCAGAATCAGGAAACTCAGACTATACTGGTAACAAGTAGATTATTATTATCTTTTGTTTCCCACTAATTTTTGTACTATATTCCATTATTTGCAAAAATCTTTTCAAATCTCTTTTTTCAAAAATCAAATCTCTCTTTTTCCAACACTATCTACACTTTCTTTCAAATCTTACTTCCACTCAAATTTTCCTTTTGTACGGAATCACATCATTCCCCAACGTCTCTTTCCTTCTTTCCATTCTATAAATACCTCTCATTTTCTTCCATAAAATCTCACATCAAATTCCAACTCATCTTTCAAATTTCCACTTCATAATCCATTTTCTCTTCTTCCCTAACAAGAATGGCAAAGTGGATAGAGACACTGTTTCTTACAGTCATCACCATTGCTACGGTGATCATGACTTTCTTCTGCCTGCACAGTCCTGAGGAGTGTGGACCTGCAATGGTTATGCTCCCAATCATCTACATGTTATTGTTCATAGCATGGGTCATTAATCGTCATTCTTAAAATTTGCCGTATTTCCTATTTCTTAAATGTACCGTTTATTCGTCGTACTGTTCAATATAGTATGTGATATTTGTACTGTCAGTATTAAATGTTGTACTATTTGTCATAATTTTGCTTAGTTACTAAGATAATATTTTGTGTGTTTTCTGCCAGTCAAATATTCCTATTTCTGTGCATTAATTGATTTTCAGGGTTATTATCGGTAATTTTGCCCGCATACCGTAAATATTAGTTATTTATTATGTCTGTGTTTTTCTAACAAGTCATGTAAATAAACTTTCATTTTTCACATAAAACAAAAACAAAAAACAACAAAAAAGAAAATTAACTTTGACTGTTGATTTTTCACTCTAACTGCTGCATCAATACCTGAACAGTCAGTCGACAGCCAAACTGCTGGCAGTACAATTCTCAGTGTTTTGTACCATCAATCAAATCAATCTTTCACAATTCAAAATTCCAAGATTTTTGTGTTAGAAGTCTTCTGAATATCACGCGATTAGCAGAAACTCAGCACTGCACAAAAATCAGGTACGCTTAACTGTCTCCTACACAAACAGTCCCTAATCAGGGTTTTTCTTGTTTTTACAGGGGCAACAAGTTTTTGAGAGCTCAAATGGATTTCATATACATCCATATATCTCAAAGTACCATCATACAAATTTTCAAACTTCAAATCACTCAGACGCACCGTCAGCAGCTCAAACAGTCAACAGACGACCCGTTTGACCAAAAAAGTCAACAGACAGTCAAAAATGAAATTTTTTGTCAAAGTCCATATTTTGTCAAAGGATTCATCATTTGATCATTGGATGATCATAATTCATCAAGGAAAGATCAAAAATCAACAAAACCCTAAGATTCAAAATTAGGGTTTTTGCCTGAAAAGTCAACTCAACTTTGACTGATCATAACTCTCTCATCCTTCATCCAAAAAATTCAAACCAAAGCTTGTTTTGAAGGAAATTCAATTATCTTTCAAATGCCATTGATCCCATGATCATTGGATTCACCATTTGAAAAATATGACCAAAGACATTACAGGTCATTTTCAAAGTCAACAAAAAGACACTTTTTTCAAAAGGACACACAAGGAGCTTCAAAAATCATTTTGACATGAGACCAAAGACATTGGTTAGAGGACTCTTTGAGGTTTCTAAAAAGTGCAAGATCTCCTTCATATGACAAAAATTGAAGGATTTACACCTTGTTGAAGTTGGCTAAATTTTGGTAAAATGCATGAAATCAACATTGCTCAAAAATGTATTTTTTCCAAATGGGGCCAAGTTTTCAGCATTCAAACATCATTTCCATGTTACTATGGGCCTCCCACGACCAAGACTAAGCCCATACCTTTTTTTTATCCATTTTTGCATAATTTTATCTTACTTTAAGATTAAAATTAAAAGGAAAATGCATGGATAAAGGTTAGCTTACAAATCAAGCATGACTCACCTCAAAGAATCTTCATCTTTCTGCAGAGAATTGAAGGGCAAGGCAGGTGCATTGAAGGCAAGATGACTTGGTCAAGAATTCAAGCCTTTTATATTAAAAAATGCAAAGTTTCAACAAAGGCAACTAAGACACATCTTAGCTTCATTTCTAAGCACACATAGCTTATAAATAAGCTATCTTAGTTCAGCAAAGAAGAAGAGACGAATTCAGAAGCATAGCATAGCATATAACACTTGTAATCACTTCAAAAAATTCAAAGAAAAACTCAAATTCGGATTTGTAATTTTAGTCCATTTCAATACAAACTAAGCATTCATACACCTTCCTTAAACATCACTGAAACTATCTCAATCAATTACAAGCCTTGAAGCTCACTGAATCGAGCTACACAGGTCAAAATTTGTTCAAACTAAAATCAATTCGTATCTGGTTAATCACACATGTTTAACAAGATGTAGACATACTATTGAGTTTGGTTTGAGGTGTAGATCATTTCTGGAAACTTAATTGAAGTTTGGACACGTATAAACGAAACTACCATTTTAGGGTTCATAGCTTCAAATTTAGGGCTTTCCAAATTAGGCAAAATTAGAAGTTCTAAATAGCACCATTAGATTCGTATGGACAAAACGAATTGAATGGTACCATCGCGCTAAATGTATGTGTGCGTTTGACCCTATTCGCTATTTTGCAGGTTTAGTAAGTAACCAATTACAGCGCTTTTGGTAAGAAAGCGCTATTAAAAGTCTTGTCTGAAGGTTGAAGACGAAGACGTGTCCCCCCCCTATTGGTTCTGACGCGCGCGCTTTTTTTGAATATAACCCTTGGTTTCAGTGTTTTGCAGGCGTGTCATAAGTGATGTTCCCTCACCATCTGGACCATCTGATCTCATTTATGACTCATCCAACGCTCCAGATCACGCATGCACACCATGCTCCCTCACAAACAACCACACAGGATCAGTATCCTTTATTTCTATTTTATTTTCTATTTTTATTTTAATTTCTTTGTTAAATTAATTAAAAATAGTTTTAAAAATCCAAAAAATACACAAAAAATATTTTTAGACTTCTAAAATAATATATTATTTTCTGAAATAAAAATATTTTATTTTCTTCAAAATTTCAATATTTTGCATAATTAATTAGTATATATTTATATATTTGCTTTTTAATTATTCCAACCAATCAAAAAATCATAAAAAAAATTGTTCTTTGTATTAAATATTGTTTATATATTATAAACTAATTTTGTACATATTTTGAATAATTTTATCTTTAAGTTTTAATTATTTGTATAATTATTTGCATAATTATGTTTTAATTAACTTAAATCAGCTTCAAATCAATTTCAAAAAATCCAAAAAAATTAGTTTTGTTTTAAAATTAATTGACAAATATTTTGTACATATTTTAAACTTAATTTCTAGGTTTAAATCTATTTTCATCTTTTTTCTTCATTTTAATTTAATTAATCATGCATTAATTATAATTAAAATAAATCATAAAAAGTCCAAAAACATGCCTTTTATTTTTCTTGCAATTTAAATTCCTAGATAAATGTATAGGATGTCAAATTCATGTAAATAGGCTAGTTTACATTTCCTGCATAATCGATGTAATAGCGTAGATTTACTTTCCGCACTTTACATTTCCGCATTTTAATTTCCAGCACATATAAACTGCGTGTATGTCAAAGATAAAATTGAACCGTTAGATCACTAACTTCAAAGATAAATATCTGAATCCAATCACAATCACACTTGCACCTCTTCAGGTAATCCCTTTTACAATCTTTCAAAATCAAAGTCAAAATTCTACTGTTTTGAGTACAAAATCGAACCTTGCTTTTATATCCGGTGAAAGGATAGATTTTTAAAGGAAATAGGATAAAGAACTTACAACTCAGGGTAGACCTCCTAGTTTGCTTGCTCAAATCAAAACAAACAAAATTCTCATACACTGTTGATTTTTCAAAACTTTCAAAAAAGACAATACTTTGTATACATCCAAACACGGATTATTACAAAGTTAACGTTCTTTTCAAAACATCTTTCGAAAGATAAACAAGCATTTTGTATACATCCACACACGGATCATTACAAAATTCAAATTACAAAGGTATTTGAAACCACATATGAGCAATTTCAGAGCAATTGAAAAGTGATCGAAAAACAAGTGAGCTAAGCAAACTTAAGAGCCCATGGATAACCATGGATACAAAGGGTGCTAACACCTTCCCTTTGTATAACCTACCCCCTTACCCAGAATTTCTTAAAGGTCTTTTTTCTGTTTCTTTTATAAACCTTTCCTTAATTGGATAAAATAAAAGGTCGGTGGCGACTCTGTGATATTTTCAAAAATGCGAAAGCATTAAGCGACAAAAAAGAGTCAGTTCACGTATCTCTACAGATCAGAGGTATGGCCCGGTATTAAAAAAAATCGGAGGTCCACAGAACTGGAGACTCTGCTGGGGAGATACTTTCAAAAACAAAATGCTTTCAAAAGGGGTTACCTTAAGAGAATAGGTCGATGTTTTCAATTGTTTGACTTGATTGCTTTATTTTTCAAAGGCTTGCTTGGGTATTTTGCTTGTGTGAAAGATTCTAACCCGAATCTAGAGATACCTTAAGTATATGACATTAGACCAAGGAAACTGTACGGCATGTACCGATATGGTTGATCTGGTAGTCATCGTTAGTGCGACACTTTGGTTTATACTGATGTCCCTTGAAAACGATCAAGGAGTATATTAGGCTTCCGAAATGTCATTAAACACTAATTTGTCTTAGAACCTTTTTAGTTGAACTTGACTTGTGGCCTATTAAGTGGCTAGCTTTGAAATTGATCGAAGTTAGTTATCCTCGAGGAATATTTTGATCGGCCGCTCGAGCGCCGTATTGAGATGTTACTTCCAAGGATCATAGAACCCGAATCCAATTCTAGGACAGGTTTTAACCAACTCAACTTCAGTGGGGAGGGTATCACCTATCAGCTCCATGCAAGCCTTTAAACCTAAGGCTATTGTTTGATTTGTTTTTGTGTGCCACATGTTTGCATCATAAGCATATCATTTTTTGCACCAGACACTTCAAGGATCAAAGAGTTTACCTTTGTTTTTGCAGGTAATGGCTCCCGCCACCAAAGATTACATCCGAATCAACATCTCAACGGTACCATCTGAACTAAAAGACTTAGTGTCAGAATTCCCCAGGAATGTTCAATTCACTGAAAGGCATGGTCACCTACTCCATTTGGTTACCTCAAAATTTGAAGAAGACATGATACGGGTCCTGTTCCAGTTCTTTGACCCTGAACATCATTGCTTTACCTTTCCTGATTACCAGTTGGTACCCACTTTGGAAGAATTCTCTGAACTAATGGGATTGCCTGTTCGAAATCAATTACCTTTCACTGGTTTAGAAAGGATTCCAAAACCTGGAGTCATTGCTGCTGCTTTACATCTGCGGAAATCAGAAATCGAGTCCAATTGGGAAACAAAGAGTGGAGTTAAGGGTTTGCTTGCCAAGTTCTTATTGGAAAAGGCTCGACTACTGCTAGAAAACAAAAGTTATCCAGCTTTTGAGGAAGTTATGGCACTTTTGATCTATGGGTTGGTTTTATTCCCTAATCCCGACCAGTTCATAAGTGTACACATCATTAACCTTTTCCTAATCCGTAACCCGGTACCAACCTTGCTGGGAGACATTCTACATTCTCTACACACTCGTACCATGAAGAAACGAGGAACTCTCATGTGCTGTATACCACTACTGGCTAGGTGGTTTACATTTCATCTTCCCCGATCAGTGTTGAGAAATGAACAAAGAATGCAATGGTCTCACAGGATTATGTCTTTGTCTCATTCAGATATCCGTTGGAACAACTTCTTTCAAAGAGACATTACTATCATTGATCATTGTGGAGAGTACCCTAATGTGCCACTCCTTGGCATCAAAGGAGGCATCACTTACAATCCCTCTTTAGCTCTACGCCAATTCGGATATGCAAGGAGCAACGGTCCTCATGACATGATTATCCATGGCATTGTGTTTGATTACGAGAATGATTCTCATAGACACCGACGAAGGTTCATACATGCATGGGGCAGTGTCTATAGAATAGAAAGCAAAACTCTGGGGCAATGGAATTCTATTCCTATGGAACCCTACCTCAGATGGGTCCGCACTCATGCTCAGAAACTCCTTATGCCATATCCTGCTGTTCTACCTGTGACTATTGAACCAGAGGTCGAAGGATATGAACCTCAAGTTATTCTACACCCGGACATGCCAACTGACCTAGAAGAGTTGCAAAAATCTTGGGTTCAACTCAAAGAGGAAAGAGACACCTTCAAATCATACTGCCAAGACTATGAGAGAAGGATATTGGAGCTCACCGGACAGCTTCAAGAAGAACAACAGATCAACACATTCCTGGGGGCAAAGAGAAAGCGTCCACGGGAGACCTGAAGGATCATTTACTTTATTTCTGTCTTGTAAGCCCAAATGAGGCAAAGAAAAAAAGAAGCAAAAAAAAAAAAAGAAGAAAAAAAGAAATAAATTGATTAACTAACGTTTGTTTCTTCTTTAACAAATCTAAACTCTGAGATCCTTGAAATATTGCACACACATTTCACTTCATGCATTGCATATACATTTCATACATTGCATTCATATACATTGCATTTGCATTTCATACATTGCATACACATGGCATCCAGTCATACACATTTCATAACAGGTTCTCATGACGGATTTCTCATCTCCTCGCTGTTTATTTCAGTCAGAAGAGATGGAATCCGAGGCAAGTATCAAGAATCTCGAAGCACAGAATGCCCAAGTTCAAATGGCAATTCTGGAGCTGGCAAAAGGGCAACAAGAACTGAAAGCCCTGATAATCAAGAAGAAAAAGAAGCCCAAAGGATCTGTAGGTGTGAGTCACCTGAGAAGAAAGATCAAAATCCCAGTCAAAAAGTTCACAAAGCCACCGATCCCTGAAACAGTCGGTGATGATGAACAAGAAGACAATCAAAGCAACCAGGGTTCTGCTAAACCCTCTCTCTCTTCAAATGAAGAAAATGATCATTCTGGAGACGAACCGGATGATGAAAAATACCAACAGCTGGAAGATCGTATGAAAGCTATGGAGATACAAAAAATACCTGGCTTAGATTTCAATGATCTAGGGCTCATCTCGGATGTTGTTATCCCTCCAAAATTCAAGGTTCCTGTCTTTGCAAAATATGATGGAGTTTCTTGCCCGAAACTACATCTGAGATCCTATGTGAGGAAGATACAACCTCATACGACAGATAACAAATTATGGATTCACTTCTTCCAAGAAAGTCTGTCGGGTACACAACTCGAGTGGTACTACCAGCTGGAAAATACCAAGGTTCATACTTGGGAAGAATTAGCTGCTGCTTTTTACAAACAGTACCAATACAATGCTGATCTTGCGCCAACCCGTACTCAACTAAGGGGCATGTCTATGGGACCAAAAGAAAGTTTTAAAGGATATGCACAAAAATGGAGAGATATGGCTGGAAGGGTTCAACCACCCTTATCTGATCGCGAACTAGTTGACATGTTCATGGGCACTTTAACTGGCCCTTTCTATAGCCATTTGCTGGGAAGCTCATCATCAGGTTTCACTGACCTGATACTGACCGGAGAACGTGTCGAAAGTGGCATTCAAAATGGAAAAATTCAAATAGGTTCCACCTCTGGTACTACAAAAAGGCCCATCAGCGGGAGAAATGAGGTCAATGCAACACAAATTCAGAAAAGTCGCAAAAGTGAGCAGCATCAATCTGTAGGGGCAGTTCTGATCTCCGCATCTGCACCTCAAAAAGATCAACAGCCAAAATATACGCATCGACCAGATGCACCAAGAAGAAATTTCACCAAAATCAACATGCCAATCTCTCAGGCATTGCAGCACTTGCTAAAAGCAGATCTGATCACCTTAAGAGGTCCTCCAAAGAATGTCAACACTTCCTCTCTGAATTATCGCCCTGATGCGACATGTGCCTATCACTCAAACTGTCCAGGACATGACGCAGATCACTGCTGGGCCCTGAAAAATAAAATACAAGATATGATAGATGCTGGTGAAATTGAGTTCGATCCTCCAGAAACTCCAAATGTCATCACTGCACCTATGCCAAAGCATGACAAAACTGTCAACGCTATCCTGGACACTGTTTACATCTATGATGTGAACGAATTATCAACTCCACTCTGCGAAGTCAAAGGAAAGCTAATCCGAGCTGGTTACTTTCCAGGGTGTGACATCTAACCGTGAGCAATGGTCTCGGTTTCTCCGATGTGGATCTAACCCCTGCTGGAAAAAATCACAACAAAGCCTTACATATCTCCATTGAATGTAATGGCACCACTCTATCTCATGTGCTAGTAGATAACGGTTCTTCTCTGAACGTGTTACCGAAAACAGTACTAGAAAAGCTTGACTTCAAAGGAATTGTGTTACAGCCAAGTGATGTTGTGGTAAGAGCCTTTGACGGGTCAACCAGAACGGTGTACGGAAAAGTGAATCTCCCAATCAGAGTGGGTTCTCAAATCTTCGATTCCATCTTTTACGTAATGGAAATTCACCCAGCCTACTCCTGTTTACTTGGACGCCCTTGGATACATGGGGCAAACGCTGTAACTTCTACCCTGCATCAGAAGTTAAAATATCCAGTAAAAGGAAAGATTGTCACAGTCTATGGCGAAGAGGAATATGTGGTTAGTCACCTAAGCAATTCCAAATATGTCGAGTTGGAGGACGAATTCATCGAAACTCCATGCCAATCATTTGAGGTGGTCTCTCCAGATGTCTCTACCACCAAGCATATTCCTGCTACTCCAACTACAACTATGGCTTCTCTCAAAGATGCCAAAGCCATGATTGAACAGGGTGATTGCACAGTATGGGGACAGCTTCCCGATATACCCTACAAATCTGACAAGCTAGGTCTGGGCTATGATAGTGAAAATCAAAAGAACGATCAAAGTCCTCGTTCTGAAGGATTGATGTCACACTTCGTCAGCCAAGAAGTGAACGCTATTGAAGATGAAGGAGTGTTATTGAACCATATCATTCAGCCATATCCAGACGAAATCCCACCCATTTCCATGGGAATATGGGATGCTGTTCAAGAACCAAACGGTGGATATAATTATCAGTATGCCGAACCTCAGAATTCTTATATTGCTATGGAGGACCTTACCCCGACTGGATGGGGTGATCAAATTGGAAATGATCAAATTTTCACAAGTCCTGTCACTGAGCAATATCAAAATCCACCCAAAGAAGTATGGGACACGCTAGGAGAACCCAGCGGCAAATATGACTATATGGTGAAATATTCCGCTCCTCCGAGCTCACAAATTGCCATGGAGGACATTGTCCCAACTGGATGGGATGAACATTACGATGACAATTTCGCTCTTGAAAAAGCCAGAGAAATACCAAGTAACGAGGGTTGCTATCTGTCAGCATACACTCCTCATCAAGATGCACAAGTCTCTATTCAAGACATCATCCCGACTGCATGGGACGGCCTTATCGAGCATCTCGCTCAGCCGACAGAGACATCTCAGCCTGGGCTCTCGTATCCAGCAGAGTATATCCCTTATCCCGAAGGATCACCGGCTCATTTTCCTACTAATGAAATCAATGCTGTGGGAGATGAAAAAGACAACTGCAACTGGAACAGCTGGGTACTCCCTGCTCACAACAGTGGATTGAACAACTGGAAAGCTGAGGATGTGATCTCCTTTGACCAGGAGTAAATGCCATTTCCTGTTTTCTTTGTGTATATTGTGCAAAGATAAAAGTGGTTCCTGAACAATCGAACCATGAGCTTGAAAAGCCGTGTGCCTTAGCACACTGGTCCTTCTATAAGGGCTTATCATATCATGATCATGTGCATTCAATAAAATCATGGGACGCTTGCATATTTAAATTTTGTGATCCTTTTTCCTTCTTTCTTCACCTTCTAATAGCTATGTTTTTTCTTCATACATACTCACATAATTAACATGCAGATTCACATACACTCTGGATCCAGTCAACAACGATTCTGCTATTGCCCGTCATGACTTTGAAAATCCGATCTACCAAACTGAGGACGAAAGTGAGGAAGATTGTGAAGTGCCAAGAGAACTTGCAAGGCTGCTAGAACAAGAAGACAAGGCCATACAGCCTCATGAGGAGCCAATTGAGGTCATCAACTTGGGCAGCAACGAAGAAAAGAAAGAAGTCAAAATAGGGGCTGATTTAGAACACAGCGTCAAGCAAAGACTGATTCAAATGCTGCGAGACTACGTTGAGATATTTGCCTGGTCCTATGAGGATATGCCAGGCCTTGACACAGACATTGTAGTTCATCGCCTGCCAATCAAAGAAGGTAGCATTCCAGTCAAACAAAAACTACGAAGGAGTAGGCCTGATATGTCAAAAAAGATCAAAGACGAGGTTGAAAAACAATTCAATGCCGGATTCCTAAAAGTTGTAAGTTATCCTCCTTGGATAGCTAACATCGTCCCTGTACCTAAAAAAGATGGGAAAGTCAGAATGTGCGTAGACTACAGAGATCTGAATCGGGCAAGCCCCAAAGATGATTTCCCTTTACCACACATCGATGTACTGGTTGACAATACCGCACAATGCAAGGTATTCTCCTTTATGGACGGATTCTCAGGGTACAATCAAATCAAGATGGCACCCGAAGACATGGAAAAAACAACCTTCACAACACCTTGGGGAACCTTTTGTTACAAAGTAATGCCCTTTGGTCTGAAAAACGCCGGAGCAACCTATCAACGTGCAATGGTAGAGCTATTTCATGATATGATTCATCAAGAAATAGAGGTGTATGTCGATGACATGATTGCAAAATCCGACACCGAGGAAGAACATTTGGGTCATTTACACAAGTTGTTTGACAGACTCAAGAAATACAAGTTGCGATTGAACCCAAATAAGTGTACCTTTGGAGTAAGATCCGGCAAACTCTTAGGTTTCATCGTTAGCAGCAAAGGTATTGAGGTTGATCCCGCCAAGGTTAAAGCCATTCAAGAAATGCCCATACCTCGTACCGAGAAACAAGTCAGAGGATTCTTGGGACGTCTGAATTACATTGCCCGATTCATTGCCCACATGACTACTACTTGTGTGCCGATCTTCAAACTGTTGAAGAAAGATCAAGTGGAAAGGTGGAATGACAAATGCCAGTTAGCCTTTGACAAAATCAAAGAATATCTCCAAAAACCTCCAATCTTGTTGCCACCTGTGGAAGGCAGACCTCTGATAATGTACCTAACTGTGTTAGAAGACTCAATGGGGTGTGTACTAGGACAACATGACGAATCCGGCCGAAAGGAGCACGCAATCTACTATCTTAGCAAAAAGTTTACCGATTGTGAAACAAGATACTCACTACTCGAAAAAACTTGTTGTGCCTTAGCTTGGGCAGCTCGCCGACTAAGACAGTACATGCTAAATCACACCACTTTCCTAATCTCCAAGATGGATCCCATCAAATACGTGTTCGAAAAACCTGCTCTCTCTGGAAGAATAGCGAGATGGCAAATGATCTTAACAGAATATGACATTCAATACACTTCACAAAAAGCAATCAAAGGAAGTGTGGTAGCTGATCATCTGGCTCATCAAGCAGTAGATGATTATCAAGCATTAAACTTTGACTTCCCAGACGAAGACATTATGCTAGTCAATGACTACAAACAACCAGGACCAGAAGAAGGATCCGAGCCAGGATCCGGTGGACTATGGTTTTTGACGGAGCTTCTAATGCACTTGGCAATGGCATCGGAGCTGTGATCATTTCCCCCGCAGGAAGTTACACACCGTTCACTGCCAGATTATGCTTCAATTGCACTAACAATATAGCCGAATACGAAGCATGTATTCTGGGTCTTAAAGCTGCAATTGATCTAAGAATCAAATTTCTGGAAGTCTACGGAGACTCGGCCTTGGTAATCTACCAAGTCAAAGGGGAATGGGACACAAAGCACCCAAACCTAATTCCTTACAAAGAATATGTGCTGAGTTTGATTCTTTACTTCGAAGAAATCACTTTCGAACACATCCCACGCGAGGAAAATCAACTAGCTGATGCTTTAGCTACCATGTCATCCATGTTCAAAGTCAGGTGGGACAACGAGGCGCCTATGATCACCATCTACAGGCAAGATGAACCATCCTATTGCAATGAGATCAATACCGAAGGAACCGAGGAAAAACCATGGTTCCATGAGGTAAAAAGATATCTCGAAGCTCAGGAGTACCCTGAAGGGGCATCCATTAACGACAGAAAGTTTCTAAGGAGATTTGCTGCCAAATTCTTTCTAAGCAATGGAACCCTATACAAACGCAACCATGATTCAACTTTACTTCGCTGTGTAAACAAGAAGGAAGCAGAACAGATCATGGAAGAAATACACAATGGTGCCTTCGGTACTCATTCCAGTGGACATACAATGGCTAAAAAGATCCTGAGAGCAGGTTATTACTGGTCTACCATGGAAACAGACTGCCATCATCACTACCGAACATGTCACAAATGCCAGATATACGCTGACAAAGTACATGTGCCTCCAGTTCCATTAAGCGTCCTGACGGCTCCTTGGCCTTTTGCAATGTGGGGTATTGATATGATTGGAGAAATCAAACCTACTGCCTCCAACGGACATCGCTTTATCCTGGTCGCTATTGACTACTTCACAAAGTGGGTAGAAGCAGCTTCATTTGCTTCTGTCACCAAGCATGTGGTGGCCCGGTTCATCAAAAACAATCTCATTTGTCGGTATGGCATCCCTGAACGGATTATCACGGACAATGGCACAAATCTAAACAACAGAATGATTACTGAACTTTGCACACAGTTCAAGATCAAACATCATAATTCCTCTCCATATCGACCAAAGATGAACGGCGCGGTGGAAGCTGCCAACAAGAACATCAAGAAAATCATACAAAAAATGACAGTAACCTACAAAGACTGGCATGAGATGTTGCCTTTTGCTCTTCATGGTTATCGCACATCTGCGCGTACTTCAACAGGGGCAACTCCATTTTCCTTAGTCTATGGTATGGAGGCAGTTCTTCCAATTGAAATTCAGATTCCTTCCCTAAGGATTATGAAAGAAGCCAATCTAGACGAAGACGATTAGATTCAAACACGGTTGGACCAGATAAACTTGATTGATGAGAAAAGGCTCGCAGCTATTTGTCATGGTCAGCTATACCAAAAGCGTATGATCAAAGCCTTCAACAAAAAAGTCAAAAGTCAAGCCTACCAAACTGGTGGCTTGGTTGTCAAACGCATCATCTTACCACAAGGTGATCCCAGAGGCAAATGGACTCCCACCTACGAGGGACCATTCATAATCAAGAAAATATTCTCCGGCGGCGCCATGTTGCTTACCACCATGGATGGCGAGGATTTCCCACACCCTGTGAATGCTGACATAGTCAAAAAATACTTCTCTTAAAAAAAAAACAGCTCGCTAAGTTGAAAACCTGAAAGGGCAACTTAGGCAAAAATGAGCGTCTCGGTGGATTGAAAACCCGAAAGGGCGGTCCAGGCAAAAATTAGAGACTAAACAAATACTATCCCGGTAGGCTGAAAACCTGAAAGGGCGGCCTAGGCAAAAGTTAGGGAATGAAGCATACAACTGTGTTCCGTTCAGCTGCCTACTCACCATCAAGATTCAACACCTCAAAGACACCGATCAGTCTAATCACTTTCTTCCAACAAGTGAGGGATGAGATGCTCGAAGACAGATTGGCAATAGCAGAGTTGAAACTTGACTGAATCATTTTCACATAGCTATTTATCTTCATAAATATTTTTCAAAACTTTCTGACAGTTTCCTACTTCTAGGATTGTTGTCTCCCTGTGCTAACCCGCCTATCATGGCTCTTTTCAATGCAGCTCTTTCAAAAATCACTATTTTCATTTTTTCTGTTTAAATACGTAAGCGTCCCAATGATAATTTTGAATGAACATATTGCATTTGAATATGATTGATGTTTACCAGGAAAAACAGGAATGGCATTCAGGAAATGTCCCGATCATCTGGACATCATTCCATCAGAAGGAAATCACCAAGAGAAACGCATTTCTCAGCAAATTCCTCAAAAAGATTTTCTCTTCAAAAGAAGTCTTATTCCCCAGCAGGGTTGTTCCAGATTACTATCTTCAGAAGGTGTGATCCCCGCACCCGGACTTGGTCAGATAGTGCATCGGAGGATTATGCATCTTCCTCATTCCCATTTGAAAGGGCATCAGAACTTCCAGTTACCTTTGGTTCCCCAAGCAGTAGTCAAAGATCCTTCAACGGGATACCCGGGTTCTCAAAGAATTTCCCCAGACGAGGGTACTCAAGCAAGACAAAAGATCATCAACGATCACAATACATTCATGTCCAGCTGACTAGTGGGAATTTATTTTTCCAACTAGAAACTTGACATTCATACATTCATACATTACACATTCACATATTCATACATCATACATCATACATCATACATCATGCATCATGCGCATATTCATACGCATATTCATACACAACATAACATGCATATTTCTCCGGGAATATCTCACATTTACATGCATCATAAACATTGCATATCACTAACTTGATTTTTCAGGTAGACGAATATCCTCAACAAAGATGTTCTCAATCACATGCAGTGTTCACCTGAATTCCATGAACGGTTCTCTCAGATATAATCAAGCCGAAGATTCATTCTGATCACTTATCAACTCAAAAACAGACATCACGGATCTAAAGCGATACCTCAGACGGTTCCAGAATGATCTAACGTTACAGATCAAAGCGATACCTCAGACGGTTCCAGAACGATCTAACATTGCAGATCTAAAGCGATACCTCAGACGGTTCCAAAACGATCTAACATTGCAGATCTAAAGCGATACCTCAGACGGTTCCAGAACGATCTAACATTGCAGATCTAAAGCGATACCTCAGACGGTTCCAGAACGATCTAACATTGCAGATCTAAAGCGATACCTCAGACGGTTCCACAATGATCAACTTCCAAAATCTAAATCGGAAAAACTTTGGACAAGTTCCGTAACGATTATCTTCCAAGAATTAAAGCGGTAACCTTGGACGGTTCCGAAACAGTCAACACAAAGACTTTCAAATCCTTCATCAAGATATAATCAATGGATTCATTCTGATGAACAAACCCTCAACCCATCTTCCAGGTGGCATCTGAAAGCCCATCTCAGGTAATGTTTCAATCTGCCAACAACATTTCGCAGACGACATTCAAAGGCCACTTCCAACATCTCTTCTGATCAAGGTAAGTGCAAATTTTCAGGGCATCTAAATATTCAATCATCTTCTACCTTCAGATTTCATACAATCTCTTCAGGTTTAAGAAGATTGAATAGGGGCAACTGTTATACCCCAAAATTTGCCCACATATTTTTCAAGAAAACTCCAATCTAAAAATTAAGGGTCTCATATAATCATGGATTTTTATTTCAACAAATATCCTGACATATGAAATACTTAGTTTTTAGAATCTTTCTTATACAGTAATTTGGCTTGCAGTTGAATTTATTCTTACGCAAACGCCAAATACTGTTTATAACTTCACACATGCTATTTATTTATTTACAGATAAATAGTACTGACACAATTGGTACAGAGTTAAATCTTTTTGCAGGCGCAGAATCAGGAAACTCAGACTATACTGGTAACAAGTAGATTATTATTATCTTTTGTTTCCCACTAATTTTTGTACTATATTCCATTATTTGCAAAAATCTTTTCAAATCTCTTTTTTCAAAAATCAAATCTCTCTTTTTCCAACACTATCTACACTTTCTTTCAAATCTTACTTCCACTCAAATTTTCCTTTTGTACGGAATCACATCATTCCCCAACGTCTCTTTCCTTCTTTCCATTCTATAAATACCTCTCATTTTCTTCCATAAAATCTCACATCAAATTCCAACTCATCTTTCAAATTTCCACTTCATAATCCATTTTCTCTTCTTCCCTAACAAGAATGGCAAAGTGGATAGAGACACTGTTTCTTACAGTCATCACCATTGCTACGGTGATCATGACTTTCTTCTGCCTGCACAGTCCTGAGGAGTGTGGACCTGCAATGGTTATGCTCCCAATCATCTACATGTTATTGTTCATAGCATGGGTCATTAATCGTCATTCTTAAAATTTGCCGTATTTCCTATTTCTTAAATGTACCGTTTATTCGTCGTACTGTTCAATATAGTATGTGATATTTGTACTGTCAGTATTAAATGTTGTACTATTTGTCATAATTTTGCTTAGTTACTAAGATAGTATTTTGTGTGTTTTCTGCCAGTCAAATATTCCTATTTCTGTGCATTAATTGATTTTCAGGGTTATTATCGGTAATTTTGCCCGCATACCGTAAATATTAGTTATTTATTATGTCTGTGTTTTTCTAACAAGTCATGTAAATAAACTTTCATTTTTCACATAAAACAAAAACAAAAAACAACAAAAAAGAAAATTAACTTTGACTGTTGATTTTTCACTCTAACTGCTGCATCAATACCTGAACAGTCAGTCGACAGCCAAACTGCTGGCAGTACAATTCTCAGTGTTTTGTACCATCAATCAAATCAATCTTTCACAATTCAAAATTCCAAGATTTTTGTGTTAGAAGTCTTCTGAATATCACGCGATTAGCAGAAACTCAGCACTGCACAAAAATCAGGTACGCTTAACTGTCTCCTACACAAACAGTCCCTAATCAGGGTTTTTCTTGTTTTTACAGGGGCAACAAGTTTTTGAGAGCTCAAATGGATTTCATATACATCCATATATCTCAAAGTACCATCATACAAATTTTCAAACTTCAAATCACTCAGACGCACCGTCAGCAGCTCAAACAGTCAACAGACGACCCGTTTGACCAAAAAAGTCAACAGACAGTCAAAAATGAAATTTTTTGTCAAAGTCCATATTTTGTCAAAGGATTCATCATTTGATCATTGGATGATCATAATTCATCAAGGAAAGATCAAAAATCAACAAAACCCTAAGATTCAAAATTAGGGTTTTTGCCTGAAAAGTCAACTCAACTTTGACTGATCATAACTCTCTCATCCTTCATCCAAAAAATTCAAACCAAAGCTTGTTTTGAAGGAAATTCAATTATCTTTCAAATGCCATTGATCCCATGATCATTGGATTCACCATTTGAAAAATATGACCAAAGACATTACAGGTCATTTTCAAAGTCAACAAAAAGACACTTTTTTCAAAAGGACACACAAGGAGCTTCAAAAATCATTTTGACATGAGACCAAAGACATTGGTTAGAGGACTCTTTGAGGTTTCTAAAAAGTGCAAGATCTCCTTCATATGACAAAAATTGAAGGATTTACACCTTGTTGAAGTTGGCTAAATTTTGGTAAAATGCATGAAATCAACATTGCTCAAAAATGTATTTTTTCCAAATGGGGCCAAGTTTTCAGCATTCAAACATCATTTCCATGTTACTATGGGCCTCCCACGACCAAGACTAAGCCCATACCTTTTTTTTATCCATTTTTGCATAATTTTATCTTACTTTAAGATTAAAATTAAAAGGAAAATGCATGGATAAAGGTTAGCTTACAAATCAAGCATGACTCACCTCAAAGAATCTTCATCTTTCTGCAGAGAATTGAAGGGCAAGGCAGGTGCATTGAAGGCAAGATGACTTGGTCAAGAATTCAAGCCTTTTATATTAAAAAATGCAAAGTTTCAACAAAGGCAACTAAGACACATCTTAGCTTCATTTCTAAGCACACATAGCTTATAAATAAGCTATCTTAGTTCAGCAAAGAAGAAGAGACGAATTCAGAAGCATAGCATAGCATATAACACTTGTAATCACTTCAAAAAATTCAAAGAAAAACTCAAATTCGAATTTGTAATTTCAGTCCATTTCAATACAAACTAAGCATTCATACACCTTCCTTAAACATCACTGAAACTATCTCAATCAATTACAAGCCTTGAAGCTCACTGAATCGAGCTACACAGGTCAAAATTTGTTCAAACTAAAATCAATTCGTATCTGGTTAATCACACATGTTTAACAAGATGTAGACATACTATTGAGTTTGGTTTGAGGTGTAGATCATTTCTGGAAACTTAATTGAAGTTTGGACACGTATAAACGAAACTACCATTTTAGGGTTCATAGCTTCAAATTTAGGGCTTTCCAAATTAGGCAAAATTAGAAGTTCTAAATAGCACCATTAGATTCGTATGGACAAAACGAATTGAATGGTACCATCGCGCTAAATGTATGTGTGCGTTTGACCCTATTCGCTATTTTGCAGGTTTAGTAAGTAACCAATTACAGCGCTTTTGGTAAGAAAGCGCTATTAAAAGTCTTGTCTGAAGGTTGAAGACGAAGACGTGTCCCCCCCCTATTGGTTCTGACGCGCGCGCTTTTTTTGAATATAACCCTTGGTTTCAGTGTTTTGCAGGCGTGTCATAAGTGATGTTCCCTCACCATCTGGACCATCTGATCTCATTTATGACTCATCCAACGCTCCAGATCACGCATGCACACCATGCTCCCTCACAAACAACCACACAGGATCAGTATCCTTTATTTCTATTTTATTTTCTATTTTTATTTTAATTTCTTTGTTAAATTAATTAAAAATAGTTTTAAAAATCCAAAAAATACACAAAAAATATTTTTAGACTTCTAAAATAATATATTATTTTCTGAAATAAAAATATTTTATTTTCTTCAAAATTTCAATATTTTGCATAATTAATTAGTATATATTTATATATTTGCTTTTTAATTATTCCAACCAATCAAAAAATCATAAAAAAAATTGTTCTTTGTATTAAATATTGTTTATATATTATAAACTAATTTTGTACATATTTTGAATAATTTTATCTTTAAGTTTTAATTATTTGTATAATTATTTGCATAATTATGTTTTAATTAACTTAAATCAGCTTCAAATCAATTTCAAAAAATCCAAAAAATTAGTTTTGTTTTAAAATTAATTGACAAATATTTTGTACATATTTTAAACTTAATTTCTAGGTTTAAATCTATTTTCATCTTTTTTCTTCATTTTAATTTAATTAATCATGCATTAATTATAATTAAAATAAATCATAAAAAGTCCAAAAACATGCCTTTTATTTTTCTTGCAATTTAAATTCCTAGATAAATGTATAGGATGTCAAATTCATGTAAATAGGCTAGTTTACATTTCCTGCATAATCGATGTAATAGCGTAGATTTACTTTCCGCACTTTACATTTCCGCATTTTAATTTCCAGCACATATAAACTGCGTGTATGTCAAAGATAAAATTGAACCGTTAGATCACTAACTTCAAAGATAAATATCTGAATCCAATCACAATCACACTTGCACCTCTTCAGGTAATCCCTTTTACAATCTTTCAAAATCAAAGTCAAAATTCTACTGTTTTGAGTACAAAATCGAACCTTGCTTTTATATCCGGTGAAAGGATAGATTTTTAAAGGAAATAGGATAAAGACCTTACAACTCAGGGTAGACCTCCTAGTTTGCTTGCTCAAATCAAAACAAACAAAATTCTCATACACTGTTGATTTTTCAAAACTTTCAAAAAAGACAATACTTTGTATACATCCAAACACGGATTATTACAAAGTTAACGTTCTTTTCAAAACATCTTTCGAAAGATAAACAAGCATTTTGTATACATCCACACACGGATCATTACAAAATTCAAATTACAAAGGTATTTGAAACCACATATGAGCAATTTCAGAGCAATTGAAAAGTGATCGAAAAACAAGTGAGCTAAGCAAACTTAAGAGCCCATGGATAACCATGGATACAAAGGGTGCTAACACCTTCCCTTTGTATAACCTACCCCCTTACCCAGAATTTCTTAAAGGTCTTTTTTCTGTTTCTTTTATAAACCTTTCCTTAATTGGATAAAATAAAAGGTCGGTGGCGACTCTGTGATATTTTCAAAAATGCGAAAGCATTAAGCGACAAAAAAGAGTCAGTTCACGTATCTCTACAGATCAGAGGTATGGCCCGGTATTAAAAAAAATCGGAGGTCCACACATGCCAAATCAACCACTCACCCTAGCATCTCATATATTTGATAACAAAAATCAATTTATTTTCTCATTATTTTTTCTTTGAAAGGATTTAATCCATCAAAACCAAAACATTATTTTTTGCTCAATTGAATCATACTTTAAAAATCTGTATTTCCTACGCAGTCCTTGAGACCGACATTCGGGGAATTTCCCCTATTATTACTATAGAGGCAAAAATAGTACACTTGCTATTTTTCCGATCAGCAACCATTCTCCACTCTTCCCTAGCGGAGGTATGTGTTATGTTGAAGAGTAACTTTAGAGTTGGTACTTCACACCGGTACTCAGTGGCGAAGCCAGGAAAATTATAAAGCCTGGGCAAAAATTTGATTCTGATTTTGATTCAACTAAAAATCTCCTCATATCTGAAAAAAACAAGCTTAACATAAAATCATTACCAAAACTATCTTTGCATAAACCACACTTCACTTTTAAAAACACCACACAAACCTTCAATAAATGTTTTCTTTCTACTGTGATGTATTACTAGGTGTGTGTGTGTGTGTGTGTGTGTGTGTGCGCGTTATGTGGATGGTCTACAAGTAAATCCATCATTTCTATTCTGTCAAAAACGCAAAGACCATAACACCAAACAAATATCTTACTTTTTTTTTAGAAAATAAAATTAAAAGTCATTAAAAAAAGGTAGGTTTGTTTGTAGACTCATGTTAAGAAACCTGTTTTTCTTTCTACGCAAAGACCTACAGATTTGTAAAACAAAACCATTAACAACTATGGCCATCATCAATCTTTACAATTTGTAAAATATAAACCATTACCAGTAAAATCTAAATACCCACAAACTCAAAATCATCACCTCTCAAGGCTCAATTAGCATCCTTCAATACCAGTTAACCACCACAAATTTCAATTACAACACAAAACAATAACTACAAAATCTCCCCACACAAACCCAAACGACATTCAAATAAGACAGAGCCATGGTTTTATATTTTTTGTAGAAGAACAAGAATAAAATATTAAAGAACAACATGTCAATAGAAGAAGAAAAGCATGAAAGGATAGGGGAAAGAGAGCTACCGATCGGAGGAGTTGTGATATGATGAAAGAGGCGGTGTGTGACGCCGACTATGGTGTGTTATGTTAGAACAAGATTGAGAATCTATGTTCAGAATCTGGTTTTGATGATAACAAGCATATATTTTGTGAGTAACAATTTTATTACTAATGGTTTCATTTAGTGTGCAGATATTATGCTATAAACCTTATACAGGGTTCATCAGAAAAAAAAGTACAACGACTACATCAGAAACTGGCTCAAATATGAAATCACACATCCAGAAGATTGACGAAGCTAAACATCATTCATCAGATGTTCTGATTAAGAATACGTCAAACAAGCCAAGATCAGCAAATCAGAAGTAAAGAAGGAACAATGAAGAACAGGACCATTCATAAGAATATGCAACAACAACAGTATCACAAGAAGCTAGATTTAAACAAGATAATCTTCAAAGAAATACCAACGTTTACATACAACAAGCACAGAATCAGAAAGTACAATCAGAAGTTTCAAAGGAATATCAATATACATGAAGATCCGTTACAGCAAGAAGATCATATATGAAAAAGATTACAAGTTCTGAAGCTACAACGCAGTCACATGCAAGATACAAACAGAAGTCACGTACATGCCAATGAAGAATCTACAGCTCAGCATATAGAATAAATAAAATACAAAGAGCTTAGAATCAAAGGGTGAGCCATTATAAACATCATCACATGCAAAAAAAGTTACAACATTTAAAAGGAACAACTCCAAAGATTGATTGAAGAAGCAAGCCACATTCAACATGTTAGAAAGAAAAAGCTTAACCAAAGAAACACGCTATCAACTGTAATCATCATGCTAAAGATAAGGTTCTGCAAAGAGCAACACTTGTCATTCATGAGCTAATCGAGACAAAGGCATTCAAAGCAATATTCAAACAAATCTCAACGGCTAGATTCCAACGGTAACTCATCAAGCTATATATATATAGAACAAACTTCAAACTTGAAGTAGTGACAATTGTACACCCAAAATGCATTAAGTGAATATCCAGAGTGTGTATCCATGGTGCAACTACAGAGTGCAGAAAAAGAGAAATCTTGAGAGAAAACATGTAAAGAGAAACTGAGCATAAAAGCAGAAAAGAAACCACAAGAATCCATGCTTCAGAAGT
Organism: Vicia villosa; assembly: GCF_029867415.1. Taxonomy (NCBI): domain Eukaryota; kingdom Viridiplantae; phylum Streptophyta; class Magnoliopsida; order Fabales; family Fabaceae; genus Vicia; species Vicia villosa. The sequence continues at coordinate 290,177 of NW_026705248.1, read as the reverse complement.
TACACAAGAGGCAACACATACTCAGTATGTGATGGATCAATTCATAGTGTTGTCATACACTAATCATAAGCCTACGTGAAGAAATCAAAGAAGAATTGAAGAAGGAATCTTTGCTGTTTAGCAGTATTCTCCACTAGAGTTATCAGAAGTTCATTAATACTTGATCAACTCATACATTGTTCACATTGAATGACTTGAGAAACTGAATACTCTGAGTTGTTGCTCAAAGAAGAGTTTCATGTTTGCTTATGATCATTAAATGTGTTATTAGCTGTAACAAGCTTCATGATCAGTATTCAAGAAGAAGACAAGCATTGGAAGAAGCGACTCAATATTGAGTTGTTGCTCTAAATCTGCTTGTAGAGGAAATGAAGATGGTCTTACTAGAAGGAATTAATTTCAAGAGCTGAAGCTCTAATCTCCTTACTCTGATAAGAAAAAGACCGAGCTGAAAGAAGCAATTAATACAAGAGTTGTTACTCTTAATCTGCTTTCAGAATAAGATAAAGATCCTTGAAGAAGCAAATAAAAATAGAGTTGTTGCTCTAAATCTGCTTTCAGAAGACGAAGATCAAATCAGAAGCAATCAACAAAAGAGTTGTTGCTTTTAATCTGCTTAAGAAGATTTGAAGACAAAGATCAACATGAAGAAGCACTTAGCATTTGGAGCTGATGCTCATATTCTACTTAACAACAAACATGCACGGATCTCATCCAGAAGTTGAAGACAAGAAGACTACAAGATATTTCATTTCTTGTAATAATATGTAAAAACACATAGAGTTGTTGCTCGTGGTGTGTTATAGCTTATGAAACTTCTGATAGATTGTTTAGGCACCAGAAGTGACTTCTAGTCAGTGTGTCATAAACATACGTATTGAGAATAGGAGACCATCTGCTTGAATAAGAAGCACATCTATAAATCTCCAGAAGATGCCTTGAGCGACCAGTTAAGGTCAGAAGCTTGAGAAGATAATTGGCTGCGCTCATTGTGGAAATCTCTTGGAGACCAAGTGAAGGTAAGGAGTCCAGGAGTCAATGGATGTTATATCTCGTGGAGATCACTGAACAGTCCATTGTAGTCAGTCACAACAGGTAGTTGTGCAGGGAGTTAGTCACAACACGTTGTTGTGCAGGTTACTAGATTGATGAACGTTATATCCAGATGGGATCACTGAACGGTTAAGTCATCTAGGGGTTAGTCACTCGCGGGTAGCTTGTGCAGGGTTAGTCACAGCAGTTGGCTGTGCAGGTTGTTAGTCATGACGGAGGATCGTGCAGTCGTAATCAAGATTGGTTATAGCGGATTAAGACCTCTGGACAGAGGCAAATCACCTGAAGAAGGTGGAATGGAGGTAGCCTTATTCAGAAGGTGAACCGGGATAAAAATGAATGTGTCTTTTACTTTATGTTCTATTCATTTTAACTTAGAACATTCAGGCAAAAGCTCTTCAGAACTGTACTGAGACCAGTCAGAAGTTCTGATGACACACAGAAGTTAAAATGAACATCTCATTGATTATGTAGTTCTACTTCTACATGCTTCCGCAATACCAAAAGCATAATCCAATAGATGATAAAACAAAAGAAAGAAAAGACGTTAAAAAGAAAGGGAATTTTTATTTGATAAAGAACACAATTCAATCCCCCCTTTCATGTGTTTTTCTCCACCTTTAATTGGTATCAGAGCATGGCTCTGTATTGATCTCAAGATCAAACACTTAACCGTGTAGAGAGATCCAGAAGGAGAGAAACCATAGTGAGTTGAAATCAAAGACAAATTCAAACACTCAGTACAATCAGATGATGTCAAGGAAAAGATCTCAAAACTTGGAACTTTTCATCTACATATCATAAAGAGTTGTGGATCAACATCAAGTATTAAAGAAGCTCAAGACATCAGAAAGAAGTAAACATGCTCAAATGAAGAAATTCAAAATCAGAAGATAAACAAGTGTAGCTGACTCAAGCCAAGATGGTCAAGGCAAATCAAATGGTCTAAATCAAAACAAGACAAGACAAGAGTCTGAAGCAATGGAAGGCAAAACTTCTGCTTGAGAAGCTGACTCATTCCAGTGGTGATCAACACAAAAGATTAATGAAGGAACAACCTCATCAGAAGATGCGATGGAAAATCAGCAACAACAGAATGATAATAATGCAACAAAGCTTCCACATCAGAAGATGCTCTCTCAAAGAAACTGGAAGAAAGTTTCATCATCTAGAATGGTCAGATCTTTCTAAAACCCTCTCTTTTACATTTCTGCTAACTTTAAAAATAGGTTATCTATAATATTCATAAATTTCTCTTGCATTTCTAATAGTAGCTATCACCTAATCTACTATCTGTTATATTATCCATGCATGTGCAGCATCTCGGTTTTAACATTAATTACTGCATTCATTTCGTATTTATTAGCCGTCTCTAAAAATCTATCTATGTGCTCTAAGAATATGTCAGTATATCTTATCTGCTCCTGTATGCTCACCAACGAATCATAAGAAACAATCTCATCATAATTGGCTAACACCTCATTATCATCTTCCTCTTACTCCAATTCTTGATCTAAGTTTGTCCTCATCAAGATCCTTTTTTTCTTTCATATAGAAAAGTAAGTTAAGTAGATATGCTTTTGCTAAAACACCTAAATGTTAGAAACAAGATTGAGGATGTTGAAGGTCTCTTAATTTCCTCAGAAGTTCTGATAGACCTCACATAGTTTTGGAAGATGGGGAATAAAAGCAATTGGCTGAATTTTAAAAGTGATTGAAGTTTTTAGTTTTTATGCGTTCTTAAAACCTCTGACGTTCAAATTCTATCCTTTAGTGTTTCATACACGCAAAACCCTTGGATACTGAACACGTGTTCAAATGTTTTTGAAACGTCGCAGTCGGCTTAGCTCTAAGTCTTAAGTCCTAGGTATCTGTTCGAAATCTCTTCGTATCACGTTATCTCCTCCCAACCGTCAGGATCATCAAATACGAATAATAATTAGGTTTAACTAGGATTTACTTTTCAAAAACATTTTCTGCCGTTATTTATACCCCCGAATCTACTCCTTAGCCTTCATCTCTTCATTATTTCTCCTTAATCCAAAATACATCCTTCTCCCAACCCATCTCCTGCTCCTCTACAACTCTCTCCCTTCTTCAAAATGGACGTCCAACCTAGTCTCACTATTCTCAAAGAAAAGTTCAAAGGCCTGGAAGCAATTAATCAACACCTTGCAAAACTTCTGGTAGCTCAATGATGTTACAAGTATGTTGTCCTTCTTCGCGGACCCATCTTTACAAATCTAGTAAAAACCTTTTGGGTAAATGCGTCCGTCAGTGATGACCAGCTCAGTATATCTGCCAAAATTCATGGAATTCCTTTTATCTTCACATAAGAAGTCCTAGCTGAATTGATTGGTTTTGAGCCAAATCCCTCAGCCCTGGACTTAGAAGAGTTTGATCGTTGGAATACTTCAAACTATCTGAATAGAGAGTTGACTCGCATTTTTAATAATGCAGAGTTTCTGACTCCTTTTAGACAAGATCTTTTCAGGTTTGTTCTGACCAACCTGACACCCAGAGGAAGCTTTCTACAACTTGTATCATGCAAGGATCGGTTTTTGATTCATCGGCTTAAAAGTAGCAGTCCTCTCAATCTTCCAGCAATCATTTTCTACCATCTTAGGGATTCCCTTATAGCCTTCGGGTGTAGTCAAAGTGCCCACATTCCTTATGGAAGGATTCTCTCTGCATTGCTCGAATCAGCTAATATCATTCAAACAATTCGCGATGCACAATCCTCTGAAAATGATAACCTTTTAATTACAGAAGACTGTGAAGCATTTTATGTTTAGATGTAATCATTATTCATCTATCTCTGTAATGTTTTTTTATATAAAATTTGTCTTTGTTATATCTGCTTGTGTTTAAAACATCATCCTCACTCTAATTTAAACAAAGTCTGAAAACTTAGGCAGTGAATAAAAGATATATAAGAATCTGTTAATCTAAGCTCAAGCATGTTCTGATATACTGGTCACTATATCTTTTGGAATTTTTTTGAACATAATAGACTCTGACATGACACAAGCAAAATTAAAATTGTCAAATATTATCTTTGTTTAAAAATCTGTGTTAAAAGAAGTTTGTATTCTAAGCATCATTCCTATCAGAACTTCTAAAGAAGATTTGTGCACTGACAAAATGCTATATCCAACAATTTTCTGAAAGAAATAGGCAGAATAGAAAATTACTCAGGAAGCTAATAGCATAATTTCCTTTCAGATATTCATCTCAGGGGGAGATTGTTAAAACTCAGGAGTAGCTAAAGCAGAAAAAATAGGAGTATTTAATTAAGGGGGAGACTATGCTTAAACTAAATCATCCCAGCCTATCCCTAAAGGATTATACAAATCAGGGGGAGCTTCTGAAATAAAGTTTACATGATTATTAAACTCAGGGGGGAGTAATTTAACTAAATCTCATTAAAGTCGTATCTAACCCTCTTAAAAGCTTTTTTGATGATTACAAAAAGGGGGAGAAAAAGAGAAATATATTTTGATGACAAAAGTGTACCTTTCAAAAAGGGGAGAGAAGAGAAAATCCAGAAATGATTAGAATCTAAGTTGCCTGATTGAACATGAAATATGATGAAATATAATTTCTTATTATTACCTCATAAAATTGTTCCATCAAAATACATAGTTTTTGTCATCATCAAAAAGGGGGAGATTGTTAGAACAAGATTGAGAATCTATGTTCCGAATCTGGTTTTGATGATAACAAGCATATATTTTGTGAGTAACAATTTTATTACTAATGGTTTCATTTAGTGTGCAGATATTATGCTATAAACCTTATACAGGATTCATCAGAAAAAAAGTACAACAACTACATCAGAAACTGGCTCAGATATGAAATCAAACATCCAGAAGATTGACGAAGCTAAACATCATTCATAAGATGTTCTGATTAAAAATACATCAAACAAGCGAAGATCAGAAAATCAGAAGTAAAGAAGCAACAATGAACAACAAGATCATTCAGAGAATATGCAACAACAACAGTATCATAAGAAGCTAGATTCCAACAAGATAATCTTCAAAGAAATACCAACGGTTACATAAAACAAGTACGGAATCAGAAAGTACAATCAGAAGTTTAAAAGGAATAGCAATATACATGAAGATCTGTTACAGCAAGAAGATCATATATGAAAAAGATTACAAGTTCTGAAGCTACAACTCAGTGACATGCAAGATACAAACAGAAGTCACGTACAAGCCAATGAAGAATCTACTGCTCAGCATACAGAATATATAAAATACAAAGAGCTTAGAATCAAAGGGAGAGCCTTTAGAAACATCATCACATGAAAAATGGTTACAACATTTAAAAGGAAAAACTCCTATGATTGAATGAAGAAGCAAGCCACATGCAACATGTTGGAAAGACAAAGCTTAACCAAAGAAACACGCTATCAATTGTAATCATCATGCTAAAGATAAGGTTATGCAAAAAGCAACACTTGTCATTCATGAGCCAATCGAGACAAAGGCATTCAAAGCAATATTCAAACAAATCTCAACGGCTAGATTCCAACGGTAACTCATCAAGCTATATATATAGAACAAACTTCAAACTTGAAGTAGTGACAATCGTACACCCAAAATGCATTAAGTGAATATCCAGAGTGTGTATCCATGGTGCAACTACAGAGTGCAGAAAAAGAGAAATCTTGAGAAAATCTGTAAAGAGAAATTGAGCATAAAAGCATAAAATAAACCACAAGAATCCATGCTTCAGAAGTTACACGAGAGGCAACACATACACAGTATGTGATGAATCAATCCATAGTGTTGTCATACACTAATCATAAGCCTACGTGAAGAAATCATAGAAGAATTGAAGAAGGAATCTCTGCTGATTAGCAGTATTCTCTATTGGAGTTATCAGAAGTTCACTAATACTTGATCAGCTCATACATTGTTCACATTGAATGACTTGAGAAACTGAATACTCTGAGTTGTTGCTCAAAGAAGAGTTTTATGTTTGCTTATGATCATTAAATGTGTTATTAGCTGTAACAAGCTTCATGGTCAGTATTCAAGAAGAAGACAAGCATTGGAAGAAACGACTCAATATTGAGCTGTTGCTCTAAATCTGCTTAAAGATGAAATAAAGATGGTCTTACTAGAAGGAATTAATTTCAAGAGCTGAAGCTCTAATCTCCTTACTCTGATAAGAAAAAGACCGAGCTGAAAGAAGCAATTAATATAAGAGCTGTTACTCTAAATCTGCTTTCAGAAGAAGATAAAGATCCTTGAAGAAGCAAATAAAAATAGAGTTGTTTCTCTAAATCTGCTTTCAGAAGACGAAGATCAAATCAGAAGCAATCAATAAAAGAGCTGTTGCTTTTAATCTGCTTAAGAAGATTTGAAGACAAAGATCAGCATGAAGAAGCACTTAGCATTTGGAGCTGATGCTCATATTCTACTTAACAACAAACATGCAAGGATCTCATCCAGAAGTTGAAGACAAGAAGACTACAAGATATTTCATATCTTGAAATATTATGTAAAAACACATAGAGTTGTTGCTCGTAGTGTGTTATAGCTTAAGAAACTTCTGATAGATTGTTTAGGCACCAGAAGTGACTTCTAGTCAGTGTGTCGTAAACATACGTATTGAGAATAAGAGACCATCTTCTTGAATAAGAAGCACATCTGTAAATCTCCAGAAGATGCCTTGAGCGACCAGTTAAGGCCAGAAGCTTGAGAAGACAATTGGTTGCGGTCATTGTGAATATCTCTTGGAGACCAAGTGAAGGTCAGGAGTCCAGGAGTCAATGGATGTTATATCTCGTAGAGATCACTGAACAGTCCATTGTAGTTAGTCACAGCAGGTAGTTGTGCAGGGAGTTAGTCATAACGCGTTGTTGTGCAGGTTACTAGATTGATGAACGTTATATCCAGATGAGATCACTGAACGGTTCAGTCATCTAGGGGTTAGTCACTCGTGGGTAGCTCGTTAAAAAGAAAGGGAATTTTTATATGATAAAGAACACAATTCAATCCCCCATTTCTTGTGTTTTTCTCCACCTTCATATTCTTACAGAGGGGTTTTTTGTTTTGTTTTTTTCTATCTAATGAACGTTTTCCTTTCTATTTTCTTTTATTTTTTTATTTTTTTGTTTTTAGACATATGGGCTTCACAAAACTATTGGGCCCGAGTCTGGGCAAGTGCCCACCCTGGCCGGGCCCTAGCGTCGTCACTGTCGGTACTCACACAAGTATTGAAACAACTTCACAAAAGTTCAAACTATTAGATGTAGTCAATAGGGAGATATTCTCAAGTCATTCAATATCTCTACTTCAAAATCTTTGAAAAAAAACCTAAATTTTAATATAGAAAATAAACACTCGTGAAGAAACGTTGTACATTTATCAAAAGACCTATATAAAGGGAAGTCGAATTTTTACATTTGTTATTTATTTTTATTAATTATTAATTATTTAAAAATATATTCTTCATTCTTTGCATTATTACACGTGTATTTATAATTTGAGGAATGGTAGCTGAAGTATAGGCAAAAAGCTGCACATGTTTTGTGGTCCGTGTACTACTGTCTCTTGTTTTTAGTTTGTACAATTTCTGCAACCATAGTCCTACCAAGTGCCAATTGTCCCAAAACCTTCACATCAAGCTCTCGCTATAAAGCATTTTGGAAACAACTAGTTAAAAATCTCTACCGTAAAATATACTATAGCATAGAACAATTTATTTTGTCATTTTCAATAAACAATTCATTTTGTTGTTTTTTAATAAACTTTGATAAACTAACTTTTAATCAAGTTAAAAGTTTTATCAATTTTTTTTTAAACAAACCAACCTTTTCTTGAAAATAAACTCAATTTCACCTCCTCCACTTTTCGATTTGTAGTAATAAAAGTGACTTTCGAACTCGACATTGCATACTTGGTCATCCATTAAACTAAAAAAGTTGTTGTTTGGAGCAACTTCTGCACAACCAACTGATCATTAGAAAATATACTCTACACAAAAATACAAGAATATATTGGATATATCTCACTTTGCTCTTATAGATTGTGGATCAATACAATATAATATAATATAGAAGATTGTTTAATAGACATTATATATATATATATATATATATATATATATATATATATATATATATATATATATATATATTCAAATCCTATGAGAAAATTAAAAAAATATATTTGTCATGTTTAGAAGTTATCTTCCAAACAGACAAAATAAATTTTTACAACAAAGTTTGCATGAATATTGGAAGTTTGTGCTAATTTTTTAACATTTCATGCGGAAAACTTATGATTTTTTTTCTGTAGATGACATGGATTTGTAAGAACTTTAAATGTGATTCATGAAGATTTGTATTTCGCAATAAATTCTAAGAATATCTGATTATCTTTTGCTATATTTAACATTTCCTATGGATTTAGCTGCACTTTTTTCCACTAGAATATTATTCCGAAGTTAACTTTCAGACAAACCTCTTCAATCATTTGTTGAGTGAAATCATAAAGACAATATGATACATGGTGTGTCTGGAAGTTAACTTCCGGACAAGAGAAATTATAGATATTTATAGGGCGTAGGAGAAATACTTCGGATAAAATATTTATCAATATATCCATTATGGACCAAGCCCACTTTATAGACCCCTGCCTATTTGCTCTAGAGCACGTTGAAACCTTAGAGACTATTTAAAGAGGCATGGGCGAGGTGAAGCTAACCCTATGTCATATTGACTAAGTTGCAGCAATATGTTGTGTGGACGAGATCATCCAACTAGGAGGTCGGTTCGGCTTCGAGGTAGGAAAATGAATCACCTTGAGTCATGCAACGAATTTAGGATAAAAGTTATGAAGCTGAGACCTAGATCGAAGAATAAGACAATGAGTGGCCATAATGAGGTAACAATCATAACGGTAAAGGCCATGAAAGATGGTCGCTTAGCCAAATTCATATAAGGGAGAAACAAGGTAGTGAAAGACAATAACATTATAACCTATGTAACGAATAATTAATAAAAGATTATTCAAAGCCATTAAATCTATAAATACAAAAGGAGGGAATAACATAGGGAATAACTTAATCACATATAAGTCATATTGAAAATTTGCTTATGCATTAAAAATAAGGTTACAAATAGTCTACTTTTTGCAAGTACATTTGGCTCCCTCAATGGGGTCTTGATATAACTGTCCTAGACAACACTCTCACTTTAAATTTAGTTAGTTCAACTACAATTTCACAATGGTAACGGGTCTTTAAATTTAGTTAGTTCAACTACAATTTCACAATGGTAATGGGTGTTTCTAGTAGTAACAACGATGATCGAAGGGTCATGGCTAGACATGGCAACGGGGGTGGGGCAGGTATAACCATTACCAGTCTCATCCCTACCTTCTTGTACCATCCCCATCCTCGCCCACAATCGGGGGTAACAATTGACCATCGACCCCGCCCACAACGGGAAATGGATTTCCCTGCCCTGCCTTGCACCCGCCCACATGTTGAAAGAGTATACTGGAGTACTTTTTGTTTATATCGTATCCATATGGATTATTGCGGTATCACTGTCGTTCTATAGCTTACTTTGTCTTGAGTTAAGGTTACTTTGGTTTTGAGTTTGCAAAAGATCATTCAATACTTTAGTAGCAAAGAGTAAATTAATGAAAGTTCTAAGTTTAAGAAAATGTATCAAGATTCGATTTCATCGACCTAACTTTGTATGTCTCCTTATAAATATATGTATATGAAATCATTAACGATCAATATAATTATGTATCGACGTCTATACCGTCCGTGTCCGCAACGATATAGCTAGATTTACCGTATTGTTTAACCGCCGATTTCTCCACCGTTTAAACAATACAAATAACGTTTTAAAATCGATACTAAGTAAACATCAAACACTAAATCCATGTCTGCAACTTATAGTTTGATGGATGATAAAGTTAGGTCTAGATATAAACATTGATGTCTCAAACACTTATACCATAGAAAAGCTTTAATAAACAAACTAAACCATCTATATTGATCATCACTTGTTCATACATAATATATTCACAAGAAATACATACAAAAGTCAAGGAGGATTACATCTTATCTTGATACAAAAGAGATTTAGCTATCCATAGAAATGGTAGCTTGCTCAAGAAGGTAAGGATGAAGAATAACAAGCATCTACGGCGATTAATCGACGATCAAAGCTTCGATTCCTCAATTCTCAGTTTGCTACAGTAGACAATGGTTCTTGGAGCTCTCTAGAAGATCAAGAAGAAGGAAAATATCTGATTTGCTCCTTAAATAGCAATTCTGTTTTCTGTCTAGCGCGCATCGCGCCCTCTAGCGCGCATCGCGCCAATACACTTGAAAGTTAAACCGCCCAAGCGCGCCACGCGCGCTTCTCTCTGCTGGAAGCTTCAAGAAAATATCTTGCCCAGGGCGCGACGCGCCCTATTACCGCGCGACGCGCGCTATGCTCTGCCCAGCAGTCTTCAAACAAGGCTAAAACAAGCTCAAAACTTCCCAAAATGAGCTAAGACCTACAAAATCATAACTAAAACACATATTAACATAAAATGAAAGCTAAAAATTATAAACTATAAATAATTATCTAAAACTACAGGGAATTGTACGAATACTCGATAAAAACAGTAGAAAGGTGCCACTAATTAAACTAAATATTAACACAATTTGGCACCTAACACCACATTAATTTCTTTTTTTTTTAAAGTGCGTATTTTTTCCATAGAAACAAACATTATCAATTAAACTAAATATTTGGTCATTTTAATAATAATCCTAAACTTGGTCATTTTTTAATATATATTTAAAAAATAAATCATACTTCTAATAAACTTGCTATCTTAAGATTAGAAAAAGTAAATGGGGTGCTAAAATTATTAAAAATAAAGATAATAAAATAAAATTAATAAGACGAGGTGGGACAGGGGTGGTTGCGGAATGGGTACTAGTTAAAACCCCCGCGCTCCTCCCCGCATAATTAGAAACAGGGGTTTTCCTGCCCCTAGTTAAGTAGAATTTTCCCCATTAAATTCAGGACAGGGCAGTCAGGTTCAGATGTTTTTGTCGTGCATAATCATAACGGAGATGCTACTCACTATGGAAAAGTTACATTGGCAAACAAAGCTTAGTACAACAATGTTTGGAACTTTAAACAACAATAGCTAGATAATGAATATCAGGAAGAGATTCAGTTCTTGGATCCTCAACCTTTTTGTGCCAAGATCAGGAAAGTGTGGAACCTTGTTTTGTAGATAATAGGTTTTTGTTTTGAGGATGACAACTATGAAGATACTCAGGTTGATAAATATGCAACATGATGACAACTGTAAATGATCAGAAAATAAAGATAACATCAACATGATGATGACAACTATGAAAGATCAGAAAAGAAAGATAACATCAACATGATGACAACTGTGAAGAACATAATATATACTCATCATGATAAGGATGCAATCATAAAGAAAGTCAACAAATGTACTCAAAGTAGTTAAAGATGCAAGCTGGGTTTGATAAGGATTGACAACGTTTCAAACATAGATAAAGCTTCAAACAACAAACACAATTTTAAACAAAGGCAAACAAATAGATTGCATCAAAATCCTTAAAAGAAATCTCAAAGCAAATGTCAACACAAGAGAATCTATCAGACAAGGCTTAGAGGAATTAATCTCCCAATTTAGTAAGTGAGTGAAAAATTTATAAAAGAAAAATTTCTTTCTTTATAGAAGTAGATGGCTATAACCACACACACACACACACACACACACACACTTAAAACCTTTTTTTTATATAAAAAAATTTGAAAATAAAAAGCTTTGAGAAGTATATAGAAGTTGCATAGAAAGGGATGAAAGCATTCAAAAAGCCTGAAAATATTTTTTTACTTAATCTAATCGATTAGATTAGCACTCCCTTGAGGAACAAAGAAATTTGAACGCGCTCAGATCCTATACAATGACTATAAATCACTTTTTTCCTATTTTGGAACTCCTAGCCGTTATATTTAAATGATCTAATCAATTAGATTAATCGATTAGTAATAGTCAGTTTGGCTTTAATGATATTTCCTCTTTTGGGGATTTTTAAACCTATAAATAGAGGTCTCATTCCTCATTTCATTTCGTCTAGCAAACAAATTGTGTATTTACACTCTCTCTCTCTCTCTCTCTCTCTCTCTAAGTTTTCATTTTCACTTTCTCTCACTAGTTCATATAGCAAAATGCTTTTGTGAGGAAAGATCTTTTGTGATTGATGTGTCCTTGTTATTCTGGATGGATAACATTGTAAAAGTTCTCCAAGAATGTTTTTTATGGATCTTGGATGAACACAATATATTTAGGGATAAAATATGTGGTTAGAGCCGTTAAAAGCTTTGATTGGGGATTGTGTGATCAGTTCCTAATACTTATTTAGTTCTTGATGCATCTTGAAGATCGTTAATATTGATGAATTTACCTTTAGGCTCTTAGTAAGACTTGTTCATTTGAAGGATGAAGTTTTTTAATATTCATGAACTTACCATTAGGTTCATGGTTAGCCAGTTTAAACCCATAGGTTAGAAGATTAACATGTTAAAGTCTCAAGAGGTTATTAGTTATCTTGTTAAATAAAATTGAGCTCAAATATTTTGCAGGGATAAGATTAATCACTTCAATATACAATTGGGAGGGAATATTGACCACTTCATTCTCAGCAATTTCTATGGGGAAGACGCAAACGATCATATTTTCCATCTTGTATTATCATAGTTGTAGAATAACTACCATTTTCTTGTATGAGGGGGTTCGTTAGCTTCACATACTAAAAGCTCTCAAGTATATAATGGAAACTCTCAAGATCGGTTCTTGGGGAGGAGTATGTCTTTTATCTTTTATTGAACCTCTATAACTCTTAGTGTTTTTCTTCTTCTCTTAACTCTTTAACTTTCCGCACTTTATGTTTTATGTTCCGCTGCTTAGAAATAGAAAAATGTTTTCAAACTCTAATTTTATTCTTGAAAAGTTTTCAAAACCATATTTTTCCAAACCACACAATTCACCCCCTTTTGTGTGTGAATTCTCAAGTCCAACAGAAATCACCTGTCCTAAACAACTTCAAGCCTCCCTCTTTTATAACCTTTGACAGAAAGAGCGACCCTCAAAAACATGTCACCACCATCAATAACCAAATGGAGATAAACATGCAACACACTATCTCAAATGTAAACTTCATTATACATTTAAGGAGGATAATTTTGGCATATGAACCTTCCCAAGTTCACCATCACCAGTTATAAATATCTCTTGAAAAAAGTTAACTTGCCAATTTTATGCAAGAAAAAACTACAAGGTGTCCCACCCAAGGCTAATTAACATGCGTCAAGGATATTTCGAGAGTAAATAGTGAGGTTCAATAAGGATATCTTAAAGAAGGTCAATCCCCTATCAAGAAATGTTCACAAGAGCTTACTAGAATGAGCTTAAAGCTAAACACTTTAATTTTTCTTTCCCCCCATAAGTTAGCTAACTCAAAAAAAGAAATCATGGTGAGAATGAAGATATAAATTCTGAGATGAGGTTTAGAGACGCAAATGAGCGAAGTCGTGAGAAGCCTAAATCCTTCAGTCATCATAGAAATCGTTTCACATAGCCAATTCGAGATATGGACACTTTCAAAGCAACCAAAATGCTCATAGCTAATTTATGTCATTAAACACTAGATGATAGAAGATAATACGAAAACTATACCACATCAGGGACATCCCATACTCCTAAATACCAAAATGGTAAATGATGGGGGAAAAGCCCAATAAATGGGGAAAATACCATAAAAGGAAGGGTCATCGCATAAATAAATTTTACCAACTCAAGAAAGGGATAGAGCATCTCATTCAAGAGGACTACTTGAGAAATAATGCCGAAGGAGGGTCCCACAACTCGGTAGGAATAATAGAGTAGTTGGGGAGAGATTGTTCTAGAAGCCCCAACAAAAAAATGAAAAAGACCCAGATAAAATAAATAGAGGTGAGAAAATCTGCCATACACTAAACACTAATGTTGGAGGCTTTGTGGGAGGGGGAGAGTCGAGTTCTTCCCAAAAGAGATATGCCCACCCTGATATAATAACATTAAATATGCTTGTTCCCCATTATTTTTTTAAAAATTGATCCTAACCATTTCAGTTCCATTTCATATTGAACTACGACATGGAGGTCAGTCAATAATACTTAAGGCTTCCCCGACTCCTTTAGTGTCCGACAAAGCCTTGGGGAGACTATTTTGGACTGGCCAAGGACCTAATTTACCAAGGCCCAATCCATCTTCAATCCATTCTACTCGACCCAAATTATAAAAATAGTTCACACACTAGGAGAAAGGTACAATATGTGATATCCATTTTTGTTATACTCATCTTGAATCTGGAACTGGTTTGGACTTTGGAGTGCTAACCACGCAGGTGCACCCCGCACTTCCATAAAGGATATCCAGGTCACCGTTCAATATCATCAGTTCTTAAAATTCATCCATTGATGGTTTCTGAATCGAATAGTGGTAGCATATGTGGGAATCGAATTTCGATTCCTACAATTTCCACAAAAATATCTTTTGCTTTCCAACTCCATTAAGCGAACATAGAACTTCTAGATATGGATTCTTACAATTTCATATCCAAATCTATGACTTGCCAGTTCATAACCACTTTAGGTCAGTGAATTAGGAGTATTCAGAGGCGAATATGGGGATCTGTCGCATTCAATTCAAACTATTATCATTTTAGCAACGATTCTCCATATATCCGAATATCTGATTTCCCTCGAGAACTCTACAGAGAGGAAGAAAAAAGGATCCCAAGTCAAAGTCTATATTTGTGATGGAAGCAGCGGAAAGTGAAAACAAATTCTTTGAAGATAAAGTTGAAGATGAACATTCCATCTTCCGATCTAATATCACTGTTGTCTCACGCCGCCGATGTCATACTCGTCACGGTAGCACCGAAGATACGATGAGTTCATCGTTAATTCCATGCGTAGATCTAACAAAAAAACATATATTAGTGCTAAATGTTTTTTTAACCCGTAGATGGGGATTCTTCTGGGAGAATAAGATGTCTCCTTTATTTCTTGCCCTAATCCTCTCCAAGAGACCCTACCCAGGGGCATGGAGTAGGAACAAAGGCATTTGGGTGCAGATACAATCTGCACGGTAAATTTTTAGCTCTACTAGGGTGGGGGCATAGACTAGGCTATTCGAAAATAGAATCGTACTTAGAGTGACATTGTCTTACATGGATAAGATGACGATCAAATTCCCTTGGTCGGCCTAGCAAAGGTACCCTAAATTCTAGTAGCTTCTAGACTAGACCGTTTCGAAGGAACATTCCATGCCCTAACCGGAGGTCCAGAAGACAGATCTTCCATGGAACTCTGTATGCGTTGGAATACCACATCAGAGTAAGGAAAAAGGCTCACAGAGTTTCAACCATGGCGATCGAAAAGTGGCTATCACGATATTCAACAAGGCAACTTCGGGATCCTAAAAGCTCCAACAGATGTCCTCAAACTACTTTCCCAGGAAACATCCTCGAAGAAGTGGACTATTTAATCTATATCACCAGGCACATGCAAGGCGGGACACCTCGACACCCCGTCCAATCAAAGACGATGCTTTAAAGCGTAGAGTACACTCAACCCAGAACCTTAGGGAAAGGGAAATGACTAATGACTCCACATATTGTTTATCCATTCAGGGTCGCCATTGAAGGTTATCCACCTCGTAGCTTCATTGTTTATTTGTAAATAATTTAATTCATTATTAATATGTGTGTGTGAAATTTTGTTCCTGTAGGGATAGATGCTGGACTAGAAGTTTGGGAAACTAGTCCAACTTGTTAAACCAGTTTTAACATAATATGACATCAACAATGATTCAAAGTCAAAATAGTAAAGAACACAAGAGAATTGATAAACTAGTTCAGTATAACCTCACCTATGTCTGTCTGACTTCTAACCCAAGAAAAGAAATTCATTCTTGAATAGAATAAGTACAAAGTATCTTAGATGAACAAGCCCCTTGTGCAATGTCCTTTTTCTTAATTTTACCCTTAGTGTATTTCTATTTAGGACTCCCCCAAAATAGGTTCCTAAGTTCAAAATTTATAAGCAATAAAAAAAGAAAATATTAAACCTAATAAAGACACATAAAAAACTTGCAGCTTTCATCCAGGAAGAGGCATCTTTTTTCATACTTTATTACGCATTAGTATTTAAAATTGATGGGACGAAAGACGCGCCAGAATTCAGTTCTTTCTTCCTTCTTTGTTTCTAACTTTATCTATCAAAATTTTTGAACATTTTTCTCATCCAAACACATATCCTTTTATAGGAATTTCTCAGCTTTGGTGTTGTCTCCAAACTTGGGTCTTATGCTTTTGATTACCCAATGGTGTTAGCCCAAGAAATATGGTATATTACCTTGTCTACTAGTACAAGTAATAGGATAATATACTATGAATGTGAGAGACAATACGTTCCATTATTGGTCTGTAGTACTGCTAGGTGGCCTATGGCAACGTACAAAACAAATTTTTAGAGATTTGTCTTTTAGGTTCATCCTTATCCTATTAACTTTATAACTTAACCCTAATTGTGTTGCTATTAATTCTGCGACGTCAACCTTAACATTGTAATTCCAACCTTCTACTAGAATCTTTTGGCTTTAGGCCTGTTGAGTATTAGTCTTATGTCTCTGGTGTGACATAACTTGTTACTTAGGCTACTCCTGCACATCAATAAACACACAAAACTACAAGGAAGAGCACCTAGTCTTCTCATTACAAATTAAGCATAAAAAACACCCATAAATAATCCTAAATAAACACAATAGTTCTAAATAATTAAAATATTAAGGGCTTAAATATCTCACCATAAATGATTTATTAATAGACCCTCACAAAAAGAATTTACTAGGGAATCATTGTTATACAATGAGTTGATGCTTACCACCTCTTTACAAAAAAAAATGTTGTTTTGTCTAAAGTCTCCATACGAGATATTGCCGATTGTGGGTGAGAATATAGAAAAACAACGTCACCAACTCTACTCTTTTTGCTATCAGGACTATAAGAGCTACTGTCCTAACTCCCAGACATTTACGTTTCAACAAATTTACAATTCACTTTATTGTCTACTCGCCTCGAACTTCCAATATAACAACTCCATATCTCTCATATCTCTTCATGGATATCTTGCTTGACTACATTATTGCTAGCGTTATAATCCCTAACGAATACTATCCTATAAATATGAAATGAAAAGAAGAGGGATATACTTGTAGTTAAAGGGAACCCTTAGTTCTCCGTTATATTATATCTTGCTTACACAAATATATATATATATATATATATATATATATATATATATATATATATATATATATATATATATATATATATATATTTTAGGCTTCATGAGTAAATGAAGGGATATGAGTTTGCAAAGAGGATGGAATAACTAAAGGTAGCGGTTGCAAAGGAAATTAGTTACTAGACAACTGAATGATGAAAATGTTCTGATATTTATTAACTACAAGTACATTCCTCTAGCTTAATAGCCAACATTAGCATGGTAGAGCATGATAAATACGGTATAGTTTATACCAGAAAGCGCATAAATAAAGGGAGAGAAACACGAGATCAGGAGGATTAAATGCAACAGATACTAAGTAAATCCAGCAGATACTAATTAAATGCAGCAGATATGACTACCACTTTATAAGGAACAAATCAATGGCAATGAAGGGAGATTATTCAGATTGCAATCTTTGCATAGGAGTGCGAAGCAGCTCGAAATGCTTACCTTAATTTAATTTCCAGTATTTCTTTATCGTTTTCACAGTATATTGTATGCATGGTTAGATCCCGTTTGATCTCTAATCTTATTCCTAAATAATACAGTATACTTTTCTTTCTTTTGAATTCTGTGTTGTGATTGTTATTCCTAGACCAATTGGATCCTATCAATTGGTATCTAAAGCCTTGGTTAGATCTTCATCAGTTAATGGTCGTGACGACATGAAGCATTATGGATAATAGAATCGAACTCGTAGAACAAAGAACGAGCGTGATGGAAGTAACGATGGAACAAATGCGACAGATGATGGTAGAAATACACTCACGTCCCCAGATCTCGTTGGATCAGGTTCGTCAACTTATTGTCGAAATGCAGCCTCGTCGTTGTCAAAGGCGTAATCGTAACAACGAGGAAGACGAGTGGAGCGATCAGAGCGTCGTTTCATCAGGATCACGACATCGTGATACACGTAACAACGGTGGTCACCGTTTGATTTTTGGAGGAGGTAGGAGACGATTGGAGGTTCCAATTTTCAGAGGGGAGGATGCGTATGGGTGGTTAGTACGAGTGGAACGTTATTTCAAGTTGAATGAAATACGTGTGCAGGACAAGGTGGATACGGTGGTTTTGGCGTTAGAAGAAAAGGCTTTGAACTGGTTTCAATGGTGGGAGGAGCAAACACCATTAAGAACGTGGGAAGAGTTCAAAATAGCAGTCCTTAGAAGATTCCAACCTGGGTTATTGCAGAACCCATTGGGACCACTGTTGAGTTTGAGGCAGAAGGGTACTGTGATGGAGTACAGGGACAAGTTTGAAGGACGTGTAGCACCTCTACGTAGGGAGGAAAGGGTGATGTTGGAATCAATTTTTTTAAATGGCTTGAAGGAGGGAATTCAAGCAAAGCTAAAATTATATGAGAGCCATGACTTAGCTGAATTAATGGACAAGGCTTTACTCATCGAAGAAAAAAATGAAGTGGTTTGGAAGAGAGGAAGTGGTTGGAGGGATAAGGGAGGTAACACGAGGTTCAAGGACCCTGGTGAGTACAGTGGGCTTAAGAAGGAGAATGAGAAGAGTGGTTCAGTGACTATTGATTGACCAAAAGGAAGAAGACTTAACCCGGCAGAACTGGAGGAAAGGAGTAAGAAGGGATTGTGTTTCAAGTGGGGGGATAAATGGAATAAGGAACATGTGTGCAAGTTCAAGCACATGCAACTGAAATTATGTGAAGCAAGTAGTGAAGAGGAGGACGGAGAGGACTGGGGGACAAAGCAGAAAGAGGAGGTTGAAATAGTAGAGGAGTTAAAGACTTTATAACTGTCCTTGCAGAGTAAAGAGGGATTCACTTCCAATAAGTCTTTTAAGGTGTGGGCTGACATAGGAGGTAGAAGGGTGTTGACATTGATAGATTCAGGAGCTACAAGTAATTTCATAGCTTCTAAATTGGTGACTGAGCTCAGTTTAACAGTAACTGAGACACCTACTTATGTCATTGAGGTGGGAAATGGAGAGAAGGTGAAGAATCAGGGGCTATGTGAAGAGTTGGAATTCAACATCCAAGATGTTAAGTTCCAACAGCATTTTTTTATCATGGAACTTATTGGTTCAGAGATGGTGTTGAGCATGGACTGGTTGGCAAGTCTAGGAAACATAGAAGCAAATTTCGGCAACTTATGCTTGAAGTGGGAAGTGCAAGGGAACAAGCATATTATTCAAGGAGATCCATCCATGTGTAATAGCCAAGTAAATTGGAGAACCATGTTAAAGGCTATTTCTAAAGAAGGGATGGGATTATATGTGCAAGAAGTAGAAGGAGAGTTGAAAGACAAGATAAATCATGGAATTACTTCTGACTGGGAAGAAGTAGTTGCAAGATTTGAAGTTGTGTTCAACATGCCTATTGGGTTGCCACCATGTAGGGAACATGATCATGCCATTGTATTACAACCAGATGCAGTTATCCCTAACCTAAGACCATACAGATACCCATTTTACCAGAAAAATGAAATAGAGAAGATGGTAAAAGAAATGATGCAGGCTGGAATTATCAGGCACAATACAAGCCCTTTCGCAAGTCCTATTCTGTTAGTAAAAAAGAAAGATGGAGGCTGGAGGTTTTGTACTGACTACAAAGCTTTAAACAAGGTAACTGTGGCTAATAAATTTCCTATACCTGTAATTGAAGAGTTATTAGATGAATTAGGTGGTGCGACCATATTTTCTAAATTGGACTTAAAAATCTGGTTATCACCAGATTAGAATGAAAGAATCTGATATAGCCAAAACTGCTTTCAGGACCCATGAGGGCCACTATGAATACTTAGTCATGCCTTTTGGCTTGACCAATGCTCCCTCTACATTCCAAGCGTTGATGAATGAGGTGTTAAGACCTTATTTGAGAAAATTTGTATTAGTCTTTTTTGATGATATTCTCATTTACAGCACCAACAAGGCTGAACATGTATTGCTTTTAACAAAAATTCTGCAAACTCTTCAAAGCCACAAACTGTTTGCGAACAAAAAAAAATGTTCATTTGGCCAGGCAGAGATTGAGTACTTGGACCACATTATTTCTGGTGGGGGGGTATCAGCCGATCCTAAGAAAATAGAAGACATGTTAAAATGGCCGATTCCTAAGGATTTAAAAGGGTTGAGGGGATTTTTGGGCTTAATTGGTTACTACAGGAAGTTTGTCAAGAACTATAGCAAAATAGCTTGGCCATTAACACAGTTAGTGAAGAAAGATAATTTTAAATGGGGTGAAGAACCACAATAGGCCTTTGAAATCTTAAAGAGGGTAATGACCACCATACCAGTCCTAGCTATGCCAGATTTTAATAGGGATTTCGTGTTAGAAACGGATGCTTCTGGCCATGGAATAGGTGCAGTATTGATGCATGAAGGAAAACCAATAGCATACATGAGCCAGACTTTATCTGCTAGGGCCCAAAGCAAGTCTGTGTATGAGAGGGAACTTATGGAAATAGTAATAGCGGTACAAAAATGGAGACCATGTCTGCTGGGAAGAAAATTTCGAGTTCACACTGATCAAAAGAGCCTAAAACACATCACTGAACAAAAATTGATGGGTGAAGATCAACAGAAATGGATAGCAAAGCTGATTGGTTTCGACTTCGAGGTAAGTACAAACCAGGGAGGGAAAATAATGATGTTGATGCCCTCTCAAGACAGATGCAATATGCCACTATTGCTATGGTACAATGTAAAGCTTGGGAAGGATTAGAAGAAGAGATACAAGGAGATGAAAAGTTGAAAAATCTTATTCAAGATTTAGTGAGTAGCTCAATGAGTCATCTCGGTTATCAACTGAGAGGTGGTAAACTGTTTCATGAAGGAAGGATAGTGATTCCAAAACAATCACCCAGGATTGCTTGGATCCTACACGAGTTTCATGATACGACCATCGGAGGACATTCGGGCTATCTAAGGACTTACAAGAAAATTGCAGGCTTGGTGTATTGGGAAGGAATGTGGAAATGTATCAAGTCCTATATTGAATCTTGTGAAGTTTGCCAAAGGAATAAATACCAGACTTTGAGTCCTGGTGGTCTTCTACAACCATTACCTATACCCACTCAATTGTGGAGTGATATATCCATGGATTTTATTGGTGGATTACCCAAAGTTCAAGGAATAAATACTATTATGGTAGTGGTGGATAGGTTGACTAAATAAGCCCATTTCTTGCCTGTGAAGCATCCTTACACAGTTAAAGATATAGCAGAACTATTTATCAAAGAAATAGTCAGACTGCATGGATTTCCTAGTTCAATAGTTTCCGACAGGGACAAAGTTTTTCTGAGTTCATTTTGGACAGAGTTGTTCAAACAGGCTGGTACAAAGTTGAAGTACAGTAGTGCATTTCATCCGCAGACTGATGGACAGACCGAGGTAGTGAATAGATGCTTGGAGACGTACTTACGGTGCTTGATAGGGAGGCAGCCTAAAATGTGGCCTAAATGGTTATCTTGGGCAGAATTTTGGTATAATACTAATTACCATGCCTCTCTTAAATCCACTCCTTTTGAAGCCTTATATGGGAGAAGCCCACCAGTGTTAGTTAGAGGAGATGCACATCTTTCTGCAGTAGAAGAAGTCAACAAACTAACTGCTGAAAGAAATGAAATGATCAGGGAAATGAAAGAGCAACTACTGAAAGCACAAGACCAAATGAGGGTACAAGCCAACAAGCATAGAAGAGAGGTGGATTATCAGGTAGAGGATAAGGTTTATTTAAAAATACAACCTTATAAGTTGCAAAAGTTGGCCAAGAGGTTCAACCAAAAGCTAAGTCCTAGATATTATGGACCCTATGAGATAATGGAAAGAGTAGGGGTTGTGGCTTACAAACTCAAACTACCTGAAGACAGTAGAGTACATCCAGTATTCCATGCATCCCTGTTAAAGAAAGCAGTCTCAACAAATGTAGAAACTCAACCCTTACCGACTTGCATGAATGAGAGTTGGCAATTGGAACCAGGCCCTGAGGAAGCAAGTGACACTAGAGTCAATGAGAAGGGGGAGTTAGAAGTCTTAGTGAAGTGGTAAGGACTACCAGAATTTGAAAATTCATGGGAATTGGTGGAAAAGATGAGACAAGAGTTCCCTGACTTTCTCTTTGAGGTCAAAGAGAGTCTTGAAGGAGGGGGGATTGATTAATACGGTATAGTTTATACCAGAAAGCGCAGAAATAAAGGGAGAGAAGCACGAGATCGGGAGGATTAAATGCAGCAGATACTAAGTAAATGCAGCAGATACTAATTAAATGCAGCAGATATGACTACCACTTTATAAGGAACAAATCAATGGCAGTGAAGGGAGATTATTCAGATTGCAGTCTTTGCATAGGAGTGCAAAGCAGCTCGAAATGCTTACCTTAATTTAATTTCCAGTATTTCTTTATCGTTTTCACAGTATATTGTATGCATGGTTAGATCCCGTTTGATCTCTAATCTTATTCCTAAATAATACAGTATACTTTTCTTTCTTTTGAATTCTGTGTTGGGATTGTTATTCCTAGACCAATTGGATCCTATCAGAGCATAAAAAGATCTCTACTCATAGGCATGCAATTCAACATATGGCTCACATTGAATGAGCATTACCATGATAAACTTAATCATCACATTTTTAAAAATGAAGTTAAAAGGGTTTTTCAAAACTTTTCACTTAGTAAATCAAATAGTTTTCCGGAATCGATTGTTTAAGTTGAACATGTCCTAAACCCTATAAGGCCTACCACAATCACTTTACCCTTATAGGTCTCGTACTTTAGGAATTGTGAACCATTATATGTCTTACTTAATCACTTCTCCACCACATGCGTACTATTTAAGGGAATGTGAACCGTCATATGTCTTAATTAATCATTTTTCCCCTACAGGCTTTGTGCTTGAGGTACTTTGAACCATCATATGTCTTACTTAATCATTTCACATATACAACCTTGTGATTGAAGGATTGTGAATGATTACATGTCTTAATTAATAACTTTGCCCCTAGATGCCTCATGTTTAAGGGATTGTGAACTCTCATATTTCTTAATTGATCACTTTTCCCCTACATGCATTATGGTTGAGAGACTTTGAACCATCATATGTCTTACTTGATTACTTCACCTCTATAACCTTGTGACTGAAGGATTATGAACCCTCACATTCTTAATTAGTCACTTTGCCTCTACATGCCTACCGCTTGAGGGTCTGTGGACTAATATATACATAATAGCCCAAGTCCATTTAACATCAATACACCATGATCCATTTTCTCTAGAGAACGATGAACCCTCAGAGAGTACTTAAACTAGCATGGACTAGGTGAAGACAACCCCAGGTAATACACACTAGCCCACCTCGATATGTTATGTGGGTGAGATCATCCATATAGGAGAATGGTTGGACTATGAGGTGTTTAAAATCAAATTCTTGAAGTTTCTAGGTGAATTCCATAAAAATAACAAATTGGTGAAGGGGTGTAAATTTATATTTATGGTTTTAATTGTTAAGAAAGATAACCATCAACATTTTAATTCATTCAGATCAGCCTCTCTTGTAGGTTGTATGTATAAGGTGCCCTTTATGGTTCTTGCAACTAGATTTAAGATTTTAACGACAATGTTACATCAGAAGTTCATTATCCTTTTGTGAATGGTAGGAAAATTCTTGATAGTATATTAACTGAGAATGATATTATGGATATGGAAAAGAAAAAAAAAAGGATTGTATTCTTTTTAAAGTTGATTTCAAGAAGGCATATGGCTTACTTGAATGCGAATATATGGAGATCTGTTATGCAAACAACATATTTACCAGTTAAGTGGATTCTAGAATGTTCGAGTTCAACTTCAGCTTCATTCTTTATTAAGAGAATCCCCACAAAAGATTTTTTATTGAAGTGAGGCCAGTTAGTGAAAGAGTGTAAATCATTTTTAACTAATCAGAAAGATACTTAGATTTGGAACTTTATGACATAAAATGAGAAGTCAATCAAAGAAGCATATCAAGTTTTAATAAAGCACTTTGAGAAAGATTTATCACTATACAAGGATATGATTTGTTGTCTCTTTAAAAGTTAAATTGTCTGCATAAAAATTATCATATAACAAGTTTCTAACTAAAGACAATTTGAAGAGTCATGAGATTAGATTATATTATTTACTAGAAATATGTACCCTATTGGATGGGGTATTAAGGAAAGTTGCTAACATTTTTTATTTGAGCGTTTTGTTATCAACAAGGTTGGAAATTATATCTTATAGTGAATTTAAATTCAAAGTGCCTACCAAAGGTCACATAAGACTAGACTAAAAAATTTGGAGGATTATGAAAGTAAGGTGTATACTAGATCTAATATAATTTGGTCAGTATGAAAAATTCTAACAAAATGATGGAGAAAGAGAGATCCAATAAGAGTGGATTTGAGTAAAGAAGAAAGGACTCTTGTGTACATGAGATCAATCTAGTAAATATTCTAATGGAGATGCGGAACTTGCAAATGTTGCTCTAATGTCTTCAACATTCTCTAGTGTGCTACTTGATAATACAACAAATGATAAAGAAAAGATGAAGTATCTTATAACTTATCTTGTGATGAACTTGTTATTACCTTGAGCGAGTTACTTGGTAAAATTTAGAGAATGAGTGAAAAATATAAATATTTTTTAGTGAAACATCACAAAACTCTATAGAAAAAGATTTTTCATTTTAAAAAATGAAAATTATTATGATAAATCTCAAACATATAGATCTTCTGAAACGAGTGCATGTAACTTTAAAAAGTACAAGGGTCTTTTTCAAGTATGGCGTAATAAAGAATAATAAGATAAAATTAGGATATGTCAATAAAAATTTTGTATGTTGAATAAATGAAAATACAAGAAACCTCCTAGAACTAATAAAAGAGGACCTAAGAAAATATAAGTATCTAAAATCAAAATTGTTTATGTTGAAGTTTTTTATAAACCAAGTTAAAACACTTGCGTTGGTACTTGG
This sequence comes from Vicia villosa, assembly GCF_029867415.1. Lineage (NCBI taxonomy): Eukaryota > Viridiplantae > Streptophyta > Magnoliopsida > Fabales > Fabaceae > Vicia > Vicia villosa. Next base: position 264,755 of record NW_026705248.1, on the reverse strand, counting down.
ACAGTGGATGACCACGACATGAAATGAAAAAAGCTTATGTTCTAAATTCTCAAAATGAAGGACAAAAGCATCATAGATTTTGGAGGAAAACAAAAGGGCATGATCATAAGATTGTGAATAACTGATAACAATTATCTTTTCTATATTAATGATGTGGTTTTAGTGAAATGAATAATGCATAACCTACTGAGCATAAGTCAATTAAGCAATTATGATTATGATGTGACCTTTAATAAAACGGTTATGTCCACTTTAGTCTAAAAACATTTATAAAATCAATTTTTATTAACTTCAAAAACAAGTGCTGAAATTTCTTATGTCCATGAGCGGAGAGAAATGGGTATGGTATATACGATTAGAGCATGCTAGCTTGAGGAACGTCAAAAAGGAAAAAACTAGAAAAAAAATTGTCCATTCTTAAAGCATTGTTTCGTACTCTAGAATATTAAAGTTCTTACATATTCATCAATTTGGGTCTGTGAAAACTGCATTAGTAAATGATAAGAAATATAAATCAGTCACGGTTGATGTTTATAGAAAATAGACATAAGTAGCATTATAAAACATAAGGGTAAGTCTCATTAGTGAGTTCTCAGTATTCTGCAAACAAATGCAAGTTAAACAATACTTAAAATTTATAGCCATTAGAAGTGATTATGATGAACAAATTGAAAACAAATTTTTTGAATTTCTGTTAAGAAAATTTCTATGACTTCTCCTTTCCAAAGTACTCCATAGAAATAGAGGTATAAAGAGGAAATTTTGATATTTTTAAAAGATGGCTAGAACCGTAATCAATAAGAAGTTGAAAATAAAAATGTTATATATATATATATATATATATATATATATATATATATATATATATATATATATATATATATATATATATATATATATATATAATTAAGGAAAAGTATAAAATTCAACCTTTCAAAGTTTATAAACTGTTGATGAATAAAATATTTATACACAATCACAAATATTAAAATTTACAACTATTAAATTTTCAGTTAGTAAATAAAATTTATTTAAACAACAAAAAAAATATGGGTGGTTGGTTTGGGAAGAAAACATTATACCCTTAAAAAGCCACTATGATAACTATAAAGTTAGAAGAGATTAAACCGTTTAAATAAAATTATTTGTTCTTATTTTGAAATGTTAAATTTATGGTTTGGAGATGATCTTCTTTTGGCGATATTACTCATTCCAATTATAGTTTTTACGATTTTAGCAAAGACCCTTGGTCTTTTATGTTAGAACAAGATTTGTTCTGATCAATATTCTTAGTTTTGATGATAACAAGGATATGAATTTTGTATGAGATAATGTGGTACTCTAATACTATGCAATTTCCATTTCAGGAATTATACAAAGAGTATGCACAAAATCAGCGCAAGAAGCAACTGACTCAGAAGGTTCAGCATGCAACTTCAGAACATGGTCTGGCAAGACATCAGAAGATGGTCAAGCAGAATCAGAACATGGGTCTATGGAAGCATCAGAAGAACTTGAGATCAGAAGCAGAAGCACTGAAGTTCTCATGGTATCACGCTCAGAAACACTTCAAGGTCAGAAGAAAAGAAGATGCTCTGCACCAAGCTGTTTGACTCTGATGACATTCAAACGTTGTTTACACAAACATCAGATCAGAAGCAAGTACTAGACTGGCAAGCTACGCTGACTGACAAAAGGAACGTTAGAAGCTATTAAAGGCAACGTCAGTAGACACAGCGGAAACAAGGCTCGAGGTAGTTGACAAAAAAGTGAAACATTAAATGCAATGCTGTACGGATTACGCAAAGCATTAAATGCTCCCAACGGTCATCTTCTCAAGTGCCTATAAATATGAAGTTCTGATGAGAAGCAAAGGTTAACGAATTACAACACTTGCGCACTATCCAAAAACGCTGTCAAATTCAAAAGCTCTCAAACTTCATCATCAAGCTCACTACATTGCTGTTGTAATATCTTAGTGAGATTTAAGCTTAAACTTTAAGAGAAATATCACAGTTGTGATTATAGCTTTTCAGAAGCATTGTTATACTCTTAGAATTTGTTTACATTAAGTTGTAAGTTCTAGAGTGATCAGGGTGTTGATCAGTATACTCTAGCAAGTCTTAGAAGTTGTCTAAGCAGTTTGTTCCTAGAGTGATCAGGTTGTGATCAGGATACTCTAGAAGACTTAGAGTGTTTCTAAGTGGAAAACCATTGTAATCAAGTGTGATTAGTGGATTAAATCCTCAGGTGAGGTAAATCACTCCAAGGGGGTGGACTGGAGTAGTTTAGTTAATAACGAACCAGGATAAAAATCATTGTGCAAATTGTTTTTATCTTACAAGTTTTAAAGCTACACTTATTCAACCCCCCCCCCTTTCTAAGTGTTTTTCTATCCTTCAATTGGTATCAGAGCCTGGTTCTAAGGTGCAAGCACTTAACCGTGTTTAGAAAAGATTCAGGAAGAGAAAAACGCTTCAGTAAAAGATGGCTGGTGAAATTCCAACAAACACACTTACATCTACATCTGGATCTGCTGAGCAATACAATGGAAATGGTAACAATGGTTATACCAGACCACCAGTATTTGATGGTGAAAACTTTGAATACTGGAAAGATAAACTGGAAAGTTACTTCCTTGGTCTAGATTGTGACTTATGGGATCTTCTGGTGGATGGTTACAAACATCCAGTGAATGCTACTGGCGTAAGGCTTACAAGACAAGAAATGAATGATGATCAAAAGAAGCTTTTCAAAAATCATCATAAATGTAGGACTGTTTTGCTGAATGCTATCTCTCATGCTGAGTATGAGAAGATATCTAACAGGGAAACTGCCCATGATATATATGAGTCATTGAAAATGACCCATGAAGGAAATGCTCAAGTCAAGGAGACTAAAGCTCTTGCTCTAATCCTGAAATATGAAGCATTCAAGATGAAGGACGATGAAGATATTGAGAAGATGTTCTCAAAATTTCAAACGCTAACTGCGGGATTAAGAGTTCTGGACAAAGGCTACACCAAGGCTGATCATGTAAAGAAAATCATCAGAAGCTTGCCTAGAAGATGGGGCCCAATGGTGACTGCATTCAAGATTGCAAAGAATCTGAATGAGGTTTCTTTGGAAGAGCTAATCAGTGCCTTGAGAAGCCATGAGATAGAGCTGGATGCAAATGAGCCTCAGAAGAAAGGTAAGTCTATTGCATTAAAATCTAATATTAAAAAATGCACTAACGCTTTTCAGGCTGAAGAAGTAGATTCTGAAGAATCAGAATCAGAAGAAGAAGATGAACTGTCCATGATCTCCAGAAGGGTAAACCAACTCTGGAAGAGCAAGCAAAGGAAGTTCAAGAGCTTTAGAAGTTCAAAGAAATTTGAACGAGGAGAATCTTCTGGTGGAAGAAGATCTGACAAGAAGAAAGTTGTCTGCTATGAGTGCAATGAGCCTGGACACTTCAAGAATGAATGTCCAAAACTTCAGAAGGAGAATCCCAAGAAGAAGTTTCATAAGAAGAAATGTCTTATGGCAACGTGGGATGATTCTGAATCAGAATCAGAATCAGACTCTGAAGGAGAGCAAGCCAACTTTGCACTGATGGCCACAGTGGATGATGGATCAGAATCTACATCAGAATCAGATTCTGAAGAGGTATTTTCTGAACTATCCAGAGAAGAGTTAGTTTCCAGTTTAACTGAACTTCTGAAACTCAAGGCTCATCTTAGTATCAAATATAAAAAGCTGAAAAAGCAATTTGAATTTGAAACTAAGAAGCTGGAATTGGAAAATTCTGAACTGAAGGAAAAAGTTTTAAAATTATCCAAAGATAGTGGATCTCCTTCTGAATCAGAAAGATCCATTCCTAGTCTCAATCATATTCTGAAAGAATATGACTCGAGCTTCAGAAAGTTCCTATCTAGAAGTATTGGCAGAAGTCATCTTGCTTCTATGATATATGGTGTTTCTGGAAACAGAAGGTTTGGTTTTGGCTATGAGGGTGATACCTCACATAAATTTGAACCTGTTGATGATTTGAAAATCACATACAAGCCATTGTATGATCAGCTCAAATATGGCCATGCACATGATATTAGGCTCACTTCACATGCACAGAGTTTTAACACTGTACACACCAAAAAGCATGTGACACAACCTAAGAAATATCATGATGTCAAACCTAAAGAATATCATGTTGTTCCTCCTGTTAATTATCATGCTAAACCCAAGTTCAATCAGAACTTGAGGAAAACTAACAAGAAAGGACCCAAGAAATTGTGGGTACCTAAGGAGAAGATAATTTCTGTTGCAGATATCCTTAGCTGCAAAGAGGACAAAGCACAAAATGTCATGGTACCTGAACTCTGGGTGCTCGCGACACATGACGGGAAGAAGTTCTATGTTCCAAGACCTGGTGCTTAAGTCTGGTGGAGAAGTCAAGTTTGGAGGAGATCAGAAGGGCAAGATTATTGGCTCTGGAACCATAAGTTTTGGTAACTCTCCTTCCATAACTAATGTACTTCTTGTAGAAGGATTAACGCATAACTTATTGTCCATAAGTCAATTAAGTGACAATAGTTATGATATAATCTTCAATCAAAAGTCTTGCAAGGCTGTAAGTCAGAAGGATGGTTCAATCCTATTTACAGGCAAGATAAAGAACAACATCTATAAGATTGATCTTTCAGATCTTGAGAAGCAGAAGGTGACTTGCCTTATGTCTGTTTCTGAAGAGCAATGGGTCTGGCACAGAAGATTAGGACATGCTAGTTTGAGAAAGATTTCTCAGATTAACAAACTAAATCTGGTCAGAGGACTCCCAAATCTGAAATATAAATCAGATGCTCTTTGTGAAGCATGTCAGAAGGGCAAGTTCTCCAAACCTGCATTCAAATATAAGAATGTTGTCTCTTCCTCAAGGCCATTAGAACTTCTGCACATTGATCTGTTTGGACCAGTCAAAACAGCATCTGTCAGAGGGAAGAAATATGGATTAGTCATCGTAGATGATTATAGCCGTTGGACATGGGTAAAGTTCTTAAAACACAAGGATGAGTCTCATTCAGTGTTCTTTGAATTCTGCACTCAGATCCAATCTGAGAAGGAGTGCAAAATCATAAAGGTCAGAAGTGATCATGGTGGCGAATTTGAGAACAGATTCTTTGAGGAGTTCTTCAAAGAAAATGGTATTGCCCATGATTTCTCTTGTCCTAGAACTCCACAGCAAAATGGAGTTGTAGAGCGAAAGAATAGGACTCTGCAAGAAATGGCCAGAACCATGATCAATGAGACCAATATGGCTAAGCACTTCTGGGCAGAAGCAATAAACAATGCATGTTATATTCAGAATAGAATCTCTATAAGACCTATTCTAAATAAGGCTCCTTATGAATTGTGGAAGAACAGAAAGCCCAACATTTCATACTTTCATCCTTTTGGATGTGTGTGCTTTATTTTGAATACTAAAGATCATCTTGGTAAGTTTGATTCTAAGGCACAAAAATGTTTTCTTCTTGGATATTCTGAACGCTCTAAAGGCTACAGAGTATACAATACTGAAACATTGGTTGTAGAAGAATCAATCAATATCAGGTTTGATGATAAGCTTGGTCTTGAAAAACCAAAGCAGTTTGAGAATTTTGCAGATATAGATATTGACATATCAGAAGCTGTAGAACCAAGAAGTAAAGCTCCAGAAGTTGAAATTCTCAGAAGCAATGGATCAGAAGATCAAGTTGCTGCATCTTTAGAGAATCTCAGGATTTCTGAAGAGCCAACAGTCAGAAGATCTTCTAGACTATCCTTAGCTCACTCAGAAGATGTGATTCTTGGAAAGAAAGATGATCCTATCAGAACTAGATCATTTCTAAAGAATGACAATCAGAAGCAGTGATCAGAATCAGAAGGTGTAAAGTCTATTCAGTGCAACACAGCTGTCATCAAGAGGATTCTGATGGTGAACACGTGTATGTACGGTTGGTAAAAGCGTGAGTTAATCTGATGGGACGCCGCCCTAGGTAACTGTGTTAAATCATTTCATTTACCACGATCTCTCATCTAACATCACTCATCATTTAATGCAATTGATTTCATTTGATTCTGTAACTGTTCATTCTCATAACTTCATTGCATTCATTTTCAAATCCGTCTCTATAAATACATTTCAAAACATAACGTTTATCTTTTTCGCTCCCATTCTCTCTTTCTTCTTGCATGCATTTTTGCAACCTTTTCGGTCTCTTCTCAAACCCTAAGCGCAAACCCAGATCTTGTTCTTCTAATTTCTGTTCTGCTTCAATGGCCGATTCATCATCTCACAATGTTGGCTCATCTGTCCCTCTTCATCTTCAAGAAGAAGAAAATTAGCAAATCACTCCGGTTGTTGCCTGCTCTATCCCTAAGAAGGATCTGGAAGTTATCTGTGAACTAATGGTAGATTATGATAGCATCGAAGAACATGAATATCATCTCAAAGAAGATATCATCTTTCAAGGATGGACTTCATTGTTTGCTGAGTTCTGTGGACCGGTCTATCCAGATCTTGTTAAGGAGTTTTGGGTGCATGCAGTTGTTGCTCCTAAATCCATCTTGTCTTTCGTCCATGGGAAGTTTGTGGTAGTGACTGAGAACATCCTAAGAATGATGTTTGATCTTAGAAACCCTGAGGGTGCTTTTGAAATTGATCAAAGGGCTGATTGGGATGATGTGTTGTCTACTCTTTACACAGACGTTAAGAAAACAAAGCATGTCAAGGACATGAAAGATCTCTACAAAATCTGGACCAAGATTCTTCTAGGGTGTTTCTATCACAAGAAAGGAACACATGCTACTGATTTTGTCAACAATGAGCAAAAATACATTCTGTATTGCATTGCCACTAAGAAGAAGGTTGATGTTATCTACATAATCTTCAATCACATGTGGAATGCTGTGAGGGATTCCAGAAATGCCTTCAGAGTGAAAAATTGTACTATCATTCCTTTTGGAAGAATTATTACAAACCTTCTGGTTCACTCCAAGATTGTTGAGAACCTGGAAACTGAAGGTATTATCAAAGACCTTGTCGTTTCCACTGGAAGTTGCTTTAATGCTCTCACTTTGAGAAAGATGAAGGTGATTGATACTATCATCACAACCCCTCAACCTCTTTCTGGAACAAGAAGTAGAAGAGACCCTGTTCTTGCTGACTTTGAAATCTTCTTCAGAAGTGAGGTACCAGGAGTCAGAACTAGGTACTTGAAGTCATTAGAAGAAGATGAAGGTGTAAAAGATCAAGAAAAAGGTGCTCCTGCTAAAGTAGGCCGCAAGAAAACTTCTAGGGCTGCTGCCTCAGAAGATGTTTCAGAAGCTGCTCCTCAAGCTGCTGAAAAGAAGGAAAGAAGGACCAAAAGAAAATTTGATCATCCTTCTGATAATCAGGTGAAGGTAGTTCAGAATGTAGCTGCTGCTACTGTTAAAGAAGTTGTTCCAGAAGAAGTTATTGCTGAAGTAGTTAAGGCTGTTTCAGTTGAATTTGAAAAGAATAAGAATGAGGCTGCTGATAAGAGGAAGAAGAAGAATAATAATGCTGAAAATGTTAGAGTTGTTGAGAAGAAGAAAATCAGAAAAAGGAAACTGATAATAAATGACTCCGATGAAGAAGAGGCTGTTCAAGAAGCTGTGAATCAGCAGGAAGAAATCTTGCAAAGACCAACAACTCAAGCAGTTGAAGGTCAATATGCGGTTGTCAATGAGAAGGAAGCTCTGGAATTTGCCAGAAGGAGAGAAATCTCTTGTGGAAATGCAAAGATTGTTGAAGAGCAGAAGAGTAAGAAGCAGAAGAAGCTTGAGGCTGTGTTCGAAGCTGTTCAGAAGGTATCCAAAGGTATACATCTCTCTGAACCTGATTCTGTTCCTACTTTACGTTCAGAAGTTGCACCAATAGCTGGTGCCCAAACCCCTGAACCAGATAAAGCCCCATCAGAATCACCCATCAAAATCCACCTTCTTACACCTCCCACTTCTCCTGTAACCAAAATCCTTACTCCTCCTTCTTCACCCATTCCAGATGCTCCCATTCCTTCTCCTCCACCCTCAACCAACCTTGCTTCTGACCAGGTGTTGCACGCTCGCGAAATGAACAGAGTCGCCACCAATATATTTATCCCAAAGAGGGAAAGGAATATCAGAAAACCTAAGGTGAATAAGAACGAGGTCTTTCTACCAGAGATAAGGTACGGGAGTCGGTTACGCGAGGGGAAGGTACTAGCACCCCTCACGCCCATCGTACTCGATGGTATCCACCTATGTTTGTTTCTATCTAAAGGGTGTATAAATCTATAGCTTAATTCTAAGGGAATGCATGCAAATGAAAGAAGAGAAACACGGGGAAAATAAGGTTTATAAATAATTGTGCTCGCTTAGGCCCCGCGACCCAATGCCTACGTATCCTTTTCAGGAATCAGAGCGCCGTAGTTCGGCTCTTTAGTTTTTGTTTGTTTTTGTGTTTTTTAGTGGACGAAGTCACATTCGCGCTCCGCTGCTCGACCTCTGGAGTCTTAAGCTGGGAATGGAGCGGAAATAACGTGTCCGATTAAAGAATGCCTCGGAGGCGAGATGAAGAAGAGATTTTGAGCGTTTCAAGTGACACCCTAAAGCAAGGGAGACTCAAGTTGCTCTTTGGTTTGTGTTTTTTAGAAATTGGGAACTTACGCTCGAATGGTTCCCTAAAGCAAGGGAGATCCAAGCACTCGAATGATTCCCTAAAGCAAGGGAGATTCAAGCTTCCATTCCCTTTTTAATGATTTTCACTTTTTTATTAATGTTTTATTAAGTGTTTTCTTTGTATTTTTTAAAGGGATTTTATTTTGATATTTATTAGATGTTTTAATGTTGAAAAGGAAAAGAAACTAGCTTAAGTGAAAACTAGCCTAAGTATGAAGGGAATTTCTACCTAATGTTATCATGGTTTCTACCTAAGGTTAGGAATAAAAGAATATGAAAATAAAGATCACAATTAGAAGTCAACAAGTAGGATACATGAAAATAGTACAAGAGCATGAAATAGAACAAGTCAAAATATAGCACAAAAGTGAGTTAAAAGTACTATTATTTTTATATTGATCTTTATGAGAGGAATTGAATTACAAGTCAAGTGAAAGACTAAAACAAAATAGCCTAAAACTACTATTTTTTATGATTATTTCTTTCTATGTCAAAAATATGGATTAAATGGTCTAAAATGTATGAGAAAAATTGGTAATTTTAATGTCTAAAAGAAATGACAAAAATCTAATTAAAAGCATAAAAGAATCAATTAAATTAAAGTTAGAAACAAGGAAACAGGGGGTGCAATCCTGAATTGCAGGGTGTAACTAGCAGTTAGGGCGCAGGCCCAGCCCAAGGGCGTTTTTTGCAGAGTTTTTGTCTTATGCCAAAAGAAGACAATGGGCCAGGGGTGTAAATAGCGAGGCGCTGGCCCGAGTGTTTGTTCAGCAAAGTTTTTGTTTTCAGAATCTGCTTGTCAAAAATGGATAGCATGGGCCAATGGGGGGTGTAGAGTGAATTCGGCCCAGATACATTGTATGATCCAATTATTATTATTATCAGATTTAAAATAATACTAATAAAAACAATTAAATGAATAATAATAAATAAACAGAAAAATGGAATAATTGAGATTTGGGATTAGGGTAACGTTACTGGTGACGATAGGGATTCTGAAGAACTTCCTCTCTTCCTTCGACGATCGGCGGTGGTGTCGCAAGCTTTCTCCGGCGAACTCGTCCTCCCCGATCGCTCGCTCCGCCTCACTCAGTCGACCTCTGCTTTCACTCTCTCCTTCTCCTTCTCTCGCTTTCGAATTCGTCTCGCTTCCCTCTCCGATTTCAGTTTTTGCTTCCGCTCTTCCATCTTTTGCTTCGATTTCTCAGTTCTCCTTCGATTTCCCCTGTTCTTGTTTGATTTGCCGATTGATGTTGAATCGTTGTCGCTGAGCTGCGTTGTTGAAAGAATATTGAATGAAGGCTGAAGAAGCTTTGATCGTGGATGAAGAACGTTCTTTGTTAAAGCTTAGGAGCAATTGGTGATTCAGCTATTGTTGTCAATGAAGGTGATGCGAAGATGAATGTTTATAGAGCGAAAAGATCGCTGTTGCGATTGATTGAAGGTTGACGAAGATGTGATGCTGATGATTGTTGCAGGAATGCGATGAGGATAGCGGGTTGATGATGAATCAAGGTGTTGAGAGGCTGAAGAACCGGTGATTATTCTGAGACTCAAGGTTTGAAGGTTGGAGAGGTGAAGAAGATTGATGATTGAAGATGAGAAGAAAAATGGAGGGAGCGGTTCAGAGTGGTGGCTGAGAAGTGAAGATGATGAAATGATTCAGAGATGAAGTGATGAAGATTGAGAAGGTGGAGCAGTGAAGAATGAAGAATGGCTCAGAGATCAAAAATGGTGGAGAGTGAATAGAGATGAAGATGCTGCAAATGGTGGGAAGGTGAAGATGTGTGAAGATGCAGAGAGATTGTGTGTAGAGAAGATTGAAAAATGGTGGAGACTTTGAAGTGAAGCTGAGTTTTGGTTTTATAGAGATTCCAGGTATTCACAAACTCTCTGATTTTCTATTTTGATTCTGTTATGGTTTGCAACTGAATCTGTTTTGGGTTAGTTAGAAGTTATAGGGGGTTGAGAAATTCTGTTAGGGAAGTTGAGTTAAAACTGTTAGTTAGGAAACGGTTAGGAAGTTAGTTAGATGTTGGGAAAAGTGGAATAGGTTAGTGAGATGTTATGCAGCTGTTATGTTAAATGTCAATAGAATAGGGATTCAAGGTTAATTATTCTAGAAACTGTAGGTTAGCATTGGTTTTGTGTAAGTTGAATGTTAATAGCTGCTGAATGTGAAATCAATAGGTGGAAGGTCTGAATCTATCATGTACCGATGCAGTCTGGGTTTTGGTATGTGTATGTGACTGTTTTGAATTTTTATTTTGAATGCATGTTGGTGTGAGGTTCGATGGTTGTTTGGGATTACGCAGGGCTGCAATGTAAGATATGGTTTTTTCATTTTTGCTTTTGTTGTGGATTCTGAATTAAATTACGGCTGCCTGCAGGTATGGACACTTTTGGATTTGCTGCCAGTGAAGTTTGAGTGTGCTGCTGGGAGTATTGATTTCTGTATTCTGAATAGCAGGATTGCTTTTTATTCTGAATGATTTAGTTTACGGCAGCATTACAACATCGATGCATATAACAGTTCGATTCAAATGTACTTGGCAGGTCACGTACAGAACAAATGGATCATGGTTTGAAGAACATCTTGCAAATGGAGTTGGAGAGCAATGTTTCTTTTGGATATGACTTGGAATTCAACAAGCTGTGTAATTGCTTTAGTGTAATGTGATTACAGGATGTGTAAAGTTAACTTGAAATGTAATAAAGTATCTTTTTCTTGTAATGAAGTCTTGGAAGATTGTAATGAATGGATTTTGAATAATGCAATTCCTTTTTGGACATGTACATTCTTGTAATGAATTTATTTTTAATAATGACATACTTGTATTTTCCTTCCAATTTGCTCTTTTTGAGTCAAATCTTCTCTCTTGGAATCGATGCTCCTTCTAATTTGTGATACAGGCAAAGAATAGATCCAAACTTATATGAATGAACCATGTCGAATCGAGAATCAATCCACACTTGCACTTTTAGCCTCCTCAAGTAAATTAACTTCATAACTTGTAATAGAAGCACCAATATAAACCAATTGCTTGCAATAGAAAGAAGATGCACTATCCACTATAGAACTGATAATTGTAAGCCAAGAGGATTGCAAGGAATACCATAGACAAATTCCAATTCCCATGAATATATTATGATTATTAACTTGAGAAATAGACTCTAAATCTTCATCCTTACTCAGAACGATTTGTTAAGCTCAAGCATAAGGGATAAAACCCTAATATTTCAAAATACTTGATCCATATCCAAATTTATTAATTATGACGCATGATGTTAGATGACCTAATATGCGAATGATTGTAAAGCAATAAGCCAGATATAAATAAATTTAGATGGGCAAATTTTGGGGTGCAACAGCTGCCCCTATTTAATCATCTTAGATCTGAAGGTGAGATTGGCGTCAGCCTTTCGAACCTCCAAGATAAAAGAAGATTAAATACCAATGAACCTGAAAATTTGCCTGATTAGAGATGTGATCCACTGAGGAAGAAATGGTGTCAACTCCGCTGAGGAAGATTGTATCAATTCTGGATTGATCAAATTAACTCTGGGTTAAAAGATGAAAGGAGAATCAACTCTGGGTTGAACGCAAAAACATCAACTCTGGGTCGAAGAAAGATGAAGATGATCGACTTTGGGAGATGACACCACAAATGTTAACTCTAAGTGATCCAGTGGAATATCAATTGATTGCTTGTAGGGACCTCATCTGATGAGTAACTTGGCTTATGCTTCACATGCAAATGTTTGATTTATTTTATGCACTTCTGAAGACGCGATGCAATGAGTTCTATATGCAGTATACTGATTGATTTGTCAGGGTTTCTGCTTTGTGTGGAATAGATTAGGTGGAGTTCTGAAACTCTGCTTGAGAATCAAGATGGGGTGGATGCCCCAGTTTTATTGATGATTGGATCATGCGGGGGATATGATAATGAAAATGCAATGATATGCATGATGTATGTATGATCATGAATGGAATGATTGTTTCCAAGATACAAGGAGTGGATGGAGAATGCCTTTGTGGAAAGGTCATTGCTTGTGAAATTGTTGGTGAAGGTGAGGTGTTTGGCTTGACTCCTCGAAACCTATCTCGATATCTGAAACTTGATTGAAGATGAAGAAATGAATTGTTACTAGCTTGCCCCAGCTTGTAAGATATCTTGAGATAGAACTTTGGTATGCTTGAATCATGGAGATTTGCAATGGTCTGCCCCAGTGTTGATCATGGAATGAATGCCCCAGATTGAAAGGAACTCTTCCACCTAATGGATTCTTCAGATATTTGCTCAGTGGATGACCAACCTTTGCCTTTGTAAGACTACTCGATAGAATCTCGATGTTGAACTTTCCTTGGTATCAAGTACTTTCTTTCAGGTTAGAAACAATTTTGTTTTGAACAAGATAGTGAGAATGCAATGCACATGTTAATCTCAAAAGAAAAGTTTTTTTTTATTTGTCAAAACATTGTATTGATACTAACACAAGTGATACAGCAACATTAGGAGTCAGTTTGACATGATTGTACGGTTTGTATGCTTTCGGAACGAACCCGGCTTCAATTAGGACTTTTTAGGGTTGTAACGTGGTCGGGTTCACGGTTTGAGAAACAAGGATAAAGGCTCAAGTTCTACTTAACCCACCCCTTCTTCGTGATGTTCTCCAGTCCTACGTTCAGCTAGTTTGATACGAGCGTTCACCTTTCAGGAAGGATTGTGATGGATGAGGATCTTTTATGGCTTCGATGGAGATGGCAGTCACCCTTTGGTGCTTTTTGTTGATGGTCACAACAACTTGTCCCTTGGAGGATTTTCTTCTTTTGTTTTGTCTTTTGCTTTCCCTAATTTTTTCCTGGACAAAAAGTTTCTTTTGATTTTGGTTTTCGTTGTCCAGCGGGATATGCCCTAATTTTTGCCTAAGTCATTCCCTTTCAAGCTTTTTTTTTGACTTAGCGGGCTACTGTTTCCTTTTTTTGATCATGATTCATAACTTTTTTTCATTCTCTTTTTTTTATCTCGTTCGGGAACAAGTTGTATGACTTTGGTGATTGACTTGATGAAAAGGTTGTGACTGCCTTCTTCATAGTGAATGGGAGACATCCATTGTGGATTGTGCTCTTCTTCTTTGTTGTGAGATATGATATATGATTGATCCTCTGATGGAATACCTGAAAGTTGAGCGCTCGGTCGCACTAACTGAAGACTACCCTGCCCCTGGTTAAGATTGAGGGTTTTGTGTTTTTTGAAAAGAAACTACTACTCCTTAGGCTCAAAGGGGTTGACGAAGGTTTCACTCCCTTATAACTCCGGTGTTTAGGAATTGAAACAATGCCTGTACATCGTCAGCAGGATCTTTGTTCCAAAAGCATACAGTTAGTAGTTCATGTGTTTTTGATTTTCATCATTCTCTTTTTTTAGTTGCTTAAGACAAATGAGTTGAATATCAATGAACATAATGACAAAGATGAAATGATTTGAGAAAAACATGTATATTACATTATTTTTATTTATTCAAACAGAATGAGTTTCTTACAATGAGAAGTACTTGATAACAACAAAAGTAATACAGTTGAAAATACTTTGAAGTAATCTAGAAAATGGCAAGCTTGGCCTTATGCAAATGAAATGTTCTCTGACAAACACAAAGTCTTCAGGCTCTAGTGGTGGAAGGTGCCCCCTTTAGGGGGCATGGAGTTTTCTGATGGTAGCTTGATCTTGTTTGTAATTCTCCATGATTCTTCTTCTGTGAGCTCTTGTCAGATATCGATGTGGAGGAATCGCCTTGTCTAATATGATGGAGAGGAAGAGTGGTAAGAGTCTTGGTAACCATGGATGCACATGCATGAATGCAAAAATGTTAATGATGATGCAAATGCAGCATAACTCAGGATCAAGGATCAATGCCTCTTGGATAATAGCTTCTCTTGGTCAATAAGATATGGTCGAATCCTCCAGATTCAGAGGTTCGACGTTGCTTTCTGGATAAATAGCTTGTGCATAAGTCAAAGATGGTCGAACCCTCCAGATTCAGAGGTTCGACGTTGATTCTGATAGATAACTGATGTAGAACTTCTGTATAAGTCAAATGTCCCAGGATCAAAGGTTCGACGTCTTTTATTGAATAGCAGAAATCCGGGTATGATGGAGGTCAAGTTTCCTGTCCCACCCCAATCTCACGGGTATGTAGTCTAGACACGGACAAGTGGTCCCTAATGGTCACCAGGGTCTACAGTTCCCATGGGGTACAAAGTGTTTGAGGCAACAAGCGTGCCAGACACAGTGTTCCATGAAAGAACCTCGCCCAGTTGTGGTACCCCATGTCAAGCTCGATCGTAGCAAGGGCTATGGGAGTCGACATGAGCATCCACGCTAATCCTATGTGTCACTGGCCTGGGTAGTGGGCCTTTTACCTCATACAAACACCCCACCTGCAAAACAGAACAGAAGACCCCAGGGAACACAAAATATAATCCATATGCATGATGTGCAAACAGAAATAAACATGATATGCAGGCAAAGAATAAGCATGCAAACATATATACAAGGTATAGACATAAAACAAGTAAACACCCAGTAAATAAACAAACATACGCAGGCTAGGATCGACTCGCTAAGAATGGACCCGCAATAGGTCTAGCAACATCCCCAGCAGAGTCGCCAGCTGTTGCACGCTCGCGAAATGAACAGAGTCGCCACCAATATATTTATCCCAAAGAGGGAAAGGAATATCAGAAAACCTAAGGTGAATAAGAACGAGGTCTTTCGACCAGAGATAAGGTACGGGAGTCGGTTACGCGAGGGGAAGGTACTAGCACCCCTCACGCCCATCGTACTTGATGGTATCCACCTATGTTTGTTTCTATCTAAAGGGTGTATAAATCTATAGCTTAATTCTAAGGGAATGCATGCAAATGAAAGAAGAGAAACACGGGGAAAATAAGGTTTATAAATAATTGTGCTCGCTTAGGCCCCGCGACCCAATGCCTACGTATCCTTTTCAGGAATCAGAGCGCCGTAGTTCGGCTCTTTAGTTTTTGTTTGTTTTTGTGTTTTTTAGTGGACGAAGTCACATTCGCGCTCCGCTGCTCGACCTCTGGAGTCTTAAGCTGGGAATGGAGCGGAAATAACGTGTCCGATTAAAGAATGCCTCGGAGGCGAGATGAAGAAGAGATTTTGAGCGTTTCAAGTGACACCCTAAAGCAAGGGAGACTCAAGTTGCTCTTTGGTTTGTGTTTTTTAGAAATTGGGAACTTACGCTCGAATGGTTCCCTAAAGCAAGGGAGATCCAAACACTCGAATGATTCCCTAAAGCAAGGGAGATTCAAGCTTCCATTCCCTTTTTAATGATTTTCACTTTTTTATTAATGTTTTATTAAGTGTTTTCTTTGTATTTTTTAAAGGGATTTTATTTTGATATTTATTAGATGTTTTAATGTTGAAAAGGAAAAGAAACTAGCTTAAGTGAAAACTAGCCTAAGTATGAAGGGAATTTCTACCTAATGTTATCATGGTTTCTACCTAAGGTTAGGAATAAAAGAATATGAAAATAAAGATCACAATTAGAAGTCAACAAGTAGGATACATGAAAATAGTACAAGAGCATGAAATAGAACAAGTCAAAATATAGCACAAAAGTGAGTTAAAAGTACTATTATTTTTATATTGATCTTTATGAGAGGAATTGAATTACAAGTCAAGTGAAAGACTAAAACAAAATAGCCTAAAACTACTATTTTTTATGATTATTTCTTTCTATGTCAAAAATATGGATTAAATGGTCTAAAATGTATGAGAAAAATTGGTAATTTTAATGTCTAAAAGAAATGACAAAAATCTAATTAAAAGCATAAAAGAATCAATTAAATTAAAGTTAGAAACAAGGAAACAGGGGGTGCAATCCTGAATTGCAGGGTGTAACTAGCAGTTAGGGCGCAGGCCCAGCCCAAGGGCGTTTTTTGCAGAGTTTTTGTCTTATGCCAAAAGAAGACAATGGGCCAGGGGTGTAAATAGCGAGGCGCTGGCCCGAGTGTTTGTTCAGCAAAGTTTTTGTTTTCGGAATCTGCTTGTCAAAAATGGATAGCATGGGCCAATGGGGGGTGTAGAGTGAATTCGGCCCAGATACATTGTATGATCCAATTATTATTATTATCAGATTTAAAATAATACTAATAAAAACAATTAAATGAATAATAATAAATAAACAGAAAAATGGAATAATTGAGATTTGGGATTAGGGTAACGTTATTGGTGACGATTGGGATTCTGAAGAACTTCCTCTCTTCCTTCGACGATCGGCGGTGGTGTCGCAAGCTTTCTCCGGCGAACTCGTCCTCCCCGATCGCTCGCTCCGCCTCACTCAGTCGACCTCTGCTTTCACTCTCTCCGTCTCCTTCTCTCGCTTTCGAACTCGTCTCGCTTCCCTCTCCGATTTCAGTTTTTGCTTCCGCTCTTCCATCTTTTGCTTCGATTTCTCAGTTCTCCTTCGATTTCCCCTGTTCTTGTTTGATTTGCCGATTGATGTTGAATCGTTGTCGCTGAGCTGCGTTGTTGAAAGAATATTGAATGAAGGCTGAAGAAGCTTTGATCGTGGATGAATAACGTTCTTTGTTAAAGCTTAGGAGAAATTGGTGATTCAGTTATTGTTGTCAATGAAGGTGATGCGAAGATGAATGTTTATAGAGCGAAAAGATCGCTGTTGCGATTGATTGAAGGTTGACGAAGATTTGATGCTGATGATTGTTGCAGGAATGCGATGAGGATAGCGGGTTGATGATGAATCAAGGTGTTGAGAGGCTGAAGAACCGGTGATTATTCTGAGACTCAAGGTTTGAAGGTTGGAGAGGTGAAGAAGATTGATGATTGAAGATGAGAAGAAAAATGGAGGGAGCGGTTCAGAGTGGTGGCTGAGAAGTGAAGATGATGAAATGATTCAGAGATGAAGGGATGAAGATTGAGAAGGTGGAGCAGTGAAGAATGAAGAATGGCTCAGAGATCAAAAATGGTGGAGAGTGAATAGAGATGAAGATGCTGCAAATGGTGGGAAGGTGAAGATGTGTGAAGATGCAGAGAGATTGTGTGTAGAGAAGATTGAAAAATGGTGGAGACTTTGAAGTGAAGCTGAGTTTTGGTTTTATAGAGATTCCAGGTATTCACAAACTCTCTGATTTTCTGTTTTGATTCTGTTATGGTTTGCAACTGAATCTGTTTTGGGTTAGTTAGAAGTTATAGGGGGTTGAGAAATTCTGTTAGGGAAGTTGAGTTAAATCTGTTAGTTAGGAAACAGTTAGGAAGTTAGTTAGATGTTGGGAAAAGTGGAATAGGTTAGTGAGATGTTATGCAGCTGTTATGTTAAATGTCAATAGAATAGGGATGCAAGGTTAATTATTCTAGAAACTGTAGGTTAGCATTGGTTTTGTGTAAGTTGAATGTTAATAGCTGCTGAATGTGAAATCAATAGGTGGAAGGTCTGAATCTATCATGTACCGATGCAGTCTGAGTTTTGGTATGTGTATGTGACTGTTTTGAATTTTTATTTTGAATGCATGCTGGTGTGAGGTTCGATGGTTGTTTGGGATTACGCAGGGCTGCAATGTAAGATATGGTTTTTTCATTTTTGCTTTTGTTGTGGATTCTGAATTAAATTACAGCTGCCTGCAGGTATGGACACTTTTGGATTTGCTGCCAGTGAAGTTTGAGTGTGCTGCTGGGAGTATTGATTTCTGTATTCTGAATAGCAGGATTGCTTTTTATTCTGAATGATTTAGTTTACGGCAGCATTGCAACATCGATGCATATAACAGTTCGATTCAAATGTACTTGGCAGGTCACGTACAGAACAAATGGATCATGGTTTGAAGAACATCTTGCAAATGGAGATGGAGAGCAATGTTTCTTTTGGATATGACTTGGAATTCAACAAGCTGTGTAATTGCTTTAGTGTAATGTGATTACAGGATGTGTAAAGTTAACTTGAAATGTAATAAAGTATCTTTTTCTTGTAATGAAGTCTTGGAAGATTGTAATGAATGGATTTTGAATAATGCAATTCCTTTTTGGACATGTACATTCTTGTAATGAATTTATTTTTAATAATGACATACTTGTATTTTCCTTCCAATTTGCTCTTTTTAAGTCAAATCTTCTCTCTTGGAATCGATGCTCCTTCTAATTTGTGATACAGGCAAAGAATAGATCCAAACTTATATGAATGAACCATGTCGAATCGAGAATCAATCCACACTTGCACTTTTAGCCTCCTCAAGTAAATTAACTTCATAACTTGTAATAGAAGCACCAATATAAACCAATTGCTTGCAATAGAAAGAAGATGCACGATCCACTATAGAACTGATAATTGTAAGCCAAGAGGATTGCAAGGAATACCATAGACAAATTCCAATTCCCATGAATATATTATGATTATTAACTTGAGAAATAGACTCTAAATCTTCATCCTTACTCAGAATGATTTGTTAAGCTCAAGCATAAGGGATAAAACCCTAATATTTCAAAATACTTGATCCATATCCAAATATATTAATTATGACGCATGATGTTAGATGACCTAATATGCGAATGATTGTAAAGCAATAAGCCAGATATAAATAAATTTAGATGGGCAAATTTTGGGGTGCAACACCAGGTCCTTGATAATCCTGTTCTGGATATACCACCCCTACAAACTCTTTTTCCACCACACAAAAATATATCCATTTCTCAACCTCCTCCCCATGCCAACTATGAACCCATTCCTTCCACCTCTCAAAACAACCCATGTGTTTCTGATCTTCCAGACTCGGCATCACATGAGCAATTGCTCCGTGATTGCAACTACACTCCCAAGCCTCATCCTGAAGCTGAAATGGTAGTGTTAGATTCTGAGAACGAAGCAGAATCATCTTTTAGGTTGGATAGAGAACCTCAACCCTATTCTATCCCTAACCCTGACTCTCCAATAACCAAAATAAAATCACGCCAGGAATACCCTATTGGTGTAATTTTTGAATTGGTAAAGAGGAATCTCAGAAGAGTCTTTGATACTCTCAGAATCGCTGAAAGTGCTGGCCTGAATGATGTTGCTATGCGAAAGTTCTGGAGAATCTTCCGAAGAAAAGCTGATGCTTGTTTTGAAGAACTTCAAGAAGCTTGTGTAGAATCTGCTCCACGGCCTTGTGGTATTCTGAGAAGTTATGAAGACTTCTAGTTTGCTCGTCTCGGAGGAAGATATATCTTTGAGGAGAAGAAGTTTGTGGATGAACTGGAAGAAGCAAGAATTGCTGCTGCAATGGAAGCTAACCCTTGCAGGGAAATTATGGTCTGGAGACCTCAATATCCTGTTCTGCTCGGAGATTTCAGGACTCTCTTTGAATTTCTAAGGGAAAATCCTTCTAAGAAAGACCCAAGCTTGGTCATTCCAGAAGTTGTTGACCCACCAGAAGTTGAAGGTCCTTCTGCTCCTAGGAATCTTGCTGCCATTCTTCAGGCACTTGAGAATGGAGATTCTGAGGTTCCTGCTGCAGAGTATGGAGATGCTTCTATGGAAGAAGCAGATGCTGAAGATCATGTTGCTGAAACAATTCCTGTAGAGGAAAATCCTGCAAATGATCTGATCATGGAAGCTGCGGATCAGAATGCCATCCCTTTGGAAAGAAGTTGTGAAGCTTCTTCTGATGAACCTTCCCGTCTTGCAAGGACTTTGGAAGTTATTCAGAAGAACCAGGATGAGCAGAGATCAATCAACGCTGAGTTTCGTGCTTTCATGGAAAGGCAGAATGAGAGCAACAGTGGGATTCATGATATGCTGGCCAAGATCATGTCAAAGCTAGGGTCATCTTAGATTGAGTCTTAGACTGTTTTCTTTTTGCTTTGCTGCATCTGTTTTTCTTTGCATCTTCTCTTGCCCTTCCTCTTGTACTTCTGAACCTTTTTCTCTGTGCTTAATGAAAATTATCCTTTTCTTCTATGTGTTTGTCGTGTTTTTCATCTGAATTTTTTATGTTTTTGATGTTATGACAAAAAGGGGGAGAAAAATGTGATAAATGATCTGATTTATTTTATCAGTTGCTGGGAGAAAGGCTCCATATTTCTAACAGAACTTGCAAAGTTCTATGTCTTTGAGTATTGTCTTGCAGGAATTGAAGATCCTCTTTAAAGCTCAACATGAGAAGCAAAGAGATGGGGAAAAGCAATTCTATAAAGAATCAAGCTCTTGGAAATTGAAGCAAGCTGAGTGCTATAAAGCTTCAAGAGTCAGAAGCAAGAAGGAAGAATGTTCTGATATTCTGATGATAGAATATACTTTCATTCTTATTCTTTATATGTTCTGATGCATGTTTTAGTTACAAAATATGCTCTGAAACATTTTATGTTTGTATGCTCTGATACATAATTATATGTTCTGATACATATTTTATGTTCTGATTCATTCATGCTGACTTTTGTCGTTTAGTTTGTTCTGTAACATTTCAGGATGTAGAGATGCTCTGATGATGCTCTGGTACATTCAACAATGTTCTGATACAATCTAGCATGTAATGACTCAAGAAGATATTCAAGCTCTGAAGCTGTCCAATGGAAGCAAGAATCAGAAGCTATGAATATTCTGAAGATCTAGGAAATTCAAGTTCTGAAGCTGTCCTATGGAAGCAAGAATCAGAAGCTGCGAATGTTCTGAAGATCTAAGCATATGTGAACGTCTCTACTGAAATACTCAGGGAAGTCTTTTATTTATGAAAAATTCTTCTAGTATTTATTTCAGGGGGAGATTATTTATCTCAGGGGGAGATTGTTAATCTCAGGGGGAGACATATTCACACACTATGTTTATATGCTTATGCTATAGCTGTGTAATTGTCTTTAGCCGTCTGATATTCTGATCGCAAATTCATATCATTTATGTATGTTTTTGTCATCATCAAAAAGGGGGAGATTGTTAGAACAAGATTTGTTCTGATCAATATTCTTAGTTTTGATGATAACAAGGATATGAATTTTGTATGAGATAATGTGGTACTCTAATACTATGCAATTTCCATTTCAGGAATTATACAAAGAGTATGCACAAAATCAGCGCAAGAAGCAACTGACTCAGAAGGTTCAGCATGCAACTTCAAAACATGGTCTGGCAAGACATCAGAAGATGGTCAAGCAGAATCAGAACATGGGTCTATGGAAGCATCAGAAGAACTTGAGATCAGAAGCAGAAGCACTGAAGTTCTCATGGTATCACGCTCAGAAGCACTTCAAGGTCAGAAGACAAGAAGATGCTCTGCACCAAGCTGTTTGACTCTGATGACATTCAAACGTTGTTTACACAAACATCAGATCAGAAGCAAGTACTAGACTGGCAGGCTACGCTGACCGACAAAAGGAACATTAGAAGCTATTAAAGGCAACGTCAGTAGACACAGCGGAAACAAGGCTCGAGGTAGTTGACAAAAGAGTGAAACATTAAATGCAATGCTGTACGGATTACACAAAGCATTAAATGCTCCCAACGGTCATCTTCTCAAGTGCCTATAAATATGAAGTTCTGATGAGAAGCAAAGGTTAACGAATTACAACACTTGCGCACTATCCAGAAACGCTGTCAAATTCAAAAGCTCTCAAACTTCATCATCAAGCTCACTACATTGCTGTTGTAATATCTTAGTGAGATTTAATCTTAAACTTTAAGAGAAATATCACAGTTGTGATTATAGCTTTTCAGAAGCATTGTAATACTCTTAGAATTTGTTTACATTAAGTTGTAAGTTCTAGAGTGATCAGGGTGTTGATCAGTATACTCTAGCAAGTCTTAGAAGTTGTAAGTTCTAGAGTGATCAGGGTGTTGATCAGTATACTCTAGAAGACTTAGAGTGTTTCTAAGTGGAAAACCATTGTAATCAAGTGTGATTAGTGGATTAAATCCTCAGGAGAGGTAAATCACTCCAAGGGGGTGGACTGGAGTAGTTTAGTTAACAACGAACCAGGATAAAAATCATTGTGCAAATTGTTTTTATCTTACAAGTTTTAAAGCTACACTTATTCAAACCCCCCTTTCTAAGTGTTTTTCTATCCTTCATTTTATGTCGTAATCTTATTTGGTTTGTAATCTCGTTTTGTGGCGGTTGTCGGCCACCTTTGTGTATCAAAGTTGAAGAACCCTTAGTTCTCCCTTTAATATGATTTCTTGCTTACAAAAAAAAATCATCTTAGGGTACAGATTTAAGAATAAAGATTCGTGAAACTTAAAAAAAAAATTAAGCACCACCTATTACAAGATGAACATGCATCTTGGGAATGAACAAGGAGAAAAAAAGTTTGAATAAGCAAGTTTTCCCGGGTTTTCTCATTAAGCCAAAAAGGCTGAAATAGTATAATATATAGGAGCACCTAGTGGGCCAAACTAGCACAAACCTAAGCCCAAATATGGAACAATGTAAAGCCCAATAGTTAATTGTTTAATACCCCCCATAAGATTGGGGGTATATAGAATGTAACCCAAGATTACTAATATTAGATTTGAACATAGAAGCATCTAAAGGTTTTGTAAACATGTCTGCTAGCTGTTGGTTTGAAGAGACGGGTAAAAGTTGAAAGAGTTGTTGTTATAGTTTTTCGCGGACAATGTGGCAGTCGAGTTCGATCTGTTTAGTGCGTTCGTGAAAGGACGAGTTACTGGCAATATGTATGGCGGAAGCATTGTCACAGTACGTAAAATAAATCTGGTTGTTTAAATTGTATGAGAAGTTCCCGCATAAGGTTTGTTAACCATTGTAATTCACAAATAGTGGAAGCCATAGAGCGATACTCGGCTTCAGTAGAGCTGCGAGAGACAGTGGCTTGTTTCTTAGATTTCCAAGAGAAGAGGGAGTTGCCGAGGTAGATGCAGAATCCTGTGATTGACTTGCGTGTTTCAGGGCACGTCGCCCAATCAAAATCAGAAAAGGCTTTTTGTTGAAATGAAGAATTGCTGGGGAAGAAGAGACCTTGTGCTGGAGAAGATTTGAGGTAATGTAACACACGTATAGAGGCGTTGTAATGCATATCAGTGGGATTATACATATGTTCGCTAAGCTGATGGACAGAGTAGTAGATATCTAGACGTGTGTTTAAAAGATAAACCAGCTGGCCAACGAGTCTTCGGTATTTAGTAGGATATGTAAGAGGTGTTCCATCAGTAGTTGTAAGTTTAGTGTCACGAGTCATTGGTGTTAAGGCAGGCTTGCAACCAAGTAGACCAGTTTTGGAGACAATGTCTAGAGTGTATTTCCTTTGGTTGAGATGAATTCCAGATTTGCTGCGAGCGACCTCCAGTCCTAGGAAGTATTTCAAAGTCCCAAGGTCTTTGATGTGAAAATGTCTGTGCAGGAGTTCTTTGGTGCTGTTGATAATATTGATATGGGTACCTGCAATGAGAAGGTCATAAACATATATAAGAACAAAAGTAAGATGATGTGTAGACTGGTTAATGAAGAGAGAATGGTCTGAAGAACATTGGTAAAAGTTATTGGCCAAAAGAACTTTAGATAGTTTTTCAAACCATAATCTGCTTGACTATTTTAGTCCATAAATTGACTTAAGAAGTTTGCAAACTTGATTAGAATAGGATGGTGTAATGCCTTTAGGAAGATACATGTACACTTCCTCAGTCAAGTCTCCGTGTAAAAAGGCATTGTGCATATTAAGTTGATTGAGATGCATATTTATAGAAGAGGCAATGGCAAGGATAAGTCTTACAGTTGTTAGTTTAATGACTAGAGAGTAAGTGTCAAAGAAATCAATACCTTGTACATGATTAAAACCTTGAGCAAATAACCTTTCCTTGTGTCTTTCTAATGTGCCATTAGAGTGGAATTTAGTTTTGTAAACCCATTTACATCATATACATTTCTTACTTGGGGGCAGAGTTGTGAAATGCCATGTTTTGTTATTGGCCAAAGCCTGAAGTTCAGCATTCATGGCTTTGTTCCAGTGTGGATGAACACTAGCTTGCTTGTAAGAAATAGGATAAGAAGTTATAGTGATAATAGATATAAAATTGAAATATGCAGGTGAGAGAGATTTATATGAAACAAAATTAGATATGTCATACATGGTATTGGTGTGAGCAGTATGGCAAATAAAATCTTTAAGACGAGCAGGGGCAAATTTTTCTCTAACAGATTTTCGGACATTAGTAGGAGCATGATTATTCATAGAATCAGAATTGTCAAGGACATCATGATGTGTAACATTGTCAATGGAATCAGAATTGTTAGCAATACCAGAATCATGATGACTAGCATCAGGATGAGTGAGCTGATTATTGACATCATGATGCACAACATTGTCAATGGAATCAGAATTATTAGCAGGATTAGTATTAACATCAGGATTAGCAATATCAGTGTGATTAGGATGAGTGTTGTCAATAATAGTAAGGGAGTTATATGTATTGTTTGACAAGGTGGGAATGATAGAAGTAGGATATTTCCTAGGTTGAGATTGAGATGAAGGTTGAGGTGTGGAGAGGAAACAGTCTGTGTCAAAAAGAAAGGTTGTATTGGAAATAGCATGGTCACTATTAGGTGGGTTGGAATTGGGAGTATGAGGTGTGTATATGAATATAGATTCATAAAAAACACAATTTCTGGAAGTGAACACATTTCTGGTTTGAATGTCAAATAAAAGATAACCTTTTATGCCAATAGAAAATCCTAAAAAATTACACTTGGTAGCACGAGGATCCAATTTATCCCTATTTCTAAGTAAAGTGGAAGCAAAAATTAAGCAACCAAATGTTCTAAGGTTATGAAATGAAGGAGGGGTGTTAAAGAGAATGTTGTAAGGAGTGTTGTTTTGTAAAATAGGATTGGTTAACCTGTTGATCAAGTAGGTAGCATGACATAAAGAATATGACCAAAAGAATTTAGGTAAATGAGCATGAAAAAGAAGGGAACGAGTCACATTAAGAAGGTGTCTGTGTTTTCTCTCAACCACAGAGTTCTGTTGAGGTGTTTCAACACTACTCCTTTGATGTAAAATGCCAAGAGAAGCATAATAGGAAGGCATGAGGAATTCTATGCCATTATCACCTCTAATGGTTTTAATAGTACATTTAAATTGAGTTTGGCAATAAGAAACAAAATTCTTAATGTGAACACGTGTCTCAGATTTGTTATGCATAAGTAGGGTCCAAGTATATCTAGAGTAATTATCCACAATGGTAAGAAAATATTGAAAACCATCTAGGGAAGGGATAGATATGGACCCCATATGTCCATGTGAAATAAGTCAAAGAAATTAGAAGACAATTTGCATTGCTTAGCCAAATGGAAAGTGTTACAAGCAGTGATCTTATTGAAAGTAATGTCTTTAAATTGTTTGGACATGGTTTGTAAAACATCAATAGAGGGGTGTTCTAATCTATAATGCCATAAGGCATT
Organism: Vicia villosa; assembly: GCF_029867415.1. NCBI lineage: Eukaryota > Viridiplantae > Streptophyta > Magnoliopsida > Fabales > Fabaceae > Vicia > Vicia villosa. Next base: position 238,633 of record NW_026705248.1, on the reverse strand, counting down.
GTTGTTTTTAGGACTATTGTAATCAACAAATACAATAGAAATAGGTAAAGCAGTGTTATGATCAGCAAGAGGTGTCCTATGCAATATGTAGAGGTTATGAAGTTGTGTCACGGGTCCAATCATCTCCTTGGTACAAACATCCTAAATTTGACAGGAATTGTGTAAGAAAGAGATGTTATATTTAGAAGTATTGCAAAGTTTGGAAATAGAAATAAGGCTGAACTTAAACTTAGGAATGTAAAAGACATGTTGAAGTTGGAAACAATTATCAAAAGTGATACTACCACAATATTTAGCAGATAAACAATCACCATTAGGCAAATTAGTCGAAATAGGTGTTATGGTAACTATATTTGAGATGCAGTGAATAAAAGGACATACATGGTGAGAAGAACCAGAATCTAATATCCAGATATAAGGATGATTAAAAATACTCCCTTTTGAAACAATACCTGAGATGAGTACAATATCAGAGGTATTGGCTTTGTATGTTGATGCTTGTTGTGTGTCTTTTCTAGATTGTTGTAGAAGCCGAACCCAATGCTTGTAATTTTCCTTAGAGATACATGTGTCCTTGTTGATTGGTTGTGTTGCTTTAGGATCAGTGGCATTCTTGGGATTGTTGTTTTTGTATCCGGGTGGAAGTCCATGCTTAAAGTAGCAAGTGTCGATTGTATGATTAATTTTGTGACAATTTGTGAACATCATTGCTGTCTTGGAGGTTCCATTGGATTTAGGTTTTGAATTGGAACTACTGGCAGCAAGAACAGTGGGAGAAGATGTGGGGATGATCTATTGTTGGGCAATTAGAGAATAGACCTTGCTAATGTTAGGTAAAGGATCAAGTAAAAGTATCTGTGTGCGAATATTATGGTAATTGTCGTCGAGACCTTTCAAGAAGCAAGTGACGTATTCCATGTACTTGTAATTTCGCACAGCTTTAGCAAGATCACATGTGCAAGGACTGGGACAAGTGCAAGAAGGAGTAGGCCGCAGATCCTCTAATCCGTCCTATAGTATTTTTACGGCAGTAAAGTAAGCAGACAAAGTATGATCTCCCTATTGTATGGAATGAATTTCGCGAAGAAGATCAGAAAAGCGGAAATAATTACCTTTTGTAAATCTTTCACGAAGATCTTCCCATAACTCAAATGCGGATACGAAGTAAATCGTGCTCTGAGCGATATGAGGGGAAAGAGTCTGATTGATCTAAGATAATACCATATTGTTGGCGCGTTCCCAGAGTTCATAGTTGTCATCATTCAGCAAAGGTTTCTTGGTTCTGCCATTGATGAAAGAAAGTTCGTTCTTGGATGTTAACGCACGACGCATTGACTTGCTCCAATTGTGATAACTGTTATCATCAAGGGGAGGAGAAACATTCGTGGCGCTGGGACTCTCTCCGGGATGAAGATAGTAAGGGTCTCTTGGATTGAGAATTGAATCGGTGGCGTGGTTTTTGGGAGATTCTTGAATTTCTGATTCATGATCATAATCGAAAGCCATTGATATTTGGTGGAAGAAAAAACAGTAACGAGAAAGAAGAAGATAAAGAGAGTAAACGTGATGCGGAAGGTGAAAAAAGTGAAGATAAGGGTATACTCTACTGATACCATATTACAATATGAACATGCATCTTGGGAATGAACAAGGAGAAAGAAAGTTTGAATAAGCAAGTTTTCCCGGGTTTTCTCATTAAGCCAAAAAGGCTGAAATAGTACAATATATAGGAGCACCTAGTGGGCCAAACTAGCACAGACCTAAGCCCAAATATGGAACAATATAAAACCCAATAGTTAATTGTCTAATACCACCAATTTCACAAATTGACAACTCTTAGAATTTTTTAGCACAAGGAACATTACATAAATGTTTGCTACACCAAGAAACCATATTCTTGATTTCAAGAAATTTGTGTACTCATTTGGATCTAAACCTCATAAAACCCATTGTATCATTCGAACATGAACACATATACATTTTTTATCTATACACTTCACTGAATCAGGAGACTTGCACATATTTATTGGACAATCCAAATCAATCTCACATTTATCAAGTTCTGTAATCTTAATATATATAAATGGAAGGTTGTCATGATGACAACCCTAGCCACGTGTCACCATAATAGCTATTCTTAATAAAAACCCTAATGTGTTATTTACTAAATTGACCCTATATTAAAAATAAATAATAATAATAATAATAACATAATAAATTGTCCCTTATTAAAAATAAATATTATTAACAATAACAATAATAATAATGATAAACAAAATAATAATAATAATAATTAAAATAATAATAATAATGATAATAATAATAAACATAATAAACTTAATAAACATAATATATATATATATATATATATATATATATATATATATATATATATATATATATATATATATATATATATATATATATATATATATATATCTTTTCTATTTCATAACCACCTACAACTTTTTAATTTTTAATTTTTTTCATCTCTTTAACTATTCATTAAAGGTGCCATAAATTACTATTTTAATGCAATATTTTATTTCTGTTTTTTTCGGTTACTATTTTTTAATAATGGGTAAAATATCCAACGTCATATTTCTTCTTCCAACTTCTACGATAATTTCACATTTGGTGCATCCTTCTCCTTCTACCGCGGTTACAAAATAGTTTATCTTCCATATGCAAAAAAAAAAACAGTTCCTACAACCGTTACCTATCACATATCCCATAAATAACCGTAAATCTAATAACTTCATTTGCAGATCTAGATAGACTTTTTTTCTTCTTTTCACCTCACTCCCACCTATATATTTGGATTCAAGTCTGTCTGCTTATCAACTTCATCCGATCTCTTCAACTTCGACAAGAGAAAAAAATGCAAATAGGGTTTCCAAATCACATTGCTAGGTTTCCATCAAAACTCATATTCTCACCATCATCTTTCTTTTATTCTTCCTCTATCTTTTTCATGCTTTTTTCTTAACAAGTTTGTGTTATTTAGTGGTGCTGGAATCTAATGTACCTGAATTTTGTTACGGGTTGATCTCAAGTCTATATTGTGTGAGTTTTTTAAATTGGGTCAGTGTGTTAAGGGCTTCAAATGCAAATTTTTAAATTATACAGTGTGATGATGATATGTGGTTCATTGATGTTGTTTGTTTATTATTGTTTTGGTTTTGATGAATTTTCATTTTCATTTTTTTCTAGCTAGGAATGACAGCCACATTGGAGATAGTGGAGAAGTCGAACCAAAATGAGAATAATCATAATAATTGTGATTTGCAAAGATGTTGTGCAATTTGGAGATAGTGGAGGAGTTGAACTAAAATGAGAATAATTAGAACAATTGGGATTTGTTGTGCAATTGATTTATCCTATTATTTTCAATATAGTAAAGTTGATTGTCATTTTATTTTCAATATAGTAAAGTTGATCGTCCTTTTATTTTCAATATAGTAAAGTGGATTATTGTTTGAAAGCAAAATCGTCAAATTTGCCTTTTATTATTCTAATTAATTGGTATTCGAAATTTGATAATAATGCTAATAAATAAAATATTTATTTAATAAAAGTTAATACGATCTAATTAATAAAATAAAATAAATAATAGTGCTAATAAATAAAATATTTATTTAATAAAAGTTAATATGATCTAATTAATAAAATAAAATTAATAATTGCATATTCAACCATTTGTGTATTATATAGATTTATTACATGTAAATGTTTTATATATAGAATAACGTGATTTACTAGAACGTAATTTCATAATTGTGCTTTTGAAATTTTAATAGCTACATATTTTTCACTACTGTAGTGAAAATTATTTTTTTCTCAAATTTTATATTTTTAGTATATTAACTATAAATATGCAATTGTTGTTGACATAAATACATTTATTTTAAATCTAATTTTTTTTATTTCTATGATATTACGGTTATTACAATTATATTCATTTGTACAAAAATTAATATAAATTATAAATTAAATGTTAAGCTTATTATAGTTCAAGTAGTAATATTTTTATATTCTTAATGTTTTAATATATAAATGCAACCATAATAGATATTATTGTTTCTAATTAAAAAATTAAAAGTATAATTTCAAACATAAGCTAAATGGACTAAAACTAATTTTATATGCAAATATAAAAGTTTAATATGAATTATTATAAAATAATGTAATTTTATTTCTAAGATATCCGTGCGGAGCACGGGTGGACAATCTAGTAAGAAAAAAAAGAATAAAATAAAGTTACAAAACATGAAAAAATATTGTAAATGAATTGCAAAGTAAAGAACAATTTTTTTTTAAGAAAAAACATAAAAAAAGCTTACCATCAGCATTCATTGCAACAAGAAATAGAGAAAATAAAATCATAACATAAACAAACTTGAAAATTACAGTCATATTGTTTTTTATTTTCGTGTAAAATAGTATAATATTTGATGACTTTATAATGCATACAATTTATACTCACCAAAAAAATTAAGAAACTGTTTAAAACATATGAAGTTGTAAAAATTCTTTCGAGTGTTAGAATCGTTATTAAATGTCTCAATAAAGTTTATCTTGATGTTTCAAAAAAAAATGTCTCTATAGTAAATCAATGTTTTATGTTTGTCCCTTTAGAACACTTAGTAATGAGGTCATGTAAAAGATTCTTAATTATAATAATCATACATTTATTTTATTTCTCATTGTTTGTTTAACCTTCCATGATAGAAAACAAAACATATTTTGGTTGGATAAAGTGAAGGCATAAACAAATTTGAAAATCGTAGCCATATTATTTCTTATTGACATGTAAGAGAATACATTTGATTACTTAATAATGTTTAAATTTTACTTTCTCCGTTATAAATTATGAGACGTTTTAGGCAAATAGAAAAGTAATCATTGTTGTATAGAAAAGAGAAATTATAAATGACATTACAATATTGTCCTTCATTAATTATAAAATAGAAAGAAGAAAGAGAAATAAATAATAGAGTGTATATTAGAAAAAATATCATTAATATTGTATTGGAATTTTAAAATGATTTATAATTTGAGACAATTTTTTTTTATAAAGTAATTTATAATTTAAAACAGAGGGAGTATGTTTTACCAAAAAAATTAATGTTTTTTCACTAAGAGTCATAAAGAATTAGGAAATTTCTTTACCCACCTCCCTACTTTCTTGGTCACCTCTGGTGAAAAACGATATATACCCCTTACTTCAGAAATGTATTTCTGAAATGCAAGAAAATGTTGTTTTCGAAGATGCATCTCCGAAAGCGCCTTTTTTTTTTCAAAATTTGTCTTATTTCGGAAATGCATTTCCGAAAACAGCATTTCGGAAGTGCATTTCTGAAATACTGCGCATTTTGCAGATTTAGCAAAACAGCCCCCTCCCCCAATTCATTTACCCTAAATCAACTTCAAACTCAACCCCAAAGAGATTTTTTTGCAAACCACTTCCAAGGCTACATCAAAGGCTCCATATACTTGCTCTATTACATTCAAAAGCCCTCCAATCACTTCAATTTGTAAGTTTTATAATCCTTAGATCCATAATTCAAATGCATGTTAGGGTTGTTAGAAATTGCAAAAATGATATAGGGGTAGGTTGTTAGTAGTATTTAGGTTGTTTAGAAGCATTATAAGTATTTTTAATGTTGGTTTTTGGGGTCTGCCATGGAAGTTGCAGAAAACTTCTTCGCAGGGGTGTTTCGGAAGTTCATTTCCGAAAACACCTCCATTCCTAGTTTCGGAAATGAACTTCCGAATTGGTCCAGAAATGAATTTTTTTTAGTTTTTTCTATTGTCTCGCATTCTTATTGATTTCAATTGTTTTCAGGAACATGGCAGACAACCAAGCACGCATCAGACAGGGTAGAGAGACCCAAACTGCGTCGGCTAGACCCGAGCGGGCAACGCAGCTGGCGTCGACGCAAGGACGGGGGCAGGGTCGGGGACGTGTGCGAGTTCCCGTGCAGATGGACGAGGGTACCTATGCATCTAGATCGAGGAGTCGTCTGGCTCGGGTATCTTCTTCCCGCCAGCGAGAGGAGGAGGAGGATTTGACATACCACGAGGCGGAGGAGGTACCAGATGTTGACCCTCCACACGGGGAGGAGGAGGAGCAGGATGAGGGCTACCCGGGAGGGCCCAGTGACACTACCTTGCTGATTACCTACCACGAGCACGTCGCTCGGCGTATCTGGGGGGAGAGGTATTTTTATAATTTGCCCGACTTTATTATTTAACCGTTTTTAATTTAGCCGTTTATTCAACATTTTCTTAACGGTCTAATTAACATACTTTTTTATTTGTTTTTGTTGAAACAGGAGAGAGAGACTTTGAAAATGGTGAACCACTCCCAAAAGGTTTTAGGTCTGTTTAAACCGAATGCTGAGTGGTTTAACGACGCGGTGAGAGCTTCAGGGCTTAATGGGTTGTGCATGACGGGGTATACCACCATTAGCCACGGCATGCAGGGTACCTTTGTGGAGAGGTGGAACAGGGAGACGTCTTCTTTCTACTTACCGGTTGGGGAGATGACGACCACCTTGCACGATGTGCAATATCTTCTCCACTTGCCGATCAGGGGGACGCTGTTGGACCACTCCCGGATCCAGAGGATCGAAGCTAGTGAGTGGACGGCGCTCTATTTGGGTATGGAGCCAGAAGTTGCTGACTTTGAGTGCCATACGACAAATGGGACTCATATCCGGTTCACCACACTAAAAGCTTATTTCGAGCACCACCTGGTGGCGGCGGCCGAATCCGAGGAGGCGGATGACGCCCTATTTACACAGTATCACCGTGGTTGCGCTCTCCGGTTCTGGTACATGTTTGTGGTAGGCGCTGCACTCTTTGTGGACAAGAGTGCAAGGTACGTCGACGTGACCTACCTCCGCTATTTCATGGACTTGACTACCGTTCACCAGTGGAACTGGGGGTCAGCTATTCTGGCATACCTATACCAGAAGCTGAATGAGGCCTCCAACTGGAGGACCAGGCAGTTGACCGGATCCTGCACACTACTTACGGTACGTTTCATTTTAATTGTTTCACATTTATTTATGTTTCGTATTTATTTTTAATACATTATCGTGTTTGTGTTTCAGAGCTGGATCATTTCCTACTTCCCCCGCATCCATGGCTTCCGCGTTGATCCTGAGTACGAGAACGAGATGCCCAGGGCCGCCTGATACGTTCTCCAGAGGGGGAACAATGCAGTGGGACCATACCGTGGGTACCTCGACCGCACAATGCACGATGACATCTGTTGGAGGCCATTCAGCGACTACACTGATGTTGTCCCCTTTGACAGCATATCGTTATATTCTGGCTGGTTGGCATGCGGGACCAACACCATGGTGCGGTATCTCCCTGAGTGGTGCATGCGACAATTTGGATTTGTGTAGCTGATACCCAGGTCACCTTTTGAGGCTGCTCCTGGCACAGTGACCCGAGTGCAGCTCACTGGCATATTTGAGGATTGGGAGCGTCATGTGGTCCTGGAGGAGTATCGTCGCATTCGGGTCACCCAGGACTGGCACAGTGTGGAGGGGTATGTCACATGGTTCTATCGGGTGTCACATCCTCTGATGAGACCCGACGCTCCCGGCGCTCCTAGGCCAACACACGAGGAGATCCTGGAGAACCAGCAGGCCGAGGATGACCACGCCATTGATCTCCTGCCAATCTGCCAGCGGATAGAGATGCTTGGGCGGGACGCGTTGGATCGAGGTATCGTTGATCAGGGCGGTCCAGAGGCAGTCGCCGTGATGGAGAGGATCGTCACTGATGCGGGCCGTGCGGCGGTAGAGGAGGTCCCAGGGAGAGAGGGTTAGACATACCTAGTAGGGGTCCGGGTTTATTTTTTTTATTCGGATTATATATTTCGCACACTATGACTCGGTCTGTATATATTATTTGAATTTTATTTATTATATTAGTATATTACGTTGATATGTCGTTTGATTTGTTCGGCTTTTCCGTTTTGTATATATTATACGTTTTGTATATATTTCGTACGGGACTATTAGAAAAAGCATAAAAAATAGACTTCTGCATAATTCGGAAATGCACTTCCCAATTACACTAAAATCTGAAAAAAGGTGTTTTCGGAAGTGCATATCCGAAAACACCCCCCTTTTGGTGTTTTCGGAGATGCATTTCCGAAGTTTAGGAAAAATTTTTTGAAAAAATACTTCGGAAATGCAATTTTGAAGCAGGGATAAATTGGTGTTTTCGCTGGGGGTGACCCCCATAAGGAGGTGGGTAAAGAAATTTCTAAGAATTATTCCAAACTTTAATATCGTTATTAAATTCATCTTAAGTAAATGAAGGTGTAATTCTTGTCCCTCTGCGATACTTAGTAAAGAGGTCACATATTTTTTTTAACAATAAGAATTATAGAAGTTTTATCCAATTTTTAATTGTATTTTAACCTATTCATAATAGAAAATTTAAAAAAGAACCTTTTAAAAATATTATTGGACTACACAAAGTTACACACTGGAGTATTTGCACTACTGGAATGGCAATATGTATGCATGAGTTGAAAGTATTGTTGAAACAATTAATTCTTTTTTACAAATTTATTGGATCAAATTGAACGTGTATTAACAAATATATTGTTGGTTAAGTAACTTATATTAATATAAGAGAGATGTGAATTGTGATTATAATTATTTAGAAATGTTAAAAAATAAATTAGAGAAGAACACACATGATTTATCAAACTTTTTAGTTATCAAGGATAAATCCTTGAGATTTCCACTAACATAATTTTTTCAATAGGATCGATCACAACCATTTTTCATCAATCTTTTATCTCTGATTTAATTTGCAACCTAATTGTGATTATAATTATTTTTAGAAAAGTTAAAAAATAAATTAGAGAAGAACACGCATGATCACCAAACTTTTTAGTTATCAAGGATAAATCCTTGAGATTTCCACTAACATAATTTTTTCAATAGGATTGACCCCAACCATTTTTCATCAATCTTTTATCTCTGATTTAACTTGCACCTAATTGTGATTATAATTATTTTTAGAAATGTTAAAAAATAAATTAGAGAAGAACACGCATGATTCACCAAACTTTTTAGTTATCAAGGATAAATCCTTGAGATTTCCACTAACATAATTTTTTTAATATGATCAACCACAACCATTTTTCATCAATTTTTTATCTCTCATTTAACTTGCAACCTAATTGTGATTATAATTATTGTTAGAAATGTTAAAAAATAAATTAGAGAAGAAGCATGATTCACCAAACTTTTTAGTTATCAAGGATAAATCCTTGAGATTTCCACTAACATAATTTTTTCAATAGGATCGACCACAACCATTTTTCATCAATCTTTTACCTCTGATTTAACTTGCAACCTAATTGTGATTATAATTATGTTTAGAAATGTTAAAAAATAAATTAGAGAAAAACACGCATGATTCACCGACCTTTTTAGTTATCAAGGATAAATCCTTGAGATTTCCACTAACATAATTTTTTCAATAGGATCAACCACAACCATTTTTCATCAATCTTTTATCTCTGATTTAACTTGAAACCTTTGTATTTATATATGAGTCCAAGAGAATAACCCTTTTATTATTTTAAATTACAGTTCAAAAATTTTGCAATGATTGTGGAACCGTGTTTTGCAGGTTTAAGAACCAAAAAAGCTCTAGACAACATACTCTTGAGAATGAATAAGCTTTTGATGATGACAACTAGCTTTAGATGATAACAACTAAAGTGCAAACATAACAAAGTGTTAAAGATGCAAGCAAACTAAGCTAGGGGTTTGATGATCAATACAAATGATCCTTCGATGATGGCACTCAATTAAGAATAAATCTAAATGCCCATCTTCAAGAAGAATTCAAACAAGTTTCTGTATGATTGGATTATCTGACAAGTCTTAAAGCTTCAGATTGTGAAAGAGAGGAAGTGTGAAAGCTTGTCAGGCCACGTCTAAGTGATCTAAGTGTTGTAAAAACACTAGGGCTTTTTCATAAAGTTAGATGGCTAAATCACACACACACACATACTAAAAAGTTTTATAACTTAATTTTATTAAAGAAATTTTCCTAAAAATGATTTGAAGTCGTGTCAGTTGATCAAAACTGCCTGAATGTTTTTGCAAAAAAATTAAAATGTCCAATCGATTGGCACATAAATCAAATTGATTGGGTTAGTGCAAAAATCTTAAATGTTTAGGACAATGTCTTAATGAATGGTAACAGATCTATATTATTTATTTCCTTTTAAAACCCTCTAAAAGTTTTTTTAGGCCAACCAATCGATTGATTCATGATGTTAATCAATTGTCTCATTAAATTAGACACAAATTTTTTGGGTACCCTCTAGCATATAAATAGAGGCCATTCCATTCACATTTTCACATCCATAATATTGATTCTTCATACCTCATCACTCCTCACTCTCTCTCTCTAATTGTTTTTTACTTTCTCTCACTTGAATTTTGCCGTAGCCCTTTGAGAATGTTCTTTTGTTTAGTGAGGCTTTTGTTGTAATTCTGGAAAATGTAGTATTGTAAATTCATCAAGCAATATTTTCTCTTGGTTGAATATTTTATCCATAAGGGAATATATATTTTGGTTAAAAGCTAAACCCGTAAAAAGCTTGGGTTTTGAGATTTAGATACTTAGTCTCAGTTTCGGTTCGTAAGTTCAACCCATTCAAAAGCTTTCTTTGGCTCGAGATCAGCCTGGTTCAAAATATCAAATTAGTTTGTGGTTATTTTGTGTAAAACCTCAGCTTGGTTTGTAAGCTTATCCCGATCAGAAGCTTTATTTGTTTTGTGATCATTCTGGATTAAAATCTCAGTGATTCATGTTCATCCTGGTCAAAACCCCGATTAGGTTCGTGAGTTCAGTCTAGTTTAAAATATTACTTTGGTTTGAAATAAGCCTATGTATAATCTTGGTTTATCTTGGGGACTAGCCACTCAAGTTACTGTTTGGAAAGAAGACAAACCACTTCAATCCATTCTTTGGAATGAAGATTAACCGTTTCTCCACTCTGTTCGGTGTTTGATTGGAAGTTATCCATAAACTTCATTTTTCTTGTATAAGGGGGTTTGAGAGTTCAACCTACGAAAATCTCTTAAGAATTAATCAATACTCTCAAGATCAAATTTTTAGGAGAGGAATAGGTGACTTCATTTCAACCGAACCTCTATAATTCTTGGTGTTATTTCTCTTACCTTAAACTCATTAATTTTCTTCTTATATTTTTGATGTTAAATTATTAAAATATTTTCAAATTTATTTTAAACTCCGAAAATGATTGTAAAAGTTTTTTTCAAACCACAATATTTTTTAAACACACAATTCACCCTCACTCTTTGAAGATTAAGGAAACACAAGAAAGGGGTGGGGGTTTGAATTGAGTTTCAAGAATGAAATTTTATTACCAACCAAGACAAAAAAACAAAGAGTTTAGAATAAAAACACAATATTTTTATCCTGATTCGCTGTTAACGAAGCTACCTCCAGTCCACCCGCCAATGTAACTTTGCCTTCTCACAAGGACTTAATCCATTATAATGAAACTGATTACAACCATAAAGACCTAATGTCAATGTCTTCTTGAGACTTCTGACTATATCCTATTCTCACAAGGAACAAAATCAACTCAAAAGTTGAGATACAGAGGTGTGTTTACAAAGATGTTTCGTAAAGAAGATTACACAAATTGAAAAACAATGAATAACACCAAAGTGTTTGAAAGCAAGTGTATTAAAAAAAGTTCCTTGCTTAAAGCTTTTCTATTACATAGAGTTTCAGTGTTTCCATTCAAAAGATTATTGTGCAAAAGTTCTCTATTTCCATTCTTCCAAGTCTACTTTATATATGCATAGAAAGATCTGTTGAATGGTGAATATGGAATTCCACAATTTCTTAGTTGTATCCTTGCATCACGGTGAGCAGAAAATGGGATACACAATGGTATTATAGTACTGTATTTTCTCCATAAAATCAGTATAGTGGAAGAAATATTTTATATTGTACCATGTACTATTTTCTCGCGTAAAACCTTTTTGATATTATCTTATAATCTTCAGAGGCTTCAGAATTTGTAGCAGCCCGGGCCCCTCCCTCACAAGGTGCTCCCGGCACTGCCACCTCACAATCTTCTATACCCCCTCTCTAATAAATTTTTTGCCTTTCGTGGGAATCGAACCATGTACCCTGGGGTTCAAGTATATGTTCAATCCATTTCCTCTATAATATAACCTTTTTATATATTTATTAATTAATAAATTAAATCAATTAATAAATAATAAATTAAATAAATATAACTCCACTAACTATCAAAATTGTTTTAATTAATTAATTAATTATCTCAAAAAAAAATTCTTTCTACCATTAATATTTCTTTTTAATTGTTCTTACAATTTTTAATTAGTCAAAATCGTTCCAAGTAACTCTAAGAAATTGTTTTCTTTTTAAATTATCCTAATTTATACCCATTTTTCACTCCACATTCAAAATATTTATTGAAACGGTTTTTTAAGTTTTCTATTTTATAGATATTTATTTATACCTCTCTTATTTTTTAATTATTAAACAAAATATCTCACCCACTTTCTTAGTGATTTATTGTTATAATTTAAAGCAATTTCTATCTTTTCTTTTACAAAGAAGTATTTTAAAATTTAAAATAACTGTACTGATTTATTATAATTTTTTATTTCATCAAACTTTCGCTGCTCTAAACTCAGCAGATGTGACATATTACTTTTATTCTATTTTTATATTTATGTTGCTCTCTTTTATTTATATTAAATTTATAATTTTCTTTTAAGCTGATTTTACATTTGTTATTAATTCAATATAAAATTCCCGTGTATCGCACGGGTTTATTCCATTTTTATATTTATGTTGCTCTCATTTATTTTATATTAAATTTATAATTCTTAAGTTGATTTTACATTTGTTATTAATTCAACATAACATTCTCGTGCATCGCACGGGTAGACGTCTAGTTCTAATTTAATATGATTAATTATTTATTATTATATTCGTGGATATTTTGGCGAAAAATCATAAAATTATAATTTAGTATGATTATTTATTCTCTTATTTTATATTAATAACATCTTAGTCGGACAACCATTGTGTTGGGTCAGTTTATATAGAGCTTTGCTCTGCTTTTAAACAAGTCTCCGCTAGTGAACTGTGAAAATAGTCCTCTTGAATTAATCGGTGGAAAAACCAATAGTAAATTTAAAAAAATCTGTCTTAAGAATACAATTCAATAATCGAAAGGTTCGAGAGATTTAGAAAGAAAAATAACTAAAACTTCAATTATTAGATACCGCCTAAAGCTTTAAATGACATAATTATTTAGATCTTTGCTAGTGCAAGAACTAATTATTTCTTTATTTTTTAATACATGTACACTTTCTACTAATACACTTCACAACATTAGGAAGCACACACATCTTTGGTGGACAATCGAAATCTGCCTCACAGCTTATTGCTGTAATAAAAAAAGAAAACACAATATTATGTTACAAAAACATGCCAAAAATTGTGCAAGAATTAAGTAAGGAAGAAAATTTAAAAAGGATAAAAATGACTTACCATCACTATTCATTGCAGCAAGAAATAGTGAAAAATATAGAACTATGACATAAACAAACTTAAAAATTTCAGCCATATTATTTTTTATTTGTGTGTAAAAGAGAATAAAATTGGATCACTATTTTATAATGTATAAAAGTAATGCCTTACATAATAATTAAATGTTTTGTTCGTACGGGTGGAATTATTATAAGAAAAAAAAACCTTTTCTAACATTAGAATTGTATATTTTTTTAAGTAAAGTATTGTGTTATGTTGTCCCTTTAGCATATTTAGTAATGAGGTCATTTAAATATTTTAAACTAATTATTTATAGTCTTTTAAACTTTCATAAAGAAAACACATTAAAAAAAAATATGGTCGGTCTGTCGCAAAGTTACATATATGAATAATGCAGAATAGATTGATTGACTACATATTTATGAACAAGTTTAATGCATTGTAGGATCAATTTTTTTTTTTTTTTGACAATTTTTATTTATAAAGTGAATGTGTATTCATTGTAGTAATTACATAATTTAAGTTGGCGATGAAGATGTAAGCTTTAAGGTTACTTAGTCAAAGTTATGGATAAGCTTATAGTGTTTAATTAATTGACATTTTTAATGGGTGTTTTTTGGTTGATGGTATTGTAGCTGTGTACAAGTTGGATGATATTGCTAAGAAAATCAATCAGAATTGTCTCATTTTTAAGGTGGACTTTGAAAAGATCTATGACTCTGTCAGTTGGAGCTATTTGATTTTTCTGATAATCATGCTTGTGTTTTTTCTAGATATTCAGCTATCCTAGTTAACATGTCTCCAACCGATGATATTTTCCAAAGGAGTTTGAAATAAGGAGGCATGTTAGCCCCCTTTCTTTGCACTCAGGATACTCTTATTGCATACTCTCCAAGAAATAATATCATGAGACTTTGGATCTAAATGCAAATGGAGTTATTCGACTAGGTGATAACAAGTCTTGCAAAGTTTATCGTATTGGTACAGTTAGACTTAAATTGTTTAATGATCGTGAATTCCTTATATGTAATGTGAAGTATGATGTCATTCTTAGGTGAAATGTGTTGACATAGGCATAGTTGAAGATTTAGGATATTGAACTAGAGTTAAACTTGGAGTGTTAAATTTTTTGCATGATGCATGGATTGTGGATAAAGGGTCTATAATGTATGATTTATATATTTATAGGATTTCAATGTTATTGGTTATACATGTCAAGGTTATGATTTGATAATCTATTCTGTACGTATTTTCTTAATAAAGCATGTGAACTCATAAATGATCAATATAATCAGATATCCTCTTAATATGTTTCATCTCTAAACCATATTGTGAGTTTTATCATTTTGATCCTTAGATGGTCTCTCAACCTAACTATCAAAATGATAACATTCAAAACTTGATATTAGTGAATATCAACTCACAAGCTATCTCTAAACTTTGTTTGTAGATAGATGAAAACCTATGTCTTAACTTGAAACCTATTTCTCAATAATGATCCAAATCACAAATAAACATAAAAACAAGGTTTTCACCATATATTAATCATCACTTGTTCACATACAAAGTATTAAGATGAATACATAATAAGAACAAAATTATCTACCTCTAATCTTGACACAAAAAGAGATTTAGCCACCCATTTCCAAGGAGACTTCACAAATAAGTAAAGAGAAGAGACAATCAAGCATCAATGATGATTTCTTACCGATCAACACTCCGGTTCTTCAATTTTTCCTTGCGATAGTGGTTTATGTAACACCCCAAATCTACCCCGAAATAAGAAGGAAAATCAGAGTGCAAAAATCTTAAAACCAATTCAAACATCATGATTCGAGGCGTCACATTTAATCGACTAATAACACATTCAAATATCATGCTCATCAACATAGATATATAACACATATAAAGGAGGGCAATATCCAATGCATTAATCATCAATGCCAAAAAGTAATCACATCGCAGCGGAAATCAAATATCAACAACAATCTAAGTCATAACATCATGGCCAACATGGCGCAATATATGCAACAAGTATCAGCATAACATAATGATGAAAGCCAACAAAAGGTAAACAACAAGAAGCAAGACATAAGCAAGTAATCCAACATCCCCCTGAGTGCTACGCATCAGAGCATCGACACACTGAATCGAGCTATAAGGTACACGACTACTCCGCGTCATCACCTGCACGTTACCAACAGAGGGTAACATTCAAACAGAAGGGGTGAGATATCATTCATTATAAATAAACGTATGATAATAATATTCAAAGCATAGTAAAGATCATACATATATCACCACTTCTCATCACATAACATGTTATACAGTTCAATTCGCTAAACATCTAGCAATACGATAAGATTGTCAAGTAACAAGTATAACATCATATTCCATTCACAAGTATAATACGAATACATCAAACAAGCATCTCATCACTACGTCTCAACAACATCTCATCACCACATCATACAAACACATATGGAGCATAACATCACATGCCATTTAAATGCGACTCGACTTATGCAAATGCATGTGGTACCAATTTGGAGTAAAACTCCCACCGTCTCAATTTTGCCATTAGGCACACCGTCGCTATTTGCCAATAGGGCCACCGTCGCTTTTGCCAAAAGGCCACCGTCTCTTATGAAAATGGATGGGACACAATGAATGCAACATCCACACCAACATAACATATACAACACGGACAATACGTTACAACATCACTCAAAATCACCATCGAACATCATCAATATAATGTCGAACTTCAACAACAACAAAATCACCATCATTCATAAGAATGCATCACGTCATTATCACGTCATTAGGTTGCACTATCATACAACAACAATTCATCTCACAACAACAATTATATCATACAACATTCCAATTCAAGAAAAGGATTCACAAGAGTTTCCAAAGATACTCAAAGCGTATACAATGTAAGGGCATCAATTAGAGCTTCACGAAGGTTCAAACGGCATACAAAAAGGAGTTACAGATCAAAAGATACATCATTTCAAAGTTTGGACAAGTTTTGTGAAACAGAGTCCGCTTAGTGGCCCACAAGCGCGCTTATGCAAACCAAAATTCAATAACTGCGCTTCTAGCGGCGTGTGGAAGAAGTTTTTTATGAAACAGGCTCCGCTTAGCGGACTGGCTCTGCTTAGAGAGCCTCTTTATTTTTCCAGATAGAACAACATCCGCTTAGCGGACTTACGCCCACTTAGCGGGAACGCGATTTTGCAGAAAAACGATAACAGCAACAGACCTGTATAATCACCTTTCTCCAGCCAAAACTCATTCTAAACAGCAATTAAACATGTACAAACACGAAATCTACCATTATCTATCATTAAACATCAATCAAAACACATTTCTAATCACAAATTCAACCTATCATAAGCAAAGTTCTATATACATGTCTAAGAATTCAACCTATCATAAGCGAACCAAGCACATCGATGTGATACTGCATTTCTTCAGAGGGGTAATCGAGCATGGAGAAGTCCAAGTGCTAAAGGTTTCGACAAATCACAATATTACTGATATGATCACCAAGACATTGCCAAGTTGCAAGTTTTTCCATTGTATGCAGTTGATAAAGTTGCATGAAGAAATCTACTTTGTTCCCTTGATATTGTAGAGTTTATTCCAAGATGGAGATTTATGATATATTAGATCGAACTATAGTATGGTCGAATGGTATCTTCTTGGTTCGACAATTCGACAAGATCTTAGCATGTCATCGAAGTCTATTCACATGATGTAGTCAAAGTCGAAGTATGCTAAGATTGTTAGCATGTCGAATTGGGCTTGTTTTGTTATGCCCAATTATTTAAGTTAGCTTGTTCTCTAAGATAACTTGTGTAATGGGCCTATGTGAAAAAATTCATTAGTTTAGTGTGTTAGTTTTTTTATAAATAGCATATTAGTCTCTCACCATTGCATAGTGCAAATCCTAATTAGGGTGAAAGAAATTATTTGTTATTTTGTAACACTTGTAACTTTGTTTCAAAGAGAAAGTAAAGAATATAAGTTTATAACCAATTCATTGTGCTCTTCTTGCTTCCCTCTTTTTTTACCCTCGTGTGTTTCTTGTCAATAAAATAACCGATTATACTTTATTATTCTGGCATCATTTTCAAAGCAGTTTTCATTATACTTTGGTGTAATATTAGTTTGATTTAGCATATTCAATTCTATCAATTTGATCATTCATGAGTTTATCAAACAAGCACAACCCTAATTGCTTATTAGCACATATATGTGCAGGATACCAATAGGCATGATAAGGAACACTTTAGAGTGGCTCAACAAAAAGAAACTTGATTGAAGAGGCGAAAACTAGTATGTTTTTCTTTATCTTGATTTTTATTTTATTTTTTATTTTTTTTATTGAATACCATCTGATGGTGTGTAGTTTAAAGATTTTGGTTAGATCGTTGTTTGATAATAATGCAGGAATAAGTTTATCTAAGAGTTTGAATGAGTTGGCTTGAATAATTTTTTAATTTAATCTAATATCTTGAGTTTGAATTTACCCATAAGAATTTCTTATAATTAAGGTTATGCTCGGTAAAATTAGGGGTTGGGTGATAAGTTAGTTTATAGTTTAGAACTTATGGCTGATGACTGATGGCTGATAGTTTGTAGTAGATGATTGATGAATGATAACTATTAAGCTAATTAAAGTGTTTGATAAAATTAGCGGTTTAACTAACTGGTAAATGTAAAATGACATAAAAAGATATTTCTTAATTAATAATTAAATGTATATTAAAAATAATTAAAATTTATGAGAGTAATAATAAAGAAAAAATGATAAGCTATAAGATAAAACGATATTTAAAATAGCATTTGAAAAATAAGCTATAAAGTAATAAAATAAGTTATAAGTTTGTGATGAAAAGACTGTTACCAAACATGTCTTTTATTATCATAGGAGCTTATAAACTATAAGCTATAAATTCAAAATAAGACTTGCCAAATAGAGCCTAAATCTATTAAAGAAATGTAGCATCAGTTTTATTAATCTTAGTAATTGGAAGAAAAAATACCCGGTTCACACATTGAAAAAAAAATAATTAATTTTTCGATTAATTATAATAATTAAAGATATATTTTTATATTAACACTCACCTTAACAAAAACAAATAATAATAATTTATTTAAATTTTATCTTTAAATAGAAAACATGATAAACACCTGTTGGTCTATATCACAAGAAAAACAAAACATAGTCACATAAAAAAACAATTATAAGTAGCTAAAAAAATTAAAATGCGCCTAATTATATTAAAAAAAATTATAAGTGGCTAAAATTTTAGAATGTGCGTAATTATAATTTTGTTGTGAGGTTCTAATTTCCTTATCTTCTATAAGAAAAGCATCTAAAGTTGTCTAAAAATAAAATTAAAAGAGAAAAATAAATTGAAGATAAATCATAAATATTATAATATTGTAAAAACATTTATAGGCATTGAAAATAAAATGTGACATGTCTCATTAAAAAGGCTATAACAAAAATAAAACCATCTAAATAAAAATATTAATTGCCATATTTCAAATCATCACTATCATTTTATTCTTAGAGTACAAATTCATACTAGAAAATAAAAATAAATAAAAATTAAACTATTAGATATCAACAAAAAATTAAATGACAACTTATTTTATATTCTAAAATAAATAAATAAACATTATATTAATTTTTTTCTAGTGCAAAAACTTCATTTCAATGCATTTGTGTATTCTTCTAGAACTAAAATACTCGTCGTAGAGCTTTGGTTTTGCAGCTACTACCTCTCAGGGTTTCATCATTAAACAAGAAAATAAAATGTAAACTATAAAAAATAAAGATAGATCTGAATATGCTTATCCATTGCAACTGCAGCCATCAGTATAAATATTAGGTTTACAAGTATAAGAGGCTATTGAGCCTAAGATACAAAAATTACTTAAAACATTTTTAGGCCTAAGTCATTTGGAGGAAAATATAAAATTGTCAAAATTAATAATAAGCTAATAGATTATGTGGTCCTTCATCCAAATAGGCTTATTGATTTTTTTTTTTGGGTCTTGTATCACTACTTTCCGGCCCAACATGAACCTTGGCCTCAAGGTTCTCATCAAGAGGGAGACCATGTAAATTTGAAGCATTAGGGTTTGGGAAATGAGAAGGTGGTATTGGAAAACGGTGGGGAGAACGTCGGTTAGCGGTAAAAGTCATAGGTAAGGTTAAGGTGAGCGGTGGGCGGTCTAATCCATCTGTGGGTGGGGAACAACAACAACTATTGGCTAATGTGTCAAGTGGTTGGAACTCAAGATCTATTCGTTGAGAATCCAACAGTGTAGTGGGGATAGCTGTAGTTGGGGTAATGTGTGCTTGGGGAAACAGATCCTTGGAACACACTACTTTGTTTTCCAATGCAATGTCACATAGGTTAAGTGCATCAGTTGTAAGTGTAGAAGGGCTGGACAACTTACAACTTTGGATTTGTACTTTCTCACTTCTTTTGGTGCACCTCTAGTGCCACTCATTCTCTCCCTTCTCCTCATAACACTCTAATAACTTGCGATGGTCAACAACAACCATGTTGTTATTACGGTTTGGAGGTTCAACAACAACGTGAGGATCAAAGGTTTGTGGTTATTATCATCATCATTTTCTTCCGAACTTAGAGATTTTGGGTTCATCAGGGAGTTTTGGTCTGGGTTATTAATGAAATTGGTTTGTTGTTGTTGTTCAAGTGCTAAATTAGATGGAGAGTTGATGTTATCAGAAAAGGAAGTCGATCACCTTAAGCGGCATAGCTATGAGACATGGATAACTCAATGAATCTTTGAAGAAGAGGGAAGGTCAAGCTCGTACGCAACTGCTCGGATTCGTTGACATAACATCGTGAAAGGTCCAAAGTAACATGGTAATGGATTTTGGGATCCTTATTTTTGTACTTAGATATGTCGTTACGGTTTCAAGTGAGGCAGAACTAAATCTCCAACTTCAAAGGTACATGCAACCCTTTTTTTATTTGCTTGTTCTATCATGTATTCTCTGCTTCTTGTTATATTTGCCTTCAAAGTATCCAGAATTTCTTGTTTGTTGGCTAAAAGTGTGTCAACTGAAATGTTTGCAAAGGTTTCTTTGTATACTCCAAGGTGTCATGCCGATGGATGAATGGTGAGACGTGTTGTACCAGAATTCTACAAGGTGGAGAAATTTAAACCATTTTCATGGTTGATCAGTGGTGAAGCAACAGAGGTAAGTTTCTAAACTCTTGTTTACTACTTTAGTTTGTCTTTCTATCTATGGGTGGTAAGAAATTATATGTTTCAAGGTCGTTCCTTGTATTATGAAAATCTATTTAGAGAAGATGTTGAGGAAAATAGGGTCTCGATCTGAGACAATAGATGAGGGGATCCCATGGAGACAACAGACTTTAGGTGAGAATCAAGTAGCAAGATCTGGTGCAGTGAAGTGTGTAGGTAAAGCAATAAAGTGGACGGACTTGCTTAAGCGGTCACAAATTATCCAAATCACCGTGTGTCGGAAAGATGAGGGCAGATGAGTGATAAAGTCCATTGTTAATTCTTCCCAGACTTGTTTTGGAATTTCTAGGTCCTATAGTAATCCTTGTTTCTTCTTTGGCATGTACTTGTTGTGTTGGTAGACAAGACAACAATGAATAAAAACTTTCATGTCTTTGTAGATTCCCGGCTAGTTGAACGACGAAGCAATTCTCGTAAGGGTTGGTTGAACTCCTGAGTGACCAGCAGTTGGTGTGGAATGATTTTGTGAAGAAGAGATTGTCTGAACTCTTGAATTGGTGGTATGTAAATTTTATCTTTGTAAAACATGATGTTATATTTAAATTTGAAAAAGAATTTTGTATACTGCTGCACTTTTTTTTTGCCGAAGAAGGCTAAGGGATGATTATCTTTAGAAAGGACGGCACCGATGGCTACAACAGAAGCATTTGTTTTGACAGTGAAGACCTTTGAGAAATCTGGAAGAGCTAACATAGGAGTTTCAGTCACTTTTTTCTTTAAAGTTGTAAATGTTGTATCGGCTGCTGTACTCTATGTAAACTTAGTGAAACATAATAAATCGGTGAGCGGAGCGGCGTGAGAGGCGTAATGACGAACAAAACATCGATAAAAGTAGGTAAGGCCTAAAAAAACCCTTGAGTGTCGTGAGTGAGCTTGGCGTTGGCCAATCCAAAACTGCTTAAATCTTAAATCTTAAATCTTAGATGGGATAATATGACCTAAATAATCCACCCTTGAAACATCAAACACACATTTGGAGAATTTAGCAAAAAACTGGTTAGAAGAAAGTAGTTCTAAAATCATAGTCAAATGACACACATGTTCAGATAAACAAGGACTATAAATAAGTATGTCATCATAGAAAACTAAAACTAACTGTCGCAGATAACGGCGTAACAGATCATTCATCGTCGATTGAAAAGAAATATGAACATTAGTTAAGCCGAAGGGCATAGCCAAATAATTATAGTTCCCATCAATGGTTTTGAATGTTGGGTTATGAGTGTCTTCTGGTGTAACTCTAATTTGGTGGTAGCCTAAATTGAGGTCAATCTTTGTAAACAAAGATGCAGAACCTAACTCATCAAAGAGTTCATCAATGGTTGGTATAGGAAATATGTCAAGGATGGTAAGGGCATTAAGGGCGCGATAATCAACATAAAAACGCCAAGTTCCATCTCTGTTTTCGCACAAGTAATCAGGAGATGAATAAGGGTTGTTGCTCAGTTTAATGATGCCTTCCTCAAGCATCTCATTAATGATAGTGGTCATCACTTCCTTTTATGAGTGGGGGTAACAATAGGGATTAAAATTCACGGGAGCAGTGTTGGGTTCAAGAGGAATGTGATGGTCATGAGGGCGGGATGGGGGAAGGCCTTTCGGTTGTTGAAAGACGGATGAATGTGATTGTAGGACAAATTGTATTTCAGGAGGTAAGGTTTGTGAGACTGAGTCAATTTCAGTGTGGATTAGGTTTTGGGTTTTTGAGGATGTGTTTCAGTTGGTTGGTACAACAAGAGGTGCATGGAGGCAATAGAATCAATGTGAAGTAACTGGCAGAGTTGGTTGTAGGTAGATTGGGTAGGTGTTGTTTTTGGGTCACCAGTATTTGTAACCTCTTTTTGGTTATGTGTGAAGGATATTTTTGGAATTAAGAAATCAGCCAGGAGAGGTCCTAGAGTGCGCAACTATTCCATTCCTAAAACGACATCCGCCCCTTCAATAGGCAATAAATAAAAAGGAATGAAAAATAAGTGATTTTGAAGCGTGATGGAGACTTGGGGACATAAACCAGAGCAATTTAATTTGGATCCATTTCCAACCATAACAGAAAAATTAGAGATAAGTTTGGTGGGTATTTTGAGGTGGTGTGTGTAACACCCGTATATTTTAATTTTTAATTTAAATGGAAATTTAATTAATAATTAGAATTATAGGTGGTTGTGGGAATTAATTGGAAAAGGATGGTTTATGGTGTTGGGCCAAGTGTGATGTTAAGGAATGAGGGGGTGTTATGTTAGTAAAAGTTTTATTCCAATTAAAAGGTTATTTTATAAAATAATAAGGAATTGGGAATAAGAAAAGGAACGTGAAAAGCAGAGCAGAGGAGATGAGGGATTGGAAAGCTGGTACGTGAAGAGGAGCAATGGAGGGAGAGACCAAATCAAGAATCTTTGGCTAAGGTAAGGGGGGACTCTCCGGTTATCATCTATTATCGTATTCTTGGATAATAATATTGATTAGGGATGTTGTTGAATCGATTGGATTATATGTCGGGTTTAGGGAGGTTATGAATTGATGAAAATTGCATGGATTATTGATTGATTATGTGTTGTTTTGATGTGTGATGATGAATAATGATGCAATTGATGATTAACTGCCTGTATATGACGTTTAGAGTCAGTTTTGTACTCAGATTGAGTCAGATCGCAGGATCTGACGCAGACCCGAAAATCTGTGAAATCGCCAGTTCGCGCCGCGTCCTAGTGTTGGCGCCGTGAAGGCGTACTTGTTTTCTCGCATCGCGCCGCGTGCATAGGTTGGCGCCGCGAACGTGTTTGTGAGCTTCAGGTCGCGCCGCGAAGCCTTGGTTGCGCCGCGTGCTGTAGCGTTAGTTGTTTTCTTGGAAAAAGTTAAATGATGTGTAACTTTCGAACCGTAGGTCCGTTTTTAGTGCCGTTTCGAGCACGATGAATCTTATGAGATAGCCTATGTTTTAAATGATGAAATGAGGTGTGAATCCAATTATTTTTAAATATGATTTTATTTCTTGGTGTATGATGTATTGTACATATATGTGATGAGATGTGTTAAATACATGATATGTTGAAATATTAATCATGTGACGATTTGTTTAATTGGATGATGTATTGTTGACATATATGATGAAATGTGACAATATGAGATGTTGTTTTGAAAAACATTATGATGTGATGATTTGTTTAGAGTCGTATGATGATGACTGATTTGCTTTGAAATGATGTGAATACATGTGTGTCCTTGTTTTTGATGATGATGATTGATGTGGGCACTTGTATGTTCTTTAATGATGATGATGATGATTGATTATATTTGAATGATGCTAGTGTATATAAACATACTTTGATGATGATGATGATAATGAAATGGGTATTTGATGATGTTACTCATTAGACTTGACGATGGTATAGTATGTTGTATATGTTGCATTCATTCATGTTCATTGATGATACTGTATCCATAAGGGTGTGTTGGATCGGTGAAGGGCATGATTCCCATTGTGTGGAATCTGTGCTGGCAGGGCCGTATCTTGATGATGTTGGATCGGTCATGGGATATTCCCATTTGATGAGGTTGGTACCACATGCATAGTGTCAGTTCATACATATGCATACTTTTATAACATGATTGGAAGTATTCCAGTGTTATAAATATTGATGACGTGTTGGTTGTGTGTTTTGTTGAATTAATGTCGAGTATGATTGTCTGTTTGAAAGATGTGTTTTGTTGACGTTTGTGTAAATGATGGATGTTCCTGATAATCTGAATATGATGAAATTGGGTGAATAATATAACTATGATGTGTTGTTATTTAAGATGCAATAACATTTGTTAACTGTGATGAGACTCACCCTTACTGTTGACATTTTCAGATTGAGGATAGCTGTTTTCGACTTGGTGAGGATTAGCTCATAAGTCGGTTTAGTTGTTGTGTCGGTGTCATGCTCTGATAGATGTAACACTGGGAACGCGATGTTTTGAGTTTCGATTATAACTCTATTGTTTATTTTATTTGAAGTCTGATACATTAACAATGTAATGTTAACTTGATGATTTGATTCCGCTGTGTAAACATGATTTTTATCTAATGAGTTATAATTCAGATGTTTCAGTGAATGCATGACATATGCCGAACGTATGTTTTCTTTTATTTTTGAATTGTGACACCCTTTGCATGTTTACTCTGATTTAATTTTGTTAATTTCCGTGGGGTTTAGAAGGGTGTTACAATAGTGGTATCAGAGCAGGTCGGTCCGTCCGGCCAATTGTTGAGTCAGTTGAGTTGCACGACAGTTGAATACTGTCGGCATTTTTATTCCTTGGTATGCGACATGTGAGTGAATCACTGTCGGTACTTGGTTGTTTGTTGCAGGTGTGGGATTGAAACAAGTGGGGGAGAAGCTTCGCTTCTCGGTTATGTTTCAGTTGTAAGAAGAATGATTCAGTAGGCTGTTGTTGGCAACAGTGCGAGCGTTGTTGGAGTTTGTTGTTTCCCGAGTTGAAGGTGACATGGAATTAAGACTTCACTGGGAATTGAGTTGGAACATCTTGAAGGAAGATGATTAAAGTTAATTGACAGTTATTGTAGGAGAAGGAAATTGGAAAGTTGTGGCGTGTCAGCTCTACTGGTGTGCTGCGAAGTTGTCAGTTGAGTAGCCTTGTGTCTCTGAAGAGGTTCAGTTACGAGTTTGCAAGGAGGATTGTTGTCGTGATGTTGCAGAAAGCGGACTTCGGCGGGGGAATGTGTCGCTTAAGTTATAAGGATGTTTGGAAGTGGAGAGATACGATAAGGGGCTGTTTGGAATGTGATAGAGTTGAAGAGAATGAGTTTTGGAGAGAGATTTTCGTAAGCAAAACGCAGGAAAGTTGCTGAATAGCTGCGGAACTTCGAAAATTCATAACTGGAGTTCTGGACATCCGAATTGAGTTCCGTTTGAAGCGTCGGAAATCTAACGAGATGAACTTTGTTATAAAAATGGTTGCAGCAGCTGTAACATAATTAATTGTGACAGGATGACGTTGGAAGGAGGCGAAGTTACGGTTACTCTTGTTCTTATAACTAGACTTGTTTATTGGTACTGCACGGGATGTCAGTGTCAGTGTTGAATGGATCGAAGGAATACTTGGAAGGTTTTTTGAGAAGTAGTTTTAAGAATTGAATTTACCAATTGAGGAGTTTTGGATATATCGTATAGAGTGTCGCTGCATGATGTCAGTGTTGCATTTTCGGACAACGATTGGAAAATTCATATCTTGAGTTCCGAGTGTCGGATTGATGTGCCGTTTGAACCTACGAAGAGGAGGGATTGTGTTCTAATTTATGGGAGAGTTATAAATACAGTAGAGTGACCCTATGAGGAAAGGTTCTGAAGTCGGTTATGGAAGCGTGAAACTTGTTGAATGAGAATGCCTACTACCGCGATTATTTGGAACGAAGTTGAGTAGGACATGTTGTTGATGAATAAGTCGATGAGATATTCGGTAATAAAGATGATTTGAATGCCGATGGATTTTAGTAAAGATTGAATTAGTAGCAAAGATGGAATAAACTTTAGAACTCTTGGAATCGTGTTTGTGATGGCAAAGTAACGATAAGTATAAAAGAAGAATTGTAGGGAATTTCTAACATCTGTTAATGTGAGGAAGACTTTGTTGAGATTCCGAGTGGAATGATATTTGGACGTGAAGGATGTCATGGAATTTGGATTAAAACCTCGAGTTATGAATGTTGTCTTGGTCTTGCAGGTTAATTGTATGGTTCAAAATTCGAAGTGTTTAGTGATCATAAGAGTTGAAGTACCTCTTTGATCAGAAAGGGCTTAATATGAGGCAGTAGAGATGATTAGAGTATATATATATATATATATTTTTTTGATTAGGATTTTGGTTTGAATTACCATCCTAATGAGGAAAATGTTGTGTTATTGTGTTGCGTAAGAAGTCTTTAAAATGTCGGTGCTAATGATGAATGAGTTGGATTTAATCGGACAATTTAGAGACTTGAGTTGGTATGTGAAGGAACTCGTAATAGTGTTAGATTGGGTATGCTAGAAGATTACTAGTGGTATTCTTGACGGGATTAGAGAAGGTCAGGAAGATGATGTTGAGTTGATCGATAGGTTGACTTTGAATTACCAAGGTAAAGACGGTGAATTCAGAATCGACGAGAATGGTGTAATGAAGTTGAGTGATTGGATTTGTGTAACTGGTGTTTTGAGCTTCAGAAGGATATTTTAGAAGGACACCGTAGTGAATTATTGGACTATGACAATGTTAATGAGTTTGGGTGCAAACTCGGAAAGGGACACTATTATGTAGTAACGACGGTTTATGCTTAAATATGATTTTCAACTAATATTGACAAATTTAGGACTTGATCACCCTAAATCTCTTGTTGGTAGTAGATGAAATCATATAGAAGAGATAAGCTTGTTTTGTTACCTTAATGGTTTAAGATGTGATGAATACTAAGCCGTGAGAATAATCACTCACTATGTTGTGTGAACTTATGAAGAAGTGAATATGAAAGAGTGCAACATGGTGGATGATGACTTAAGACGGGTAATCAGAGTCGCGTAGCGAAAGTGTGATGTGGGGTAGTGTTATGAGTACTACTCGCGGGCAGTAAAAGAATTAATATGTCAGAAGCCTACATAGAACATATGTGTTGATCTATATGTTGGATTTAGAATCCAGTGGATGTAAGGATGTCGTGTCGAAGAATTATAACTCTTTTGAATAATTGCCGAGATGATGAATATGTTATTACGGTTGTACGTAGTTAACGAGTATGTATTCGGCGAAATTAAAACGAAGAGTTGATGCTATATGACGTTGTAATAATTTTGTGTTGTTGTTAAGGGGTTATTGTAAATTCCATATATAATGAGGAATTACACTCGATGAAGGACGGAGTTGATTTGATTCTTAGTAGAGAGCGTGACTTAGTTGAGCTTTTTGTAAGCGATGGTATACTGAGGCTGATGAGTGTGTACTTGTTCTGATGGTTAGGATGTTTAAATAGAGGAAGTAAATCAGGAATTGGTTTCATTGGATGCAAGTAAGGATTGCTAAATGGTAGATTAGTACCATGAATGATGAAGAATGATTCTTGAAACGAATGAGTAAAGAGAGTCGGAATCGGGTAAAACTCAGAAATCTATTTGGTATAGATGATTGTGATGAGTAGTCAGAGTAGTACGGAAAAAGTGGAATGTAACGTGTTGGATAATTACTGGTGTGACTTAAGAGGAGTCAGATAATTGGAATCCAATGGTATAGGAATATGAGTATTGAGTTTCTTGAAGGAAGTGGTTGATGAAAAATGTAAGTATTACATTATCACTTAGATGGAAAAGTGTGTCTAAGGTTGGTATGTTTGGTAGATGGAATGCATTACTGCATTGTTGATCAAGTGTGATCATACTATGGATTGTGTAATTGTATTACTCAGTTGTTGAGCGTATTGTATAGGTTGTACCTCAATGTTCTATTGTAGTTAACCTTTTGGAGATATAACGAGTGGTATACTTTTGGATGGTCATATGGGACGTAAGAACTGGATTTGAATGTATGAAACATGTTCCTGTTGGCCATGTCAGATGGATTTTGAGGATTGACCGATGGTAATGTTAATTGGGAGCTGGAGAGTCAGGTGGAGGACTCTTATACGAACTGGTTACTTGAGGTATGTTTTCGAGGACGAAAACTCTTTTAGTGGGGGAGAGTTGTAACACCCGTATATTTTAATTTTTAATTTAAATGGAAATTTAATTAATAATTAGAATTATAGGTGGTTGTGGGAATTAATTGGAAAAGGATGGTTTATGGTGTTGGGCCAAGTGTGATGTTAAGGAATGAGGGGGTGTTATGTTAGTAAAAGTTTTATTCCAATTAAAAGGTTATTTTATAAAATAATAAGGAATTGGGAATAAGAAAAGGAACGTGAAAAGCAGAGCAGAGGAGATGAGGGATTGGAAAGCTGGTACGTGAAGAGGAGCAATGGAGGGAGAGACCAAATCAAGAATCTTTGGCTAAGGTAAGGGGGGACTCTCCGGTTATCATCTATTATCGTATTCTTGGATAATAATATTGATTAGGGATGTTGTTGAGTCGATTGGATTATATGTCGGGTTTAGGGAGGTTATGAATTGATGAAAATTGCATGGATTATTGATTGATTATGTGTTGTTTTGATGTGTGATGATGAATAATGATGCAATTGATGATTAACTGCCTGTATATGACGTTTAGAGTCAGTTTTGTACTCAGATTGAGTCAGATCGCAGGATCTGACGCAGACCCGAAAATCTGTGAAATCGCCAGTTCGCGCCGCGTCCTAGTGTTGGCGCCGCGAAGGCGTACTTGTTTTCTCGCATCGCGCCGCGTGCATAGGTTGGCGCCGCGAACGTGTTTGTGAGCTTCAGGTCGCGCCGCGAAGCCTTGGTTGCGCCGCGTGCTGTAGCGTTAGTTGTTTTCTTGGAAAAAGTTAAATGATGTGTAACTTTCGAACCGTAGGTCCGTTTTTAGTGCCGTTTCGAGCACGATGAATCTTATGAGATAGCCTATGTTTTAAATGATGAAATGAGGTGTGAATCCAATTATTTTTAAATATGATTTTATTTCTTGGTGTATGATGTATTGTACATATATGTGATGAGATGTGTTAAATACATGATATGTTGAAATATTAATCATGTGACGATTTGTTTAATTGGATGATGTATTGTTGACATATATGATGAAATGTGACAATATGAGATGTTGTTTTGAAAAACATTATGATGTGATGATTTGTTTAGAGTCGTATGATGATGACTGATTTGCTTTGAAATGATGTGAATACATGTGTGTCCTTGTTTTTGATGATGATGATTGATGTGGGCACTTGTATGTTCTTTAATGATGATGATGATGATTGATTATATTTGAATGATGCTAGTGTATATAAACATACTTTGATGATGATGATGATAATGAAATGGGTATTTGATGATGTTACTCATTAGACTTGACGATGGTATAGTATGTTGTATATGTTGCATTCATTCATGTTCATTGATGATACTGTATCCATAAGGGTGTGTTGGATCAGTGAAGGGCATGATTCCCATTGTGTGGAATCTGTGCTGGCAGGGCCGTATCTTGATGATGTTGGATCGGTCATGGGATATTCCCATTTGATGAGGTTGGTACCACATGCATAGTGTCAGTTCATACATATGCATACTTTTATAACATGATTGGAAGTATTCCAGTGTTATAAATATTGATGACGTGTTGGTTGTGTGTTTTGTTGAATTAATGTCGAGTATGATTGTCTGTTTGAAAGATGTGTTTTGTTGACGTTTATGTAAATGATGGATGTTCCTGATAATCTGAATATGATGAAATTGGGTGAATAATATAACTATGATGTGTTGTTATTTAAGATGCAATAACATTTGTTAACTGTGATGAGACTCACCCTTACTGTTGACATTTTCAGATTGAGGATAGCTGTTTTCGACTTGGTGAGGATTAGCTCATAAGTCGGTTTAGTTGTTGTGTCGGTGTCATGCTCTGATAGATGTAACACTGGGAACGCGATGTTTTGAGTTTCGATTATAACTCTATTGTTTATTTTATTTGAAGTCTGATACATTAACAATGTAATGTTAACTTGATGATTTGATTCCGCTGTGTAAACATGATTTTTATCTAATGAGTTATAATTCAGATGTTTCAGTGAATGCATGACATATGCCGAACGTATGTTTTCTTTTATTTTTGAATTGTGACACCCTTTGCATGTTTACTCTGATTTAATTTTGTTAATTTCCGTGGGGTTTAGAAGGGTGTTACAGTGTGCCATTCGAGGTTGGAGGATGTTATGGGTACTGTCTGTATCAATAAGAACCGTGACATATAGGCCATCTAATATGCCTTTAAATTTCAAATTTTTTGGGGAAAATGCCCACTAACTGCTTGAGAAGAGAGTTGAAAGTAAGTTTCTTCAGTATTGGGATCGTTTTCAACTATTTCATTAAGATCAACAGTCCCATCATTATCAAGAGGAATGTTCTCGTCCACCATAATTAAAAGGAACTTTCCTGCAGCACAACGGTGGCCAGGAATGAATTTCTCATCGCAATTAAAACATAATCCCTTAGCTCCATATTCCTCTCATTGAGCAGCGGTAATTCTGCGAATTGGAAAACGGTTGGTTGGTACGGTGACGTTGGTAGTAAGTGGGTTATGTGGGTTTTAAGGGTTTGTGGAATTTGTTGTATTTGTGGTGGAAGGTTTGAGAGTTCTATGATGTGGGTTATAGGAAGAATATGGGTAATGGGATGATGGTTTGGTGAATTTTGGTCTGGAGTCCTTAAGTTTTGACTCAATTAACTTAGCAAGGCCCACCGCTTGGGATATAGAGTATGGTTCGTGAATAGCAATTTCATTTTGAATTTCTGGAATTAAGCCTGAGATAAAACAATTAAGCATCACTTCAGGTGGTAGACCTAAGACCCTGTTTCCTATTCTTTCAAAGTTTGTTTGATATTCTGCCACTGAATACTGTTGTCTTAGCTTAAAAAGTTGAGCTTGATGGTTTTCATGCGTCGATGGTCCAAAACATAATTCTAGAGCTCTTGCATAAGAGTGCCAATCTGTTGATTGTTGGCTTTAAAACATCCATTTATAACAACTAAGGGGTTCACCCTTCATATAAAAAAGCATCCATAGGTAGTCTGTTTTCAATGGAATATTATAAAAACCGAAAAATTATTCATATTGGAACAACCATTCCAAGGCATCCATACCTTCAAACACACCGAGTTCAATTTTGGGGTTTCTCATAACACTGTTTGTAGGGTTGGGTTGATGAAAAAAGGGGGAAATAGTTGAGTTTGGTGGGAAAATAGGGTTTGGAATGGGGTTGTTTGGTAAGGGGTGGAGGCTGAACGGTTAGGGAAAATTGTGGGTTGTTGTGGAGGAATTAAGAGGTTCGGTTATGGTGGAGGTGTGAAAAGTTGACGTTGGAGGTGGTGGCACGGTTGTGAGAGTTACTGGTAGGTAAAGGAATGTGTAACAAGAGACAATATGTGCTAATAACCACATTTTCAAAACTTGTTGGGTGTAAGAGTGAACTAGAAATACATGGTGTTACAGATATGCTCGGAGAAATCGTGGTTGACATCGCTGCGAATCGCTGAGTAAGCTGCTGAGTCATGAGCTTGTTGAGTTATGCAAATCCATCCTCCATGCGTTCATTAACGCTGTTGTGCAGCTCACTAATTTTTCGCGCCAGGTTCTGGTTATCTTTCTCCATAGCAGATTTGAAGTTCCGATTGGCAAGAATTAGGTCATCTAGCCTTAGTTGGTGTGTTAAAGAGATTCATCGAGGTCTTTTGGGTTTGTGTTATCTTTCTTATGAGGCATTTGTTGGAACAAGATTGAGAAACTATGTTCAGAATTTGGTTTTGATGATAACAAGCATATATTTTGTGAGTAGCAATTTTATTACTAATGATTTCATTAAGTGTGCAGATATTATGCTATAAGCTTTATACGACAGCATCAAAAGTTATGTACAAGAAAAAGAATTCAACAAGACAAGCCTCAAGAAATTAAAAGATACATGAATTCTCGTTACAACAAGAAGATCACATGAATAGAAGATTAGAAGTTTTGATAGAGTAACCCAGTGGCATACAAAAAGCTATGACAACAAAGGCACATGTGGATAGGAAAAGAAAATACAATTTCAGCCTACAAAATTTCAAAAGCAAAGGAAAAGCCGTTACAAACATCATTATTAGCAAAACGGTTGCAACAAGTTAATGGAACAACCCCCAAGGTTGATTGAAGAAGCAACCCACATGCAGCTTGTTGGAGAAAACAACAGTAAAAAGTAACACGCAAGCATTTTATGTGCTCTCCAAAGATCAAGATAACTGATACATTCTAAAGGGGTACAAATAGAAGAAAGATTCAACATGGAAAGTGTGGCTCAGAGAGATGTAGTGCTCAAAACTGAAATATCACTTAAAGTGATTTAAAGTTTAAACTGAAGCAATCTGAAACACCATCTTTGTAGATACTATTAAACTGTTGTCCTTAATCTGCTTGAAGAGAAGAATAAAAGATCAAAACTTGAAGCAACCTTGAATAAGAACTGTTGTTCTTAATCTGCTTGAAGAGAAGAATAGAATATCAAAACTAGAAGCAACCTTGAATAAGAACTGTTGTTCTTAATCTGCTTGAAGAGAAGAATAGAAGATCAAAACTAGAAGCAGCCTTGAATAAGAACTGTTGTTCTTAATATGCTTGAAGAGAAGGATAGTAGATCAAAACCAAAAGGCAACTCTGAATAGACACTATGTTCATAATCTGACTTTAAAGAAGAATTAAAGATGAAGATCAACTTGAAGAAGCTCTCAACAACTGAAGCTAATGTTCTTACTCTGCCTACTCATACGAAGCAAGGATCTCGTCAGAAGATGCAGACAAGAAGACTCCAACGAATACTCACCTAAACGTGATTACTTGTCATGTAATTTGTACTTAGAATATTTGCTTATTAAGAAGCACTGTATTGAAACCAATTTAATTTGGTGATGATGCCTCGAGCGACCAAGCAAAATTCAGAAGCTTGAGAATACAATGATGGTGGTCAATGTGGAAATTCTCTTGGAGACCAAGTGAAGGTCAGAAGTCCAGGACTCAATGGATGTTATATCTGTGAATCAGATCACTGAACAGTCCATTGCAGTTAGTCACGAGCAGTTGGCTTGTGTAGTTTACTATATTGATGAACGTTATAGCCAGATGGGATCACTGAACGGTTCAGTCATCTAGGGGTTAGTCACTCGCGGGTAGCTTGTGCAGGGTTAGTCTCCGCAATTGGTTGTACAGGTTATTAGTCACGACGAATGATCGTGCAGATGTAATCAAGATTGGTTATAGTGGATTAAGACCTCTGTTGATAGGCAAATCACCCGAGGAAGGTGGACTGGAGGTAGCATTTTTCAGAAGGTGAACCAGGATAAAAATGAACGTGTCTTTTACTTTTTGTACAACTCATTTAACTCAGATCATTCACGCAAATGTATCCATAACTGTACTGAGACAAGTCAGAAGTTCTGATAATACAAAGAAGTTAAAATAAATATCTCATTGGTTATGCAAATCTATTCCAAGCATGCTTCCGCAACATTAAAGCATATCCAGAAGATGAGATACTAAGAGAAAGAAAAGAATTTAAAGAAAGGGAATTTTAATCTGATAAAGAACACAATTCAACCCTCCCCTTTCTTGTGTTTTTCTCCACCTTCCGCATTGAGGAAGATGATGAAAGCACCAATAATAGAGTTTTGGTTCTGCAGCTACTACCTCTTAGGGTTTCATCATTAGACAAGAAAATAAAATTTAAACTATAAAAATTAAAGATAGATATGAATATGCTTATATATTACAACTCCAGCCAACATTATAAATATTAGGTTTACAAGAATAAAAAGCTATTGGGCCTAAGATACAAAAATTACTTAAAATAGTTTTGGGCCTAAGCCACTTGGAGGAAAACATAAATTGCCAAAATTAATAATAAGTTAATGGACTATGTGGTCCTTTATCCAAAGAGGCTTATTGATTTTTCGTTTGGGCCTTGTCTCACTTCCCAAGGCAATACACGAGAACCAACACATGTACATGTTGAACCCATACACCTCACAACACTAGGAGCCATGCACATGTTTTGTGGACAATTGGAATCTGTCTCACATTTAATTGCTGCTGTAATAAAAAAGAATACAATGATGTTAAAAAGTAAGACAAAATATTGTGCATGAATTAATGAATTAAAACGTTAAAAAGAAAATATAAAAGAATAAAATATGAATACCATTAACATTCATTGCAGCAAAAAATAGTGAGTAAAATAGAATTATAGCATAAACAAATTTGAAAATTGCAGCCATGTTATTTCTTATTTGGGTGTATAAGAGAATGAAATTTGATCACTATTTTATAATGTATACGACTTATATTCTACCAAAATAATTAAGAAATTGTTTTTTGCACGTATGAAGTTATAAAAAAACCTTTCCTAACATTAGAGTTTTAATTATGTATCTTTTAAATAAATCATTATGCTATTTTTGTCCTTTTAGCATACTGGGTAAGGAGGTCACTTGATTATATTATTTTAATTGTAAGAATTATAATTTTTTAATCAAAATTTTTGTGCTTTGTTAACCTTTCATTAAAGAAAACACATTACGTATAAATAAAAATATTATTGGATTGTGGTAAAGTTACATGTATGAATATTACACCAATGTATTGATGACATGTTTATGCACAAGTTGAATGTGATCAACTTTTTTTTTTGACAAATTTATTTGATAATGTATATCAAATTTTATAATTGCATTTATTCTTGTTTTTTAACCTGAGAGTAGGGTTGGACAATAGATCGATTTAGATCGAAATCGGATCTAAAACTTAAATTTCATTTAAAATTTAAATCAGACTTAAATATTAATTTCATTTTTAAGGTCTAATTTCGACCAATAAAATTTTAGTTTTTGGTGAATTCAGTTAAATTTGTTTGGCAGATAAATCTAATGATTTTGGTCGATTTAATACTTATTGGTCTAAATTGATAAAAATAACCCATTTTTTATAATTACAACCAAA
The DNA here is from genome assembly GCF_029867415.1 of Vicia villosa. Classification (NCBI taxonomy): domain Eukaryota; kingdom Viridiplantae; phylum Streptophyta; class Magnoliopsida; order Fabales; family Fabaceae; genus Vicia; species Vicia villosa. Next base: position 203,014 of record NW_026705248.1, on the reverse strand, counting down.
CCATTTCAATGAATATATCCCATACTATAATCAACTATGCTATATGAAATCCAATAACTAGGCAACATAGCCTTTAACAATCATATTCAAAATATCATGTTAAAATTCGAAAAGATAACAATATCCAAAGAACCAAAACATGAGTTCAAATAAATCCCCAAGTGTTACATGACCAGAGCATTTGACTCTCTACCTAATCAAAAATTAAACTGAAAGCTCCTCGGCTAAATCCTTGACAAGCTCACTACTCGTCAGAACCTGCACGATATCACAATGAACATTATTCAAACTTAAGGGTGAGAATTCAAATCATTATAAATAAACATAATAATGGAAAATGTAAAACACAACAAGAATACATTTCAAGAATTCATCACTCTTCCCATAAACATGCATTCATATAAAATATATCAAGATTTACATGTTTAGCTCATTCGACAAAGTTCCATAATTCAAGTAATCATATCCAATTACCAAAATCAACAATTGTAATCCAATGATGAAATACAATCAAGTATACAATATCAAATCACAACACCCACATATATGCATATCAACCAAAATCATATCCACACAACCATATCACATAATCACACACAACAACAATTCACACTGACACGTGCGACTCAAGCATGACTCTATGCGATATGCATATGGATCCCTCCTTTATCATTTCTGCCTCTCGAACTAGATAACCACCTCAAAGCCCCATACTCGTTAAGCTTTCAAACGTCATACTCGTTAGGTTTGGGATAAGCAAATAATCTCCACGAGATTACTCGACATTGCCTCTTTCAAAGACTCATGCTATTGTAAGTGTGCCACAAACAAGACTTATGCAAATAAGATGATTCTCAACCTCTTAAACTACATAATCACATCTTTTCTAACATTGCACCATATTACACAACATGACTTCAATACCAAACAATGCATCACTTAACACACATCAATCAATCACATGTATTCAAGCCTAGCATAACATGCATTGCATTATCATTATTCAATTCACATCTCAATACATACATATTTCAAATAATCATTCCCAACAAAACACATTCGAATAGCATATATTCAATCACACATATCATGAATATCACATCACATAACACATCCACTAATATTAGCCACAATTAATCAATCCATAACGCATACATACATAATTACATGTTATTCACATATTTAAATCATAATTAATTCATCAAGTGATAACTATTCCAACTCTATTATATAGATAATCACATTAGTTTCATAACGTTTTGAACGACACTTAAAAGATTTTCGTCCTCGAAAATTTATCTCAAGCAAACAAATCGGGATAAGATTCTTTCATCTTTCTCTCAAGCTCCCACGTCACATTTCCTCTAGTCGGTCCACCCTAAACGATCTTAACTAGAATGATCTCTTTACCTTGGAATTGTTTCACCTCTCTATCTTCTATATGCAAAGGTAATGTCTCCACGGTAAAATTATCTCTAACCTCGACATCATCTAATTGGACAACATGCGAAGGATCCGCAATGTATCTCCTCAACTGAGACACATGAAACACATCATGAAGATTAGCAAGTGACGGCGGTAATGCAATCCGATATGCTACCTCACCTACTCTCTCGGTAATCTGATATGAACTTATGAAACGCGGCGTTAACTTACGCGACTCCAAAGCCCTACCAACAACCGTTACTTGAGTAATGCTCAAAAACACATGATCATCCTTCTCGAACTCAAGTGCTTTTCTCCTCTTATCATGGTAACTCTTCTGATGAATCCGAGAATCCTTCATCTTCTCCCTGATAAACTTAATCTTATCAGCAGTCTCTTGAATGATCTCAGCTCCGACCACATCACTCTCTCCCGATTCATACCAACATAAAGGAGTCCCACACCTTCGACTATATAAAGCTTCAAACGGAGCCATACCAATACTAGAATGGAAACTGTTATTATACGTGAACTCAATCAACGGAAAATAACTATCCCAAACTCCTTCTTGTTCCAAAACACAAACCCTCAAAAGATCCTCAAGCGAATGAATCGTCCTCTCAGTCTGACCATCAGTTTGCGGATGATAAGCCGAACTCAAACGCAACTTAGTACCCAAAGCACTTTGCAAACCTTCCCAAAATCTAGAAGTAAACCTTGGATCTCTATCTGAAACAATACTCAATGGAATACCATTCAAAATCACAATCTTCTCAATATACAACTTTGCAAGTCTCTCCATCGAATAATTCATCCTCATCAGAATAAATGTGAGCAAATTTCGTCAATCTATCCACAATAACCCAAATTGCTTCACAATTACTCGACGTTCTCGGCAAACCCGAAACAAAATCCATAGAAATACTATCCCATTTCCACTCGGGAATGGATAATGGTTGCATCAAACCAGATGGTTTCTGATGTTCAATCTTTGACTTCTGACAAATCAAACAAGAATACACAAATTCCGCTATATCTTTCTTCATACCTTGCCACCAAAATAACTTTCTCAAGTCTTGATACATTTTAGTAGCTCCAGGATGAATACTCAAACCACTTCGATGTCCTTCCTCAAGAATCCTCTTTCTCAAATCCGCAACATCGGGAATACAAACTCGGTCACGATATCTCATGTCACTATTCTCATCAATCCGAAAATCACCACCTTTTCCTTTGATTAATCAATGTCATTTTGTCAACCAATTTCAAGTCCAATTTCTAACATTATCGAATCTCATCAAGAATACCACAAGTAAGCTTCAACATACCAAACTTAACACATGAAGAAGTCACTTCACAAACCAAACTCAAATCTCGAAATTGTTCCAACAATTCCAATTCTCGAATCATCAACATACACATATGCAATTATTTCCTACTCAATGCATCAGCTACAACATTTGCTTTTCCAGAATAGTAATTCAAACCAAAATCACAGTCTTTCAAGAATTCCAACCATCTTCTTTGCCTCATATTCAATTCTTTCCGATCAAACAAATACTTCAAACTCTTGTGGTCACTATACACATCGAATCTCAACCCAAACAAATAGTGCCTCTAATGTATCAAAACAAACACAACGACGACCAATTCTAAATCATGCGTCGGGTAATTCCTCTCATGAATTTTAAGTTGCCTTGAAGTATAAGCTACTAGTCATTTCTGCATCAACACACCTCCTAAACCCATCAAAGAAGCATCACAATACACAACAAACGGTTCCAACGGATTCGGAAAAATCAAAATAGGAGCGGTTGTCAATCTTCTCTTAAGCTCTTGGAAATTAGCTTCACATTATTAAGTCCAAATAAAATCTTGACCCTTCCTAGTCAATTGCGTCAACGATAATGACAACTTAGAAAATCCCTCAATGAACTTCCAATAATAACCAGCCAAACCAAGGAATCTTCTAATCTCAGAAACAAATTTTGGAGCTTCCCATTGAGATAGGATAGAGTTTTGAAACTCGTTAATGAAAGAAATGATGTTTTCGAGTTTCTTTTATGAAAGAAATGATTTTTTTCAAGTTTTTTATTTAGTGGAGAAATAATGTTTTGTATATGAATGATGAAGTTTGGAGGTAAAAGATGAAGTTCGTCTAGAAAAAAGTGAATAAACGTAAGCCGTTATACATTTTAGAAAAATAAAACTGGATGACTTTTCAGCACAGTTGAAATTCCAAACTGTGAAAAATATGATTTATTTTTTATTTAATAATAAAGTAGGGAAGACACCACTTTTAACCACGTTGAATTCCAACCGTGGTGAAAAGTAATTTAAAAATAATTAAAAAAAAACTGCTGATGTTGGGATTCAAGCCAATGATTAGGCACTACTTTTCACCATTGATGAAATTCCAACTGTGATAAAAGCAGTGACTTAAAAAAATAAATCAAAAATAAATATTTTAGTGTGGAGAATAAGATTATTTTAGTAAATACTCATCATCTTAAAAAGGAGTACTCTCTCCGTCTCATATTATAAGCAAAAATCACTTTTTCAGATTCATTGAATATTTAATGTATCTAGACTATAAATAATACAGATACATTAATTATTTAACCTAGAAAGATAACTTTTACTGAGGTATAAATAAAAATTTCTAAGAGGATGACACGGAGGAAATAATTATTTTTTCATTCTTCTTTTTAACTTTCAAATTTGGAACACAAAACCATTGCCCTCGGTTCCCGATGCACAGTGCAAGTATGATGACGTGGCAGGTCAATGGTGCTAGGAACCATGCTTACGTGGAAAGTAAAAAGCGAATTTAGAAAACCAAACGGATCGTTTTAACTGTTTCCTACTCCAGAGCCAAACGCGGGCTCTCGCGCGTTAATATAAATTCTGCGTCACCATGGCGCGTAACCGCATTTGAACTTTACTCTGAACTGAATCGTCTTCGCAGAGCAATAACAGAATAGAGCGAGGAAGAAGATAAAAGCTTAAACTCTACACTCAGATTTCTAGGGTTTCATTTCTCGTTTTCGGTTTCGATCTTCGCAATGAAGAAGCTAGCATTTCCAATCTCCACGAGCCTCGACAAGTTCAAATCGCTGTACGGCACCACACCGGGAACTGCGAAGCCGTTATCATCGCTCTCTGCGCGTCAAACTTCCGATTCCGTTTCATCGGGAAGTTTCGCGAATCTGAAGCTAACCGCAGGTTTTGCACCGATTCCGCTTTGATTTCCTTCTTTTCTTTCTCTTATTGATTTTAATCGGAAGTTTCGATTGTAATGGTCTGGTTTTTTCATTTGCAGAGAAATTGGTGAAAGAGCAAGCATCGGTGAAGACTGATCTTGATATTGCGGTATGAATATGATATGATTCTAATTTGTGATTGTGCGTGTGTTTTAAGATGTTGAATGCTTGAATGGTGAAATGTATGATGCTTAGGGTTTCGTTTGGCTGTTATATTGAACGATTATTACTTTTTTTCTGTTTATGTGAAGAATACTAAGCTAAAGAAATCTCTGGAGCATATCCGTGCATTAGAAGAAAAATTGCAGAATGCGTTCAATGATAATGCGAAGCTCAAAGTGAAGCAGAAGGAAGATGAGAAGCTATGGAAAGGACTTGAATCGAAATTCTCATCGACTAAGACTCTGTGCGATCAACTTACGGAGACTCTACAACAGTTGGCTGCTATAGTTCAGGATGGTATGACAATTTAATCTCTCTGTTTGTTTGTTTTTGCTTTTTAATTTCGATTTTTCTTAGCTTTTCCTTTGTAATTTGTCAAATTTATGTATGCATCTTGTCATAGCTGAGAAAGATAAGGAAATATTGGAAAATAAACTCTCAGCAAGTTCAGAAGCTCTTGAGAGTTTGAACAAACAGATGGATGGTTTGTCTTTGAAGCTAGATTCTACACAGGAAACAATAAAATCTCGTAAGTTCTTTTTATTACTATTAAACTTTAGTCAAAAAGTTGATTTGAAAAGTTGTTTGGTTTGATTTGTTTTTGAGGTTCTAATTTCAAATGTAAAATATGTTTTTATCCAATGTTTTAAAAAACGGCCTTGACAAAACAATAACGGAACATGCCGATACCATTTTTATAGTAAAAATTAAAAAAACAAATTATGGTTAATGTGACGACGCAAAACCTGTACCGACCGAAATCGTGAAAGCCTTTACGCGACCGCAACTGTTATTTAAATCCTTGTTTGTATCCTTATGACAGGTGATAATGAGCTAGAGAAGCTAAAGTTCTCTGCAGAAGAAAGGGAGAAGTTTCACAGCGATGAAAAGTGCAGAGCTACCAATGTTATACAAGAGAAGGGTGAGAGTTAAATTGCAAATTACTAATCCTAAGAATTTATATGGCATGTATTGAATAATTAATGAATGATATAGTTAAACAGTGTCTGGTGAAGGTTGTCTTAAACAGACTGTTTTGGTCAAGTATTTTTATAAGTTTTTTTTATTTGTGTGTGTGTGTGTGTGTGTGTGTATAAGGGATTTATGAATGAATGATCTTTTGGTTCCCCAGGGTCCTAAATTTGGTTTTATTGTGTATATTATATATCTTGTTAACAGGTCATATTTTGAAAAGGGAAAGGTGCAGATAGTCAATCATGTTTTCTTTGGTTTTCATTGTTGATATTTTATTATCTTATGTAGTATTTATTCTTTAGTGAGTCTGGTTTTATGGTATGGATACTGCTTCTTATATGATGAGCAATCTAAGGTTTCATTTTGGAACACTCGTGGAAGTTGGCATAAGGTAGTGTTAGTCATTCCTATGTCTTGATTTCAAACCCAGAAGACATTTATATGAGTTGGCATGTTAGAGAAATATTTTCTGTCATAATTATGCAGGGTAAAAATACAGAAATAGTCTTTATAATAGAGCCTGTAATTTGTATCACGTGGTCCTTTATGTTTAACCTTTGTAACGATTTGGTCATTTTTATTGTTTTTGTTTCGAAACAGTCTATAAGTCACAAACATATATTAAATGTAGTCCTTTAAGTTAAATATTTGTAACATGAAGGTCCTTTAATTTATTACTGTGTTATTTGAAACAAGAAAAAACAAAAAATAACCAAATCTTAACAAAGGCCAAACATTAAGGACCGTGGAAAGCATGAATAACATTTCAAATTATTTGGTCTCTATTTTGTATTTTCCTGCTTCCCCTCATAAATCCTTATAACTTCATCATAGTGAATATCCATAATCTTCAACTTGCTACTAATTTTTTGGTTGTTTTATGGAATGCTCATTTGTTTGCAGATACCATGATAAAGAGTTTAGAAGACATGTTAACTTCTAGTAGATTGGATACAGAGACTTTGAACTCAAAGTTGGGAGAGCTTCACCTTCAACTAAAAGTCAAAGATGAAGAAATTACACACCACATAGCCTGTCAACAGAAATTGGATAAAGAAAAAAGTGATCTTCAATTATGCAATGCTGATCTCAATGAAAAGCTTGACAAGTCACTTCAGGAAATCAAAAACCTTGAAGAATCACTTCAGTCAATGGCTACAAATTTGTTGAATTTAGACAAAGAAAGCTTGAACCTTGTGAGCAAGTTTAACGAAATGAACTCTCTCTATACTTCTTGCTTCACGTTGGTCCAGCATGAAAGAGACACTTTCTCGAAGCATGCTCGAAACCAGTATGATGAGCTTCATAATAAGTTCTTGATCTTGTCATCCGAAAAAGATGGAATTCATATGATAAATCAAGAGCTAAGCAATAGTTTGAATGATCTTCGCAAAGTCCAAGAGTCTGCTTTAGCACAGTATACAGAGGATTGTCGATTATCTGCCGAGAAAATTCAGCGTTTGGAGTTAGAAGCGGAAGATTCAATCTCAAAGAAGGAAGAAGCAGAAGTAACTATTTCCAAATTAGAGGAGAAAGCTGAAATTCTGTTAGAGAGTGTTAGATCATCGGAGAACCAACTGGTATTACTGTTAATCTGCTTTATTTAACAGCCTATCAACATACATTGTGTTCCTTATCAGGATATCTATTGCTTTGCAGCAAGGTTTACTACTCAAAATTTCAGCTTTAGAGACTGAAAGCAAAGAAAATATGGAAAGAATGCAGGCAGACATCTTGAAGAAGTCAGAGGAAATTGATACTCTGCAAAAGGAGAGGATGAAAGTAGAGGAACATGCAGACTCTTTTGACAAAGAAGTCATACAGCTACATAAAGTCTTAGAGGAAAAAGAACAATGCATTTTGCACCATAAGGAACAGGAAAAAAAGCTGGAAGATCAGATCACAGAGGTTTTGAAGCTAAAATATTGTGCATGCTGCAATTTCCTCACTGGTGTTTGTATAATATTTATGTTTTTTTTATGGCTTTGCAGAACCGGTCGTTATTAACTGCTGCTGAAAGTAAACTCGCAGAAGCTAGAAATCAATATGATCAAATGGTAGAAAGCAAGAAGTTGGAATTGTCAAAGCATTTAAAAGAAATATCTCAGAGAAATGATCAGGTGTTGCATATAACTGGTTATCGATCATAGGTGCTTGATTTATTATGCAATAACTTCTCATAACATGTATTTGAACAGGCTATTAATGACATTAAAAGGAAGTATGAGCTAGAGAAAATGGAAATTGTCAACATGGAAAAACACAAGGTTTGATCAGATATATTAGTCATTGCAGCACTTACTCTCCATTGACACATTTCTGACCAATTTGAACCATCAGGCTGACAAAGCTATCGCAGAAATTGAGGGTAGGCGTGACCAAAAAGTTGCAGAATGTAAAGAAGAATCAAGGCAGCAGTTGATGCACATTCAGGAGGAACATACTAAGCTGGTATGTAATAAAAAATATAGAATTAAAATTATTGACTTAGAAATGTTTTGGTGTTTTATCTTCTGTTTCATCGGGATTATAGGTTGTCTTTATGCAAATAATTGGTTCAAATAACCCCTATTTCCATAAACAATTCAATTACTTTGTAATTAGTACTTACACTATTCAAGTAATAATGTAATTTGATCCAAGTGCACTGAAGTTTGTGTATTACTCTTTTTGGGGGTGGTTATGTACCTCAATATGTGATGTGACAATGCTATTGTGTCACTACTACTTTCTTTGTATGAGATTTCCTTGACATAATATCCAACAACCATATCCAAACACCAGGTAAGCTTATTTCCTGCCCAATCTACAGGTTACTCGTATGCAGGAGGAACATGATAAGAGGCAACTACGCCTGCAAGCTGAACACGTTGAACAATTAAAGCGCACCCAACTGCAGGCTGAAAATGAACTAAGAGAGGTGGAGGACACACACAAACTCTCAACATAAGATCCGAGCTATGATTTGTATACAATTTTACTTCATCTGCTGATAGCCTAATACCTTGATTACATGTAGAAAACAACGTTTATGAGGAAGGACCATGAAGCTCAGATTAAATCATTAAGGTGTGAACTTGAAGATGAGTGTCGGAAGCTGGAAGAGGAATTGCATCTCCAGAAATCCAAAGTATGGAGTACGTGATATGATAAATTAATCTCATTACATTTGTGATATATATTTTTTTAGCAATATTTGCAGGAAGACAGGCAAAAGGCTTTGCTGCAGCTGCAATGGCAAGTGATGAGTGACAAGCCAAAAGAAGACCAAGAAGTTAATTCAAAACAGGTTGATTTGTGTAACCAATCTTTCTGTGTTTGTTTCCATTTGTTGATTTACATGTTGCGATACGAATATATTATGTTCTTTAGATCATTGGTATATATCTTATAAGATATATGTCTGCTGCAACCCAAAAATAGCACTGAAGCTAACCTGAAGATTCAAATTAATCACGCAGTTATATTTTGAAGTAAATTTCCATACTGTGGAGCTATTTTAACTATGTTTAACTTGAGGGAATATATTCTTTCAATAATTTCATAGGATCAATAAAAGTCATTTTGTATTATATTCACATAAGATCCCCACTGTCTGCGGTGATAATCTGTCTGACTCAAAGACTCTAGGGAATATTAGAAGTACCTATAGTTTAATGTATTAGAATTGAGAATGAATTGGGGAAATGAGAAGAGTTAGTTTGTTCAATTTAACCTAAAAATGCTTAAATTTTCTTTATATTTTTTATATACAATCCTATCAACTGTGAACTTATTTGCTTAGCATGGTGATGTAAATAAGAATGCATTGCTTCATATTTATGCTCCTTAGGGTTATCTTGTCACTTATAGGCATAATATGGTTTCTTATAGAATGGCTATTTTGTAATGACAACTTATTAGCATGCTATTAGATAGATTTGGTTGGTAAAACTTTTGCAGCTATTTTGAAATTTAAGTTCAAAGAATTTTAACGGTGACTTTGCCTATAGAAGAGCATAGGTTAACAACAGAGTTCTCTCCCAAAGCTTCATATTGGAGCAGAAATAATGTTTTCTTATAATGATATATCTAGCTTCATATTGGAGCAGAAATAATGTTTTCTTATAATGATAATAGATATTGGTTTCGTTATCATTTGTGTATTTCTGTTGTTATATAATGGTATTTTCCATTCTAATCATATAGTGTTTTAAGTTCTGAAGTATTAAGATGGCTACTACAGAAAGTAACAGACCATGCTACTAAGACTTTGTTTAGAAAAACTAGAGTAATTTATTCAACAACGAATAAGGTAATTGATAGTAGATAAACTAAGTTTTTGCAAAAAGTTAATGGCTGAAAAACTAGTTGATTGGATTTGAAGTATTGAGAACATATGCATATTTCGTATATGATCATTCTAATACAATGATCACTTTTAATTCTTATTTCAAGCTATATATTATATATAAATTCAAATATTATTTTATTATAATTTTATCCTTTTTAAATATTTATATCCAATGAAATACTATTATCATTTTTTTTTATATAATAGAAATAAGTTCATATAATTATCTTTGTAATATGTTTTGGTACATAAAATATGTTCTCTGTTCTGGTAAAAAAAAGTTCTCATTTATTTTTTATCTTAATTATGTATCTGGATAATGAAATTACTCCTTAAACATATATTTTTCAATTACATGAATTTTTAAAATTTATAATTTAAAGACTAGAGGGATAAGGAGGAATTTAATTAAAACATTATGAATCAAAACTAGGTAAAAATAATCTATAAGTTATAAGTTTAAATGCTATTACCGATAACAATTGAAAAACACATGATCTAGAAATATAAGCTTGTTTACCAAACACAACTACTTTGTCAATCAAACTTAAAGTTTGTTGAAATGGCATAGCGAAAAAAGCTTTTGTGGTTGCCTTCATATAAAGTTGTAGCAATGTTTTTTCTCTTTCTGATTTCATATGTAATCCTTAAAATTTTTCCTTTGAACATAAGTTATGATTTATTAAAAGATCAAAGAGCCTTAATAATTTCCTGTCTGTAATTGAAAGGTTTAGCCATAGTATTTTTTCTGATCATTAAAAGATCACCATTGAGGATGAGTTATGAGTTATTAAAATATTTAATCGGTCTTCAGTGGGAGTTATATAGAACATATATAAATATTATGACAATATGGGAGATAGGTGTTAGAATACATTAGTAGGAGTTGAATTTGTTCAAATTTAACTAACCTTTCTATTCAATGAATGATGAACAAATTTGCAAAATGAACATGTTTTTTTGTTCATGTAATAGGAATACTCTGTCTCATCGATTAAGAGAAGGAGTCCTTTTGGTGGGAAAGTGAGTCAGCGTGAAATAGTAAGAGTTGTTAACTAGAAGAAGTTTTATTTTCTTATTCAGTAATATGTTATTATGTTCTCTCCAAGTGATCTTAATTGTTTGGTTTTATCTCCTCGTCATAGGAATCTCCTTACTTAGAAGAAACAGAAGCACCAGTGCCTAAGTTGTTGAAGAAAGTGGAGAATGTAAAAGCAGGAAACGCAGGAGGCATTCCTAAGCATCATAGAAAGGTGAATTACTTTTCTATGAACTCATGGCCAACAGGCGGGGCCCTTATTATATTGAAGTAATACAAAACAAGTATAAATTGATCAAAGTTTTAGGCCTTTAATTGGTTGTCTGAAATCATATTTAATAACTGCCTTTGCTCCTATACTCAATGAGCAGGTAACTCGCCGCGAATATGAAGTTGAGACTTCTAACGGAAGAACAATTACAAAGAAAAGGAAAACAAGAAGTACTGTCTTGTTTGAGGCATGTATCTGTTTCTCTCTATATATGCAATTAACCCTAAAGATTAACACATGAACTACATTTCACACCAGATGGCTTGACTTCCAAGTGCAGAATTCTTATATGCCTGAAATTATTGAACTTCCTCTCTTTATCAGGATCCAAGAAAACAAAAGATAAATACACCAAAAACAAATACCCCTAGAACCGTTGTTAAGGTAATTAACTCTGCTGAAATTTTCCTTTTAATTGGCATGTCATTTATTGATTGGTTTTAGCATTATTGTTTTAGCATATCAAGATGCACAGTTCTAACAAATTTGGATGAACTATAAGAGGATAATTTTTTTTATCATGTCAAACAACAATAATTTCTTTTTCATTTTCTTTACTACACTATGCTGGTGCTACCATAGATGATGATGGTTAAGAGCATATATTATCTTATTAGTTTATAGATTTTGTTTAATTTAATCCAATATTTTTTTTTAATTTAAGTATTTTCCTCTTTGGTTATTGAGTTTGTAAACTATTTTCTTTGAAAATGTAAGATTCGTGACATGTTATATTAGAATCCGATGCTGCTTTCAAATTATTCGAAGTCTAATATATATATATATATATATATATATATATATATATATATATATATATATATATAGAGGAGGGATCAAATATGAAAGCTCATTTTGACGTTAATCTTTGGATATCTTGATGATATAGTAAACCATTATAGATTAAGCTCAAACTTTATAGGAATGATCTATATGATATTATGTTTCAATCCAACGGTTGAATTTAAAAAATATTATTTCGAGATGTAGTTATTGAACGAGTGTAACTCGTGGTGTAACTCTTCGGGTGTAATTTGATCCCTCCTCATATATATATATATATATATATATATATATATATATATATATATATATATATATATATATATATATATATATATATATATATATATATATATATATATATATATATATAGGTAAAATATTAGACTTCCCCCTGCTTTCAAATTATTCGTGTAATGCTGTTGACATAGTATACTTAAAAGCAAAAAGAAAAGAAATAGTTTGTATGAAAGTTATTTCCCCCTTTTTCCTACAAGACTTTAGGATAAACCAAGTCAGATAGAATATTAATCTTTGTACATACTTTGTATAAGGTAACAAATACATGCTCTTGCATTTGTTATGTTGTTCTTGGTGTGCAGTAGTGTGGATATATTTTTTACATTTCATTGATGCAGAGTATGAGGGCTGAAGGCCATCCCCGTCCTACAACTATCGGTGATTTGTTTTCAGAAGGGTCTCTAAATCCATATGCAGATGATCCTTATGCATTTGATTAAAGGTATTTATAATCTATAAATATAACCCTGAATTTTATTTCCTTTGAAATAAGATGCTTGCTCCTACTAAAAGCCATAATATAATTACTGAAGCCCTTTCATCACTTCCTAATTTTGTCTTAGTGATACAAAGTTCTAACTATTTACTTAAAATAAAGATATGAAGTTCAACAAATACTGAATAATAATTTTTTTTTGAAAATTCTTCAACTTCTCTGACTTTCTCAGCCACACCCTTTGCCAGGGAATAAGCTTGTAGTTAAATAGTTTAAATCTAAACCAGTGGATATTTGATGACACGTCTTCTGAACTATATATTCTCTATGGCTATGTTCTTGAACAACCACAGGAGAGGTGCCCAATTATTTTTAAAGCCTGAATTTTTCGCAGCTTGTTTTTTCATGTTACATTATGATAAAGATGAAAAGTATATTACTAATTGATGGCAAAAACTATTTCAGATGAAAAATACCCGCAAAACCTAGAGCAAAGCTCCAGACTCAGCAACTTTTGTGCCCATCAACAAAATTCCCATTACTGATTCCTCCCACTTGACTCTTATATTTTCTTTTCAGTTTTATTCCTCCTCAATTTTCACTTTTTTACACACCAGCTTTTAGTTTCATTTGCAGTTTCTGTTGAGTTCTTTTTTTATCCCTGAAATATGCATCTCTCCCTGAATATGCATCACCACATGCCTAAAATTCAGCCATGTTCTCAGGATGAAGTCTTAAAATTTGGAAGTATCTTCTCATACAGTGATTATAGTCTCTTTTATGGTTTGTCCTTGTCAACGATTAGCTTATTTAGGCGTTTTCTTCCCCTGTTCTACAGTATTTCGAGTAATCAATTCTTTCAAATGTCATTCCACACCTGTGGCTTCCACTACCATCCCCTGAGAGCCACATGCCTGAATTTCAATCATGTTATCTCAGGGCATTTTCAAAGCATCTTCTCATATAATGTCTTCTATGGACTGTCCTTCTCAATGGATAAATGATTTGGTGTTTTCTGCCCCTATTTGCAATAGTTTCCGTGTGGGTAGATCCTTTACAAAACCATATTTCTACACAACCCTCTTGAGAGATATGAGAAAATGGATGAACTCTAGAAGTAGCAGGAAACATGAGCTTATAAGCTACTGGACCAATTCTTTCTATCATTTGATTAAGTCCATACAGTAGTACACCAAGTCAAATACTCCCTCCTGTCAATCTAGTCCCTTGTTACAGACTCCGCGCTTATTTTTCCCAGAAGATATTGGATAATGGTTAGTCTTGGCAGCTTTCTAATTACTTGATAAGTGGTACTGTGGTAGTGTTGAATATGTTTATGACTCCTATCAATTTAGAAATAGGTTAATTTTAGACCATATAAAATGCGAGTACTTTATACGGGACTGGTGAGTGGTGATGAATAAAATATACTTTTTTTGGTTAAATATAGTGAATAAATTTCTAAAATATTTATAGGAATCGAAATTAGTATATTTTCCCATTGGATTCTTGTTTTTGCTCCTCCCACTCCATCCTATCTCCACAAATAACTAAATAATAACTCAGATTCAGGTTGTCTGCAATCAAAATATACTCCAATCACTTTAATCAGCATGCCTCAATTGTTGGATCAAGATTGGACAATTTAAATTCCTACATTACCGAATTAGATTTCAATTACAAACTTAGAATATGAATCGTACAGTCTTACCGATGGCTGAGTTATACTACTGAAAGTAATGACCGAATGGTGTTTTTACTCCATCTAATCCAAATTTTTTTAGTTTTAATCCCTCCTCTCATTCGTTTGTAAGATTTTAAGTATGCTGAATTGTTCATATCTGGAAATTTAGCCAATACACTGTTCCTTAAAGTCTTTCTCAAGGTTCTTAGAAATAGGCTTTCCATCTCTGTCCCTATTTCCTTGGATGATTGCTTTATCTCGTTATGATTTTCTGTATCAGGCATGGACTGCTGTTTTATTAACTGTCATAGTGACATAATTTATGGAAGAGCAGTTTTACTGAATTGAAAAATAACCAGGCTGAGTGGAAACTATGAAGTTGTCATCATAATTCTGAGGATTGTTGATAGATGTCATCAAATTTTACTGAACGTTTTTAAATCTCAATTTGTGAAAATGGCTCTGATTGGATTGGATTTCAAATTAAAACTTGCGATTAATTGCAGAAATGATAGGAAAGTGTTTCAAAAAAGTTGGCCATTCTTTGTTTACGTCAAGGACTCCAAATTTCACCTGGATGAGTGGTTAATCGGAAAATTGTCTCAGGATTTTGTAGGACTAATTTTTATTTCTTCCTCTGAATAAGTACATCTGACAGGCAACTGCTATCCTTGGTCAAATGGGATAATTTCATGAATTTCGCATCCTTTATTTGGTGTATAAACTAATTGAAATTTAGAACTTCCTTTTATACACACTCACACAACTCATCTCTTACTATTACTAACCCCTTCTTTCTATATATTTTTGAATGCTTGTACATGTTCATGTGATTCTTACTGCAGTGCTGAGAGTGAAATATCTTTAGTTTGTGGCAATAAAGTGATTAATCTTTGGCTTCTTGATGGTTTCTTATAGTGCCCTATTTTTTATACTAATGGGTTTGATCTGAACATGGAATGGAGATTAAAATTCCATATCTGTTGGTTTTGATCTACAGCTGCTACCGACAGAATGGCAGACTATTGGTCTACAGAAGGGATCTGACTAATGCTAGTTCCCCGTGTAATTTGTCAATACACAACTGTTTGCTTGGTTGCAGTACATACCAGTTCTCTGCTGGTGAGCTTGTAAAATAATAAAAGGTCCCATGAGTTTTTTTTTTCATAATATGGACATAACTCTAAATTTCAATCACTCTGTTCGTAAATATTTCTTTTAAAGGAACTAAAAAGATGCACTATATCCCTTGCTATTATGATGTAATAGGTACAATTTGAAACAAAATATCAAAGTGTGTTTTCCAGACACTTGCATGTCTTTTTATTTTTTATTTTTTTATGGTTGAACGTTCTGCGGTAAATATTTTGCTTTCCACTTTGTACATCGGGGATGAATGAACATTTTGTTGATTAAACACATGATATTTAGACACCAAATTCGACATCAAATACTTTGTTGACATAGGGTATCAGGTTTAATGTAAAAGTAACAGCGGTGTTGATTAAAGCAAAACAGTTATTCGATGACAAACTTCCTACTTAGTGTTTTGTTGGGTATAGGATCCAATACTCAATAATTTGATGGTTATTGGTACCCAAGTTTTATAAGGGAAGCAACACAATTTTATTTATATTTTTACTGAACAACGATACAGTTTTTCATCACATGTAATTGGTTAGCAAGGATCAACTAACGCTATAAATTCTGTCAGTATTAAGATTAACTAAGAACGTGACTCCAGGTTCAGTGAATTGCATGAAACTTGGTGGACGCTAGAGCACAATAAATATTTAATTCCACCTAGAGTAAGAGCCAATGTTCCACCCAAAGTGACAAGAAAATTAATAACTACGACCATCAAGAGACTAAGATTTTGTTTAGAAAAAATTTAATGATAGAAGATGAGAATATAGTTGATATTGTACTTGTAATTTTGTAAGAATTAAGTTGGTTTGAAAAACAATGACAACTTTGATGATAATAAAGTACAATAATTTTATTGCATTTGATTGTGCAAATATAAACGTTATAGTATATCAAACAGTGTCTATGGTATATAGCATTTGCCTCTAATAAACTTTGACTCTGATAGATGTCCTATTAACTATTGTCTATATATGATAAACAGGACGTCGGTACCCATTCAAAACACATTTCCATTGAGAAACACTCATTAGATTTTGACTTTCATAAGAGTATATACTTGCAAGTATTTTAAGAACATTGGTTGTCAATCATTCATATGATCTATATGTTCTTCAGTCACTCTGATTGATTCAGTATAATATTATCATGAGCAAATACAATAAAGCTTGAGAAAATATGTTTGGCGCACAAAATGACAAGTTTAAAAAGGTCTTATTCACATATTTGTCAATAGTAATAAGTTGTAAGCGATATCTGAGATATTAATGTGAGAAAGAATAAAAACCTTCCGATTTAAAAAAGAAAATTTGAAATTAAATTATTGTTTTCGTTAAATCATGTGCTATTAGGAGGAAAGAGAAATCATTAATCAAATTCTAAAAATATTATTTAATCACAACCATTAAAAATAAATCTAATTGTTGTTATTAAATTCTCACATTCTATTATAACTCATTCATTCTCATTTGATATGTTTTATATACACTCGCGGAACCACTGTATGATTGAGAAAGGTCATGGTCAACCATCATATTTTTTGAACATAAAATTTATATACTACCAGTCTTATAGTTGGTACCTTGTACTTTAATTCAAGAATTTGAATATAGATAATAATACAAGCAGGTAACGTGTGTGGTCTGGTTTGTCAATGAAAATGTAGTGTATACGTTTTTTTTAATAGGCAATGACATTAAAAAAGGAGTATAAGGGGTACTCTAAACCGAAAACAAGGCGGAAAATTTCTACCACTTGAAACAAGAAAGTGGAAGAATATTCCAAATGCGAAAATTACAATTTCCTTCTAACTTATAGGCAGAAATAAGCCATCCCCAAGAGTTGTAAACAATTTCCGTTATGCTCTCGGTAAAACTATATGGCTCATTCTTGAAAATAAGCGCATTTCGCCTATTCCAAATGCACCAAACCGTGGCTAACCATATGACCGCTACAATGGTCCTCTTGTCTTTAGACTTCACCTTCTCCGGGTTCCAAATAAACCCCACAAAATCCTCCACGGATAAGTGTTGTAAGAGTAATGTGGTGTACTTTTCGTTTATATCGTATCCACAGGGATTATTGCGATATCACCGCCGTTCTATAGCCTATTTTGTCTTGAGTTAATGTTACTTTAGTTTTAAGTTTGCAAAAGATCATTCAATCACTTTAGTAGCAAAGAGTAAATTAATGAAAGTTCTAAGTTAAAGAAAATGTATCAAGATTCGATTTCATCGACCTAAATTTGTATGTTTCCTTATAAATATATGTCTATGAACTTGCTAACGATCAATATAATTACGTATCGCCGTCTATATCGTCCGTGTCCGCAACGATATAGCTAGATTTACCGTATTGTTTAACCGACGATTTCTCCACCGTTTAAACAATACAAATAACGTTTTAAAACCGATACTTAGTAAACATCAAACGCTAAATCCATGTCTGCAACTTATAGTTTGAAAGATGATAAGTTAGGTCTAGATACAAACATTGATGTCTCAAACATTTATACCAAAGAAAAGCTTTAATAAACAAACTAAACCATCTATATTGATCATCACTTGTTCATACACAATATATTCACAAGAAATACATACAAAAGGCTAGGAAGATTACATCTTATCTTGATACAAAAGAGATTTAGCTATCCATGAGAATGGTAGCTTGCTCAAGAAGGAAAGGATGAAGATCAACAAGCATCAAAGGCGATTAATCGACGATCAAGGCTTCGAATCTTCAACTCTTAGTATGCTACAGTGTTTTGTGCTCTTGGTTCTCTCTCAAAATATCTCTCTATATCATTTTAAGTGATCTGCCCCATAAACTAGTAAACAAAGTTTCGCAGACCGCGCTTAGCGCGGTGTAGCCCGCTAAGCGCGCCATCAAAAATTGCTAAACCGCCCAACCGCGCTAAGCGGGCTCCAGACCTCGCTTAGCGCGGAACTCTCTGCCAGAACTTCCTTCTTTTCTTCAAAACCGCGCTTAGCGGGCTCAACCTCGCTTAGCGCGCTACCTCTTTTCAGCAATCTTTGGCTTTGGTCTTGGAACATCTTCAAAGTCTTTTTTCCATGGTCCAAGCTTCCAATTATCTATAAAAACTACAAAATCCAACATAGATTGCAAAGATAAGAACTATTCAACAATAATATAAATATAAGAATAAATATATACCAAATGATAATAAAATACTACTATTAACCACAAAAAGACTTGAAAGTTACCAAAAATTACCTAAGATATTTACACAAATTGGTAACTAACAATAAGTTATCCAACGGACCAATCCAATCAAAAATCCTCCTCCAAATGAAAAGGACAGTGTTGCAGCCCCCCATGAGATGATGTAAACTTTCCTCTTCCAACGAATAGAAAACACAGTTAAAATCATCCAATAAAATACCCCTCTTCTTGATTTGGTCCTTCGTAGCAACTCTATCGTGACAGATTCGCCATCCAAAAAAAAGGATTTTCGGCGGCACTTTAACCTTCCAAATGAACTCAGCCGCCTTCACTAAACGAATATTGATAGGAGGTCCGGTGAGTTTTGCCTTGAACCTTACATAACAAGAATTCACCGTGAACACGCCATCATTTGTACTGCTCCAACAGAACCCATCCGGAACATCCTGCTGCGGAACAACATGCTGAATAGAATCCGGCATCTCCTGCCATAAAGAATCGTTGCTGTTAATATCATCCAGAAAGAAGGCATAATCTTTCCACTGCCAGCCCTCCTGCGTGAATTCTCCAGCATCTGCCACGGTTAAGGAATCAAATTTCGCTTCGACGAACAACTCCGTATAGGCTTGAGACAGAGCCTGATTACCGGCCCAGGAGCCAAACCAAAACGGGACAGCAGCACCATTGCCCACCTTGCAAGAAACCGTACCTGAAAAATTATGGTTCAGAAGAGAAATATAATTATCGGATAAAAGAATGTCCCGCCACCAAATGGAGTCCTTTTTCTCTATTACGGATTCGTCGCCGATAAGGACCTTCGACTTAATGTTTCCGTATCTAGAGATGAGGATACCCCTCCAAACCGCCTCCTCTTCCGTGAGAACCCTCCACTTCCATTTACTAAGCAACGCTATGTTCATAATCTCTACATTCTTTATACCCAACCCCCCTTCTTCCCGAGTTTTACACACGTCATCCCAACTAACCCAATGAATTGGCCTTTTCAAATCGCTCCCTCTCCAAAGAAAATTGGATTGAATCACACGAATTTCCTTTAGAATCTTGGAGGGAGCTTTATAAAAGGAGAGGGAATAGATAGGCAAAGCATTTAAAACGGAATTAATTAAACAAACACAGCCCGCTATATTGAGATTCACTCCCTTCCATCCGGCTAACCTTCGTTTCAACATCACAATCAAATCCTTCCACATTGAGAGTTTCCTTGGGTTGTCTCCAACTTTAACACCAAGAAACTTAAAAGGAAGTTTATCCACTTTGCAAGCTAAAAACATGGAAGCCGCCTCTAAGTAACCTTCACACACATTTACACCATATAAATTGCTTTTGTTGAAATTAACCCGCAAACCCGACATTAATTCAAAGCTTCTTAAGATAACCTTCAAACACCATAAATTTGCGGTATCTCCCTCCGCTAGAATAACCGTGTCATCCGCGAATTGTACCATATCAACACTCTCCTCTTCGTTGATCTTGAATCCTCTAAACTCACCATTAGCAATGGCCTTCCTCATTAACGCCGTAAGAACCTCCGTTGCCAAAACAAACAAAAACAGAGACAAGGGATCTCCTTGCCGTAATCCTTTCTCAACCTTAAAGTCCTTCGTAGTACTACTGTTTATCATAATGGACATAGTACTAGAGAAAACACATCCCTCCATCCACCTCAACCATCTATCTCCAAAACCCATTTTCACTAAGACGAACCTCAAAATATTCCAACTCACTGGATCGTATGCCTTTTCAAAATCAACCTTCAAAACAACACAACAACGTTTCTCTCTTTTTGCTAAATCTAGCACTTCATTAACAACCAAGACCCCGTCCAAAATATTTCTACTGGGAACAAACGCCGTTTGATTAGGCGAAACCAACTTTCCTATAACACTTCTTAATCTCCCCGCCAAAAGTTTAGCTAGAATCTTGTACAAACTTCCCACTAAACATATAGGTCTATACTCATACAAAGATTGTGGATTCTTGATTTTTGGAATGAGAGCGATGAAGGACGACGTGCATCCTTTCGTGAGTCTTGCTTTGTCATAATAATCCTTCACAAAATTGATGACATCCTCCTTAATCGTTTCCCAAAAGTGTTTATAAAACTCGATGGTGAAACCATCCGGGCCTGGGCTTTTACTACCGTCACAATCCCAAACCGCTAGCTTGACCTCCTCCTCAGAAAACAGTCTCTCCAACCACAAACGATCGGCCTCACTTAAAGAAGAAAGAGCCAAACCATCCGGAACAGCCCTCATATTATCCGATTCTTTGAAGAAAGATTCAAAATGATTTTTCACCTCATTTTTTACTTCCTCAACTCCTTCCACCCGACCCTCCTCACCTTCCAAAACCGTTATAGCATTCCTTCTTTGTTTCTCCCTAATAGAATTATGGAAGAAGCGCGTGTTCTTATCACCATCATGTAACCAAAGTTGTCTAGACTTTAGTCTAAGCATACTTTCTTTCATAAGAAGATTTTTCCAAAACTCGCTAGTGGCCTCTTTTCTAGCTTTCACATATGGGTCAATATCACAATCAAAGTTTTCCACCACCAAATTGTCCAAAACGTTGATCTTTTCCACCTATTCACTAACTTTAAGATCGATCCAACCAAACACCTCCCGATTCCAAATTCTAATCTTAGCCTTCAAAAGTTTAAGTTTCTCAAACAAGATAAAGTCTCCTCTACCTTCAATCTTCAAGTTAGCCCATTCGTTGCAAATGAACTCCTTGAAGTCCTTATGATTGATCCACGCGTTGTTAAATCTAAACGGTTTAGGTCCCCAATCGACAACTCCGCAATTCAAATTTATTGGAGCATGATCCGATAAATCTCGATTACCAATCCTTTGATCAAGAACACCCTAATCATCAATCAAAGATTCTGAGACTAAGAATCTATCGATTTTACTCATAGCCTTTCCGTTGTCTTTAAACCAAGAGAATTTACCTACACACGGAATATCAACCACTCCCATTCTCTCGATGAATTCCCGGAACTCCTTCATCCCTCTCCATTTGTACCCGCCTCCCACTCCTAATCTTTCGACCCTACTAGTGATTTCGTTGAAATCTCCTCCTAAACACCACTTCTCATTCCCACTTTTTAGCCTCCTTTTAATCAAACCATCCCATAATCTTCTCCTAAAGACCATACTGCAAGGAGCATATATGTTCACCAGATTGAAACAAACGCCATCCTGAGTAGCATTAATACCCACAAACCCATAACCATAAAAGCTATAGTTAGCAATCAAAGAACCTTTCTTTCAAAGGATAACCATTCCTCCCGACGCCCCTTCCGAATTACTCACAGTCCACTCTATCTCGTTACCACCCCAAAAAGAAGCTAAATTGTCATTGAAACAAGTCAGCTTTGTTTCTCTGATAAAACACACATCCACCTTACTAGAATTGAGAAAAAAACTAATTCTCTTTCTCTTGGACAGAGTCCCTCCTCCTCTAATATTGTACGAAATTAAATTCATGGTACAATTGTCTTAGACACCTTCTTCCCCTTCAACCCCAAAAAATCTCTTAGTTCCATTTGCTCGACCAACTTAATACTAGAACTCTCATCCGCCCCACTGGCCACCCCTAGTTTTGCTATAGATTTCCATAATTTCCTTTCCACCTCCGACTTCGTATGATGCATAATTCTGCTATTACATCTCATAAATTCAGAATCAGTATGTGAAATACAGGGGTGGAACGTACCAATTGAAATAGAATCATCATCAGCATCCTCGATAGCATCAGGCATAGACTTCCTACTTGTGCCGGCAGAATTTCTTGGCGCAATACAAGCGAAGTAGGAGGGAGCAGGGTCTATTCTATCTCCAAGATCATGGACGCTTCTCATCTTCTTCCTTTTAGTTTTTGTTTCACACCTTCTGGGCTTTGGTTTAGACAATTGTCTGCAGGCAGATTCAAAAGATATTGGGCTTAATGTTCGCTCCCTATCCTCCTCCGGCCCATTCTCATAATACATACACCTATTTTTTTTATTGTTAAAAAAAGCCCCACCATCGACCCAATTGTCCATCGTATCAACAAGAGGGCCGTTTGGCCTTCTACCATTCTCCTCGGTACTCCCCTTTCCAATATGACATGCACTAAATGCATTTAATGCTTGTGAAGACTTTTTCACGTTTTTTAGCAACAGTGTATCATCAGAGGACACAGGTACCACAGGAGTATCCTTTGTGGAGACATTCTTCTTAACACCAAAAGAAGATTGTTCCGCCGTTCCAAAGTCAACAGCTGTCCCTGCCACAGTCTCCCTACCCCTATTGTCTCATCATCTGCCTCCATCTTCTCCACCACTTTTGACAAAGAAACATTGGGAACATCGTCTAAGAGGCCTTCCTCCTCCCCGTTAGAAAAAGTTTCCGCCGGAGAAGATAAGGCTTCCGACCCATCATCGCCCCTTAATGTTCTCACTGGCTCTTTTGTTGATTGAAAAGAAGATTCTTCCTTCAAGAACAGTCTAAACGGAACTCCATCCACTGTTGCCATACAAGCTTCATTAATCAACGATAAGTGACTAGTTATTAAGAGAACTCTAGCTTCATCCATCCTAACCCTAGAAAGAGTTAGATCATCACATTTTACGAAAGAACCAAAGAGTTCTGCTAAGAGCTTCAAAAGCTTGATCCCCCACGCATGACACGGAATGCCCGACACCAATATCCAAGCTAGTCTCTCGGAATCAATGTCGGAGGATTTCCACAGCTTTATACTACGAAACCACTGCTCCCACCATGCTCTTCGTTCTTCAATGATAAGCTCAACCTCACCATGGACTAAGTCTTCAAGCAAACAAAGGTTTGGTCCTAAAGATGTAACTCTTATGGTAAAAATACCTTCTTCGATAAACAATCTTTTCATCTCAAAAGCCATCGCCGGGTCCCTCAGAACCCCAGTGAAAGCTCTCCCATACCTACTAAGGTCTTCATCTTCCGTTTCCATCGTAAAGGTTTTGGAAACAGAGGCTTCTCCTTTCAACAAAGTGGATTCCTTCCGGTTCAACGTAACATCGGCAAACGAACGCTTATCGACCCACCCTGAACCATGTCTATCTTTAAACACCGCACCCCTGGTTTTAGAAACCTCAGCACCGTGAAACTCTCGCAACCTGACATTCTTACCATCATCCTTCTCGAAGCGCTGGAATCTTGGCAAGTTTGCGAAAAGCTTCCTTCCATCCAGCACTATGCTATCAAGTTTGATAGCCAACAACTTCTTGTCTGCAACATTATAGAAGCGGGCGAATCCGTATCGTCTACCTCTCCTGTCCCTTTTTGGAGGGATCACTACCTCAGCTATGTCACCGAACTCCTTCATCTCAAAGAACAAATCCAAAGCCTTCCATTTGTCTCCAAACTCAGTGAAAAAGAATGACGTAACTTCGTCATTGCTTCCCTTCCTATTCCCTCCGTCCGCTACATCCCATGGCTTCCTCCCTGATGACCTTTGGTGAAACTTGCCTACCCTTCTCCATCCGTTACCCTGATCCATCACGCACACCAAGAAACACAAAGCAGAAAAAAAACACAACCGTTAGAGAGAGGAGAGAGTTTCTCTCTCTAAACCCATGTTAACCTCTTGCTGCTGATAATGTAGTGTATAAGTACTAGTAGTATATTGGGTCAATAGTTTAATGAATATTATATACAATTAAAAAATATTCTAACAAACTTTACTATAAAAACAAAGAGGCATAATTGAAATATATTTTACCTCTAACTAAAATACAACTTTTTTAAATTTCAAATATATTATACCTAAAATATATTTTTCAAACTAAAATACAACTTTTTTTAATTTCAAAAAAAGGAGGCATAATTGAAATATATTTTACCTTAAATATATTTATATATTTTATTCTTCATCTAAAATGACGTAGTTTTGACAAGTTAAAAAAAATCAATTTATCGTTTCAAAATTTTATTAATTTAATAGTTTAACCGGTGCATCGGTATCACCAAACCAATTACAACTATGGTGTTATAACTTTATCGAATTGTTTTATTCTTTGATTCACGATCTAATTGATCTGACAGGTCGATTTTAACAGGGTTTCAGAACATTGATTATAATAGAACAATATGAAAATTTAATTATTGATTAATAGACTACTCGACATTATAATTATTGATTAGTCAAAATTTATTTGATTATAAGGAAGGTTTGAGATTAAATTGTTGTCTTCGCTTAATCATGTGTCATTAAGAGGAAAGAGAAATCATTAGTCAAAATTTAAAAATATCATTTAATGTCAACCATAAAATATAAATCTAATGGTTGTTATTAAATTCTCGCATTCGCATATAACTTACTCATTCTCATTTAATATGTTTTATATATGTGGACATATATAGTGAGAATGAGTAAGTCAAATGAAAATGTGATGAATAAGAACCATTAGATTTAAAAAGGAAAGTTTGAGATTAAATTGTTGTTTTCGCTAAATCATGTGCCATTAAGAGGAAGAAGAAATTATTAATATCATTTAATCTCAACCATTAAATATAAATCCAAAGATTGTTATTAAATTCTCACATTCTCATATAACTTACTCATTCTCATTTGATATATTTTATTAAACAATTTTTAAAATTTTTAGAATTAAAGGATAATTAAAAAAATTATTCATTCTAAGACGTTAATTTTTAGAATAAAATTCCCCTGTATGAAAAAATTATTTAAAATTTTAAAAGTTAAAGGGTAATTAAACAATTTTTAATTTTTTTTAAAAATAACAAGGACTATAACTTTATGCATAAAAATTTGTAGGGACCAAAATATGTTATTTTTTTAATAGGGACTAAAAATAAAATTTAAAATGTTTATAAGTGCCAAAAACATATTTAAACCTAATAAAAAATATATTATTTCGACTAATGCATAGACATTTTAAACAAAATATAGTTGCAAAAATAGTCCATGCAGTGATCATATCCTTTTGCATGGTTTCTTCATGTTTTTCAACAACCTTTCTCACCAAGCAATGATAGACCATTTTTTGACATATGCCTTAGGCGCATGTGTCATATCCTTGTGCATTGTGTTTGATCTTTTACTTCATTTACAACTACTTTTTAGAAAGGCATATTAGTTTGGGGGGACAAGCATTTCCTTTATCTCATATAGTCTAGCAGTCAATACTTTAGCCATCAACTTATATAAATAACTAACCAAAGAAATAAGCCTAAAATCACTAAGCTGAACATGAGATTTAACCTTTGGGATCAAAGTTACCAAGTAAGAAGAAAAGGAACAGGGTAGGGAAGCAAATCGATGAAATTGATACATAATCCTAACTTGCTCTCTAAATAAAATCCAAAACCTTCTAAGAAATGAGAAGAGCCCATTGAGTCATCACCCCTCCAAAAATTCGACTAACCATTAGAAACAAGAATCTTATTCAACCTACTAGAGGCACCACCATTGAGCTGAAACCAAGTGAACTTCCTACTTACAAGGGAGAGATCAATAAATTCCATTTGAGAAATAAAGTTAGCAAAATCCAAACATTCAACATTCACAAAAGGAATAGAGGAACCTCGACCCCATAACTTTTCATTAGGAAAGCAGTGAGGATAAAAGTCACTAAGAGCACAACAAATATCACCTCTCAACTTGTCTTTACATGAATGGTGTAATACCCCAACTTTAGTTATTTCCTTTTAATTGAATTTATATTATTTTATTTGATTAATTTGAGTGATATATGTGATTTATTAGATTAATATGGGAGGGTAGAGATTTATTTATAATTATTGTTAAGTATTTAATTAATAATAGAAAATTAGAGATATTTTAGAGTTGAGAGAAAAATAAAGTTTTTATTAAAATTAAAGAGTAAGAAGGGGAATTGAGTAAGAGCTGAGGGTGTGGTGAGATTTATTGAGATAACTGAATTAGAGTAATATTTTAATTTAAATATTAAAATACTAAAAAATATTTTTTTAGAAAAATAGAAAGAATGAGGGCGGGAGAATAATTGAGGGGTGAAAGGAGAATGGATCAAATTAGGTTAAATAAATAGTTAAGTTGAGGGAAACTTTAGCCAGATCGTGAAATTTTGGAAAAAGATGCAAAAGACTTGAAGTGATTGTGGGAAGGAACAAAGAGGAAATTCCAAAGGCCAAAAGCTGCTTAGATCAATAGTTTCGAGGTAAGGGGAGAATTATTTATATATGAGTAGCTCAACATAAGGATAGTGAGGGTTCCTTACCTTTCAGTCTTCTCCTTTTTCTTTTATTTGTGTTTGATGTTTCTGGCCAAAAAGGATTTGGACAAAAACCTATAACGTGATTGATTGATCATGTTACCCTTTATTCTAATGTATATGACATGAAATTGTATCATTTGTAAACTCGTTTGCCTTGTTGATGCCTTGGTGTTGATAGATGAACTGCAGTGGCACAATATGGCGAAATTATAAAATTTTGAGAATTGTATATGGTTTGTTTGTGGCTGTTTATTTTTTGGGAGAAATCATACAAAGTTGGAAAATCTAAATAATAGGAAAAAGTAAAAAAAATTGAAAAACGAGCGACGGAAGGAGTCGCGCCTTTTAGGCGGCAACGTGATGCCGCACCTGATCGGCGGTATCCATGTGAAGCCACACTTAACTGACGGCGTTGCGATGTCGCACCTGGTCAGCAACGACAAAGGCACTCAAAGTTGCAACAGAGTTGGGGCGTGCGCGGCGCGAGGCCGCTGCAACGCTAGAGCACACGCAGCTCGAGGCCACATCGATGTTATTCGAGATTTGTTAGAGTTAAATTGGAGAAATTTAACACATTCAGAGTTGAGTTGATAAAGCTAAAATATGCGTGCGAGTAATTATTTTGTTACCCTGTTGGTGAGCTTACATGAGTAATAATGTGTTTACCCTATTGATGAATAATTGTGAATATTTCTCTAATTATATTAAATTGAGTTATAATTATATAATATGCTGAGTTGAGTAGTTCAGAGAGGAATTACATGTTTGGCCTTACATTGACAAATTTATGGGTTCAGAGAGGAACCGTTGTTTAGTATGTGTTTGAATATTATTTGTTGAGATTCATGAATTCATGTATATTAGAGATAGGTAGGACTTCGGTCTAGTGAGATTATGGTTTAGAGAGGAACAAATGACTGTCTCAGGTTCAGAGAGGATCCAGAGACATGGAAATTCAGTAACATGACTCTGACATCTAAATCTTGATACCACATGCATTGAGAAGTAAAGGAGAAATACATTTCATTAGATTTACACTAATGATTATCTAATTATTGTGAATTATTTTATGAGATTGTGTATGTTGTTGTCAAACTATCCTAACTGTTTACATACACCATTAACATTATGAACATATTTCTCACCCCTTTTTGTTTTATTGTGTTGTTCATTATGATGATAAAATATACCCAGGTAGAGGAGCATTAAATGTTGCTTATCTGAAGGATTGGCGTAGATGTACTTCTCTTTGTTTATCGTTTTGAGTTTTAATTTTTCACGGTGTCGCCCTGATAGTGTAACATTGGGACGTATTTCGGTTATTTGATATTTTTTGAAAATTGTTGATTCATTTGCCTATGTTGAATTAGTTCATTTGTTTTGGTGAAGCATAAGATGTTTCAGTTGAAGTGATATGATTTAAATTTCTATTGTGTTGTTAGAAAATTTTTAGGAAGCATGTTTTTGTGAGAGATGTGACACTTTATTGTTGAAATAATTTGTTATTGCATGATTTTATTTTTAAAAATGTGCGCCAGAACTTTAGGGTGTTCTAAATAGAGGTCAGATCACATTTTTTAACTCGTTTCAGGCCTTGGTGTAACACGGTGAACTGACTTTATTTTTAAGCAAGCAATGTTGCGGTAAGCATGAGTCGCCACCGGCTTTTATTTTATCCAAATGGAAAGGAAAAAAGAAAAGAGAAAACCTTTTAAAAAGAAACTGAGTTCGGGGGGTAATTTATACAAAGGGAAGGTGTAAGGCACCCTTTGTATCCATGGTTATTCATGGGCTCTTAATTTCTTTGCTCTTTTTGAAACCAAAAGTTTAGAAATGTAGAAGAAGAAAATAAGGACTTTAGCTCATAAATGAGCGTAGCCTTTTTGAAGGTTTATGAAAAAGGTAGAAAAAGAATTTAAACCAGAGCAAGCAATTAAGGGCAAATTACCTTGACATTGTAAAAATGTTCTTTTAGCCTTTCAGGGCTATCCATACCATAAGAGGGTAGGAAGTCCTTTTATTTGGAGGTTGAAGGGTCGTCGAGAGTTCGTTCACCATAAGAATGTCCCTTGCCATAGAGAAGGTAGGTAGTCTAAGGGAAGGATCAGAATAGTCATCATTATAGGCAACTAGAAGACACCTCAGCATTTCGTAGGCAATTCGAGGGACGAGATCATATAAGCGAATCGAAGGCAACATCATTGGGACTTATGATCTTAAGAATGAACTGAGGGCAACATTGCTGAGGCGTCCTCGTATTCGAGGGACTTGACTATTCTGCACTCAAAAGGCAACAAGGCAACAGGTGACAGGCAACAGAGGAGGTTACCATAAAAGGTGTGTGGGTGCACAATCACGCGATTAGTTCAAATAATTATCTTGTAATTAGTTATTCTAGGTTCAGTTCGAGTTTTCACACCCTAGATTACTAACCACACATTTATAATAACAGTTTAAGTGCCTTCAAGGCCAAACAATACAACCCGGAAGCAGTTACAAAATATAGCCAGGGGGAAGGGGGAGAAGCAATAATATAAACCAATAAACAATAGGTTTAACACAAGTAATAATTAAAGAAGAAATTAAAAAAAAGAACGAGTTTTAGGGTTACCGAAGGTTCGAGCTTTGACCGGTTGATTAACCCTGAAAATTGGCAAAGAAGGAATAAAAAAAGAGTGAGTGTAGGAGGAATTCATTAACAGATGAAGTAAACCCTAATTTAACCTATAAGGAAAGAATTAAAAATAAAATGATGTTTAAATAAAAAGAATTAGAACTTAGCTTTTCGAAAGGCATGGCGCGTAGTCGGAGGATCTTGGAGTAACCCTGAAAAGTTGCACAAAGAGAAGAAATTTTTAGTGTATTAAAGATCGACAACCCTAATTGGTGAAAACAAACCAAGTAAAACAATTAATTAAATAAATAGCTATTAAAAATAAAATGTTTAAATAGGTTAAAATAAAAATAAAAGGGGAAGGTTTTTTGAAAAGATTCGGGGCAAACCCTGATTTTTAGGGAACAAGGTTTTAAAGTTAATGGAAGACATCTATCTAAAAAAAAAACCTAAAGCTACTAGGGTTTCTAAATGCATCGAGGTTAACAAACCTAAAAATTAATTATTAGTTTCTAACCTAATTAATTTTTGAATCGGCTAATCCCGATTAAATTATTTTAATGACCCTAAATTAACCCAAATTTAAATTATTAAAACTAAATAAAATTACTAACTCAAATTAATTATTAAACTATAAAATTAATTAAACTAATTTAAGTTTAAAACATAAGCCTATTAATATGTAATCTAAAAAACAAATTGATCTTGATTTATGTAAAAAAAAGGGTAATTATTTAATGGATAATAAAGGGTTTTGTTTTAATTAAAAAGAAAATAAATAAAATCAATTAGAAAAAAGGAAAAAAAGAAAAAAAAAGAAAAAAAAAGGAAATTGAAAACTCAGCGTATGATTCAGTGGAGGTGAGTTTTGAAGGTGCATGGTGCATATGCGCTCTCAAGAGCGTTGGATCTGAGCTTGTTGGAGATCCAATGGTTATCGCGCGAGGGCATACCATGTTCCAGTGTAGCTGCATGCATTAGATCTGCAAAATACATTTTTAAGAAAAAACCTGGGCGAAGAAGGGTTCGAACCCACGCCTCTGTATGTGAAAGCCTTAAATTCGCTCTTCTCTCCACTGGATCAGTTTTCGCTTGCTGTTAGTATAATCAAACAAGAGTAATAAAAGAAAATAAAAAAAACAATATTTTCAAAAAAAAGAATACGCGCGCCATCTTCGTCTTCCTCGCGAGAACACACAGACCTATGGCCACGGTTTTGTTCCGTAGCGATAGGCTATACCCACGGTTTCTGGGCGTGGCCATATGTCTCCCTCATTCAAACCTGCAAATTGTTAGCGAACAGAGCACAAAAACATTCCAGATAGACTATAGAGGGCCTCCCGAACCTATTGGATTCATTAATTTGGATTAAAATCAACCCTAATCAAAAACCCTAAATCTAAACTCACGAACCCTAATAATGGTGAATGATTCGTTTCGTCCTTAAACTTCAATCCAATCATCCAGAAAGCATCGAATCGTTAATATAAACAAGAATATGGGATCAAATTCAATTAAAAACACGTGAATGCATGGAATCGAAGTTAAAATTAAAAGGAAAAACCAAACTCATATTTTGCGTTTCTGGGTGTATGGAAGATTTGTAAATATCTGGGATGAATCAGAGAAACTCCATGAACGTGTTGGGATGCTCTGATTTGCTTGAATCGCCCTAGAATCTCGACTGCAACTTCTCTTTTTCTCACGGATTCCTTACTCCTGGAATAGGGTTTTCTTTTTAGATTTTCCTCCCCCTTGCGTTTGGAATGCTTGTCCTTATGTATAGGAACACATTAGGTCAAAACTTGGGCTGAATCTTGGTGATTTGCAAGATTTATAATTGATTGATTCTTGAACGCAAACTTTCCAATATTGACTCCAATTTTGTTCATCTCAATCCAATCTTGGGGAGCACGAATTTCAATCATGTATATGCTTAATATTGTGATTGGATTTGATTAGAATGAATAGCCAAATCAAATCTTTGATTTTTTTGCTTGATTTATTTGAAATTAATCACTTTTAAATGAATAAAAATTCATAATAAATCAAATAAATTCTATAAATTTGCGCCAACTGGATTTTAAGTCTTAGATGACTTGAGGATCAAGCTTGGGCCAAAAAATATTGGGCTCCTTTACAAGAAAATTCAATTTGAAGCCTTTTGTTTCACATTTTTTTCTCTCAAAATTGTCCAACTTTGACAAGGCATATCTCCCTCAATTTTTAAGATATGGATGATTTTTAGGACTTTTTGGAAACCTCAAGATGTCCTCTACAGGCCACTTTGGAAGCTTTTTTCCATTTGGAGAATTTATCTTGATGATATGGGCTTTGACAAAAAACTGCTTTTGGTTGACTTTCAAAAGGACCTATAATCTTTTAATCCATATCTCTCAAATGAAGCATTTTTAGACTTGGCAAGAGAAAAAGTTGTAGAGAAATCAATTTCCTTCAAATTGAGCTTTGGATGAGAAATTTCTGATGTTCCATGTGAAAGTTATGGCTGGTCAAAGTTTAGTTGACTTTCTCCGATGAAAACCCTAATTTAGAAACTTTTGGTTTTGTTGATTTCTGATCTTTTCTTGATGAACCATGATCAATCCTTGATCAAATGATGAATGATACTTCAAAATAAGGTTGTTGACAAAAAAATCAGGAGTTTTGACTGTACTTTGACCACAGTTGACTTTTAGGTCAAACTAGTCGACTGTTGAGTTTCTGAGCAATTGAGTGGTCAATCCTTGGAATTGAAACCTGAATTTGTCATGGAGATAGTTTGAAACATCATAAGCCATATGAAACGTATTGGAGCCTTTGATTCATTGTTTTTATTCAGAGAAATCAAAACCCTAGTTCCTTGAGCTATTGTTCATGAGAATTTGCCTTTTAGTCTTGAGTTTTTGGGAAGTAAAATGAGATGGGCAAATTTTGGGGTATGACACTTGGTATTAATTATCATAAAAGCAATTTGATTGGCATTAATAATGATCTTTCTTTTTTTGGAAGCCGCGTCTTCATTTCTATCTTGTAAAATGGAGGAGAGCAACTTTTTCTTCCTCGATATCCCTATCGGCTTCGATCCAAGGAAGAAATCAACTTGGAATCCTCTTTTGATCAAGATGAAGAATAGGTCAGGGGTTGGAAAAATAGCTTTCTAAATTTGGGAGGTAGAATCACTCTTTTGAAGTCTATTCTCAATTCTCTAACTATCTTCACTATGTCTTTTTACAAGATACCGATGAAGGTGGTTAAAGAGTTTAATAGGATTCAAAGTAATTTCTTGTGGGGGGGGGGTGGAGGAAAGGAGGAATATTTATTTAGTTAGTTGGAAGAATGTGAACTTACCCTTTGAAAAAGGGGGTTTGGGGGTAAAAAATATTTCGGTGTTTAATATAGCTCTCCTTAATAAGTGGAGGTGGAGGATTTTTCAAGGGAATAATTCGCTTTGGTACAACGTGTTGAAATCTCGGTATGAAGATTTATCTTCTTATGTATATAACGGTGGTAAGGGAAGTAAAGACTCTTCTTTGTTTTCTTCTTGGTGGAGGAATATTGTAAAAATTGGTAAATATTCTTTTGGCGATCCTATTGTGGAGTGTTGTAGTTCTGCTATCCATAATGGTTTAAATACTTCATTTTGGGAAGTAAATTGGTTGGAGGGAGTTATTTTAAAAGAGGCATACCCGAATCTTTATAAGGTTTCTCGTTTACAAGGAGTGTCGGTTGCGGCAATGGGAGGATGATTAGAAGGGAATTGGCATTGGTGTGATTTTTGGATTTCCACGGCTACTTTGGAGGACGCCACTCTTATGGAGGAATATTTTTCGTTTCGGGAGCGGTTGACGAATTTTAGTGGTGGGTCGGAAGAAAAAGATGAGGTTTCTTGGGCTTTCAATTCCGGTTCCAAATTCACGGTTGCTTCGTGTTATGAGTTTTATGTTAATGCTCAAATTTCTTTTGGTCCTCCTCATAAGTACGACAGTGCTTTTTGGCTATTAT
Source organism: Vicia villosa (assembly GCF_029867415.1). Classification (NCBI taxonomy): domain Eukaryota; kingdom Viridiplantae; phylum Streptophyta; class Magnoliopsida; order Fabales; family Fabaceae; genus Vicia; species Vicia villosa. The sequence goes on along the minus strand of NW_026705248.1, from coordinate 169,138 downwards.
GGAAATCAGACGTGCCTTTCAAAATGAAGGCTTTTGGTTGGAGACTCCTTCTTGATATACTCCCTCTACAAATGATCTTTTGGTTTATAGAGGTATTTCTATTCCTTTAGATAAATTAAAGTGCATTTTTGTTGTTTTGATGTAGAAAATAGAAATCATTCTTTTTTTGGTTGTCAGGTGTGGTTATGAGGATTTGGAGTGCTAGCTCAATGGGTGGGTAAGGTGGATAGATTGGAGGATGAGTGTTTGCCGAATTTTATGGATTGACATTTGTTCTTTCATATAAAAAATGTTAAGGAGAGTAAGATAGATGTTATTTGCCTCGCCACTTCTTGGACTTTATGGTTGGTTAGGAATACAGTTTGTTTCCGGAATGAGGTTTGGAACTTCAATGATACGGCGTGGAACATAAAGCTTTTGGTTTGGAAGTGGTCTTTTTGTGGAAAAATTACACACTTCAATTATTCATTTTACGAGTTTAGTAAAAATTTATTATTTCTCTCGTAATTTAATTGGTTTGTAATTTTTCTTTTTTGTCGAGTCTTCCCGTCTTCTCGTGTATTCATATTAGAGAACCCTTAATTCTCTTTTATATTATATCTTGCTTAAAAAAAAACATTGCCTCTATATCAGCTAAAAGACTCTTAGAGTTTACATTTACAACAAAACAAAAAGTCTTAGAAACACTTCATTCCAAACAAAAACCAAGAAAGAGAAAAATTACATTTTCTTTGAACAAACTAAATAAAAAGACGACCACCAATAGACGATGTGAAACTCCAGTCACACAAAAAATTACCTCACAAAAAAAACACAAGAGATTCAAAAACCTCCACAAATTTTAAGCAATTATTCACAATAAGCTCTGTCACCTAAGATTAAAGAATCAAATTATGTTTAGTCATTCAAACTTATAAGTTATACATTGCCACTCCAACCTAACCTATCACATTTTTTATTCAAAATCTTAATGCACTAAACATATTAATCACCTGTAAAGTTTGCTAGTATTAATTGATGCAAGAACAACGATGTTCCAACTCGAAACCAACACCATCAATGATGCCTAACTGCTCTAGTTTCAGAGTTAGACTCGTCCCACATGTTTCAGCAACATTAATTGATTAATTAATTAGTAGTAGCTTCATAATTAATTACACCCTTGGCCCAAAGGAAAACCAATTCCAAAGAAAATAACACCTAACTGCACCACACAGGATGAAGCACTCAATAAATGTACCTTCTTTGGTAGTTCATACATCCTAAAAAAAGTTTATAAAATTTTATGAATAACACTATTAATAAAATGAAAAAATTGAAAATAATTTAAGATAAGCTTTTTCCACAATTGTGTAACATAGATAGTTATATATTATGGCTATTTAATGTGCAAATTTGTAGTAAGGTTTATCCATTTATTGCTTCACCCTCTCAAATTTATGGAGCAATGAACATGACGCAACACCTTAACGCTCAATATAGCATTTAATGTAGTACTATAACCGACGTAACCTAATTAATGCAATTTCAACATTTTTAATCTTCATTAATTATTTACTCAGATTAAGTCATCATCTTGGTCTTTACAAATATACTACTAGATTAGTTAATTTTAAACGTAAGAATTACTATAATCTCACTCAACATAGCTTTATGTAATTTACATTTCTTACTATGTTAATTATGTCTTTTATTTTATTTTTTTTACAATTAAACATTTTATTGTTCTATGTAGGGCATGGGACAAAATGAATGAGAATTATATGTTGATTAACGTTAAATTTTCAATTTAATTTAATTTTTTTAATATACAATTTTTTATTTATAATATACTATAGAATTGAATTAAAAAATAAACTTTATAACTTTTCATTACTAGAAAGAAAATCATAATATAGAACATTTTGTTACAACTTTAAGAAACATAGATAAATTTAAAAATGATGAAATTGAAGAACAACACTCTTATATATACATAAATATGATACACTAGGTTAGTTTCTAATAAGTCACACATTGACTTTCTAACAGTCAAATTTAATAAACTACTAAGAGGTAGATTAAACACTACTACCCTTTTGTTTTTGAATTATATAATAATAATAATAATCTAAAAATAAAAAACAACAACATAGGCTTATTAATTAATTGGAGCAAAGAGAAGTGATTTTTTTTGTTGTTGATGATGATTGTGATTTATGACAAGAAACTAAACCTTGTTCTCTTCAAGAATTTAGAAGGATTCTGATCTGGTGGTGGATGCATGAATTTGCAATTAGGGCAAGAAGGTGATGATTTGCAAAGCATTACCAACATGTGACACCTCATACAAACCGTTGCTATCATTTCTTTGTAATCTCCATCTGAATCTGATGAAGATAACCATGAAGGAGTTGTTGTTGAATCCTTTTTCTTCTTCTTTTCGAAATTTTCGTAATTGATTTCTTCTTTTTTCTTCAATGTTTCACTTGTTAAATTAAGCTCTAGGTCTAAGCTTATTTGACCCATTGATGATTTTTCAGGTAAAAGCCATTCCTTCTTTGTTTCTTGAGTTTTCATATTCATTTTTGTGTTACACAAATGTGACTGCATGAGAAAAATAAAATATATATTAAATAAAAAATATTTTAATAGTCTGCAAATTCTAACTCAACAAGCAGAAACCGATATTAGTAGATTGATCATCATCAGGGTTCGAACATATTAATATATAAAGTGATAGAAAATTATATATGTATGTATATGTACCTGAAGGGTGAGATATTGTTGCCATTTATCAGAAGGCAAAGGTGTATTGAGATGAAGTTCAATATCAAAGATGGATTTTGTTGTTTTAGGATGATCATGAGTTTGGTGATCCTTGAAGAATTCATGATGAGAAAGTGAATGATCCCATTTTCTCTTTTTTTGTGAAGCTTCAAAATCTGTAGGAGATTCTTTTTTTGGAGTCATGGTGAGTGCTTGGTGAAGTGAAACCATAGCTTCTTTAATTTCTCTGTGTTGTAGAAGTAGTGAAATGTTTGATGAGTTTTAGGTGGTTATATAGTAGTGAAAATTTTGGATATTTATTATTATTATATTGTATGATGTGTCATCCAAGTGGCTAATTTTTCATAGTACATGAACTCATTCACCTACCCATATTAAATTTCTATATTTATATATTGATTAGACTTTGGATATTTGGTATTTTATTCTTGTAGTACATTTTAAATTTAATTTTCACTTTTTAAATTTAATTAATATTTTGATTTAAAATTTCTCATTAAAAATTTGGAAAAGGGTAGTTAAACAAAAAAACAATAAATATTTTTTTTATGGAAAAAAAATGAAGATAACATAACATTATACATTCTTAATTAGTTTGAAATTTTGTTATGATTAATGTATAAGTTTGGAAGGATAGTAGTAACAAAATGGACTAGTACACAGCTTTCCATATATCTGAAGTACTTCTTTGCCAGGAGGGACCGGTTGAAAATATGAAAGTAAGTATATGTTAAAATATAATTATGAGAAAATAATTTAATATTAAAATGTATGCTGGTTTTTTGAGCAATAAGTTTTAGTGTAGATTAGATTTTTTTTATCTTCCCTGTCATAAATTTGTCATAAACTATCATCTAATTATATTCCACGCAAAGTTGAAAAATATTTTTAAAAAATTTAAGAATTTCCAGCTTAAATCTTTTGTGCATAAAGAATAATGGTTTGTTCAAAAAAAAAAAAGGTAATTTAAAATGCTTGCATAGAGTTTTTCGATTTTTCCATCATTCCATCTCATACATTTTATTTACAAATCAAATTCTATTTCTTTTTAAGTAAAAATAAATGTTGAGTTTTTTTTTATCTCTTTAAATTTTAAGATTAAGTATAGAAAGATTTTGCTATGATTTGACATGTTTTGATATGAGTGATTTGATCAGTATGCGATAATAAATTGTTGTGATTTGTCAATAAGTGTGAAATACAGTACAAACTCTTTAAATTAATAATGTCAGGACTGGAGAAATTTATTAATTTAGAGAGTTATTAATTTATCGATAAATTAATAATTATTAATTTAAAGAGTTTTTAAGTAATTATACTGTACATACCAAACAAAAAGGAAAATTAGTTTATGCCTATTAGAATTACGTTGCAACGAACCTTGAGACTTAACGTAAACTAGTAACTACTGTGTTCATATGCATTAGAAATCAATATTGACTTTTGAACTTTAAAGGAAAACAGACAACTATTGAATCATATTTCAATAGAGTGTAATATTATTTTTTCAGTTTCTATGAATTATTAATTTATGATTTTCTTAGGATCGAAAATTATAAAGGGATCTCCCGAAAAGTTATTATCTTATTATTTTATCGAGTTTTTCAATTATTTATATTGGCCCAAGTCGGGACCGGACAAATTTATTATTTTAGAGAGTTTATTAATTTACCGAGTATTAATTTAAAGAGTTTCTACTGTAGTTGAAAGAGGATATTATTTTTTTGTTTGAAATTGATTTTTAAGAAGATTTTTAATTAACTCAAATTCTTTTTTAGATTGATTTCAAAATTTTATATTGGGTCTAAATTGTTATAAGTAAATCAAGAATTCATACCTGTTTCAAGAGGTGTTTAATAATTTTGATTTTTTTAGAGGTTTCTATATTCTCTTGTTGATGGGTCTGATCGTCTGAATTCTAACCGAATTTCTTACTATGTGGTATTTTAACGAATTTATACTCTTTCTAAAATTTTCTTTTCCGGTGATTGCTCCTTAACTGCGGTTTTGTTGTAGTTGTATTGGTTTACTTTTGATTTTTTGGGTGATTGTATTCTTTTTTTTTTTTTTTTACCTCTTGTTCCTCTTATTTTTTGACACCCTCTTTAAGTTTGTACTCATTTAATTTTAAATTAATGAAATAAAAAATGATAAAAAAAGTGCTTATAGTTATATGTCAAAACTCTAAACTACATGTGATTTTCAATCGCAACATGTGAGAAACGATACATTTATAAGCTATTGGCAATAACATTTGAACTACTACTATACATTTGTAGCACAAGAAAACAAAAGCAGAAGACTGATATAAATTAAATTAGATTTGGCTTGTTCATAACATGCTATAAATTAATTTGGTACTTATGGTTAGGAAAGTCGGTGAGGAAAGGGAGGGAGAGGAGATGTATGGCATAGTTCATTAATGTTTGTAGTCTGTATTACAGTTGAAAGGAAAGGTCTTCAATGCCAATGTTCTTTATTAGATCATAACTCCAACTTCTACAATTGGGTCACTCTAAAAACTATAAAGAGTAAACATTTCATCACAAGATTCATATATAGTCTCAAAATGTAAAAATAAAATTATTTTAAAAACTCATGTTAATCCTAAAGCAACAACATTAGTTCCTAATTATAAAAAAAAACTAATGTGATTAATTTATATATTAATTCTTAAAGTGAAATTAGTGACCAATGTTGTAGGGACGTCTGAGGAGCGACAAGACAAGAACGTTAATGAACTAAATGCTTAAGACTCTACACCACATGTATATCCACCTAAAACTTTAATGAAATTGTAGTATGAGTCATTTTTCTTATATATTTAATTTAATATTTTCTCCTAGAAATTTCTAATCAGTGTGATACTTAACCCCCCACACTTGAATTTAATTTTTCTCCACAAGTGTGAGTCAACAAACATCACTTGTCTTGTCCACACCAGGATCTCACTCCTGCTTCCCCGCCGCATCTAACCATGACTCTGATACTATTTGTTGGGGAATTTGGAAAGCGACGATAGTGTGAATGAGCTAAACATTTAGGAGCTAACAGGCCAAGAAAAAAAGGAAATTAAAAAAATAGCCTAGGATTGGATTCCCACACATCCCACTTAACAAGCTCACACCCTTTAAAACTAATCCCCAACCAATCCCAATATATGACTTTGGTTAATCCCACCACATTTATCCACCACACAAAACTATGTTAAATGGCTTGATTAGGTTGAATCTCCTTTAAAATAGCCAACAAAGCCTCCAATTGGATTCCATCTTCTTCAAACAACTTTTTTTGCAAGCACATTAAGATCCCAATACTAATAATTTTCGTGCCAATGGCCCATGTCTAACACTTTATTATGAGCATGAGTTGAACTATATTGTGAAGAGAAAGGAAGAGTCTCCTTAAAGGTTATTGACCCATCCAATTATGCTTCCAACAGTTTATGGAATTTCCATTCCAAGCTTGCACGGAATTAATGTCTCCTAAATAGTTTTGATTTTCTCTAGGGACCACACCCACACTTCTCAAATCTTTCCACCACAAGGACTTTCTTCTTCCACTGAAAGCCTCCAAAGCACCCAATTTCTTTGACTTTATGTCAACATACCTGTGTTTAAGTAGCTCATACCAAATAACATCTTTTTATCCAACAATACTCCAACACTCATTGCTAAGAAGAGCAAGGTTGAATCTCTCATATTGCTTAACCACAACCCTCCTTCTTCCTTTACCATACAAACTTTATCATAACTAACCGAGGTGATTTTCCTAGCTTCATAAGAGCCACCTAAAAAAAATCCCATTGGAACTTCACAATTTGTTCTAAGATAGCCTTATTAAGCAAAAATAAATAGATAAGGATATTGTTCAAGACAACTTTCAACATCACTACCTTCCCACCTATGGAATAGTGCTTCCCTTTCTAAGTTGACAACTTGTACCAGAGCTTGGTAAGAATTGGTTTCCAATAATCCCTCCGCCTTGGATTTGTCCCCACATGAATTCCAAGAAAGCATAATGGATTTGATCCAATGTCACAATCCAAAATAGAAGAAGCCGCCTTCAAAAACTCATCATTCAGATTTAAACCATACATTGTTCTCTTATGAAAGTTAACACTTAGACCATATGCCAATTCAAAGGCTCGAAGAATTAATTTTGTGCTCCAAAAATTTGACCATGAACCATAACACACAAGAATTGTATCATCTACAATTTGTAACAACTTAAAATGAATGTGCTCATTCACATGAAATCCTCTAAACTCACCCAATTGACAAGCATTTCTCATCAATCATGCCAAACATTCTGTAACCAACAAAAATATGAATGGTGAAATAAGGTCACTGTAACACCCTTCTAAACCCCGCGGAAATTAATAAAATAATTCAGAGTAAAACATGAAAACAAGGGTGCCACAATTCAATTTAAAACAAATTATCATAAATCAATTGTCATGCTTCACTTAGGGGAAAATCATCCATTTAACAAAATCATGTTTCTATACAGCGGAACATTAATCAACAGATAAGCATAACATCATCTATGCAATATCTCACAAAATTACTCCAATAACAACAAAATAGAGTATCATCATAAACTCTAAACTAACGTTCCCCCAGTGTTACAATATCAGAGCATGACACCGACGCTATACCAATAAACTGACTCATGAGCTAATCCTCACCGAGCCAAAAGCCGCTACTCGCCAATCTGAAATCATCAAAGTAAGGGTGAGTCTCATTCACAATTAACAAATGTTATCGAATCATAAACAATAACACATCATAGTCACATTATTCATCCAATTTCGTTATATTCAGATTGTCAGGAAGTACTCATCAACACACAACACAAATAGAATACATTACCAAGAGGCAACACCATAATTCATCCAAACAAATCATAACCATTACACAATCATCACATATTATAACATTGGACAATCTTCCATTCATGTTATAATAACACAAGTAACCTAATGCAAATGCAACTATATGCATGTGGTACCAAAATCTGGGATAACCCAACTTACCGATCCACCATCGTCAAGGATACGGCAACACCCACTCACTAATTCCACACAATGGGAATTAGCTACCACTGATCCACCATCGTCAAGGATCAGCCACATAATGATTATGAATGCATGTATCAACCATAACATGCTTATCACCCACATAAATCAACCAAATGTCATAATCATCAACCACCACAATAATCAATAGCCATACACAGTTATGCTATTTCTCAACCACAATAAAATACATATTTTACATCAACAATATATGTATAACAAACACCAATTACAACCACAACATCATAACAGGTAAATCATTCATTATACTGTGCAACAACAATAACACCCCTCACAATCGTGTACTAAGTACAACAAAGCAATTCATCAACGACAGAGTATTTACCTCATCATTCATCAAAACACATGATAACCATATTTACCATGAACAACACCCATTTTCACAATTAACAGAAGCTACCACATTAACACAGCATACATCATTGCACATATTCAATTTTACACACAGCACCCATTGCACCTCATCAACTATGCAAAACCAGAATTAACCACATTTGAAGAAAATGATACTTTTCAAAATAAAATCAAGTTATTATTGTTTTATTCGTTTCATATGGTAGAACATTCAATTTAAGGAACAACGTCCAAAACGGCGTCTAAAACGGACTTACGGTTTGAAAGTTACACATCTTTAACTTTTTACAAGAAAACAGTTATCGCTACAGCACGCGGCGCAACCAGAGTTCGCGGCGCGACCTGAAGCATACAAACACGTTCGCGGCGCCAACCTATGCACGCGGCGCAATGCGAGAAAACAAGTACGCCTTCGCGGCGCGCACCTACCTTCGCGGCGCGAACTGGCAAAAACCAGAGATTTCACATCGATTGACAGCATTACGGGATTCATCCCAAAATCCCCAAAACCCAAACCAAGTTATGTCATGAACCTCAAATACCACCATATCAGCCACATACATGTTATAACACAAATATAACACACAAAGAGGATCATTCAATCATCATAACAATCATATAATCATACAATTTCCCGCAAAATCATCCCAAAACCCCAATCCATCATATAACCAATTGACACAAACAATGCATCTAAATCAGTCCTATTATCTATAATACGATAAAAGATGTTAACCGGAAGAGTCCCCCCTTACCTTAGCCAAGGATCTTGATTAGCCCTCTTCCTCTTCTGTTCCTCTTTCACGTATCAGCACTTCTACTCTTCTGCTCCTCTTCCACATCTATTTTCCTTTTTTCCCAATTTTCCTTATTTCCTTTATTTTATTAAAACATAAAATAATTAGTAACGGGCTTACTCACTTAGCACCCCCATACTACTAATCTCACCATTCTAGCCCAATGGCCCTTAATCCATAATTCTCCAATAATTCAACAAAATACCAAATAATTCTAAATAATAATTTAATTTCCGATTAAATTAAAATTAGAAAATATGGGGTGTTACAACTCTCCCCCACTAAAAGAGTTTTCGTCCTCGAAAACATATCTCAAGTAACCAACTCGTATAAGAGTCCTTCACCTGAGTCTCCAGCTCTCAATTAACATTACCATCAGTCAATCCCCAAAAATCCATCTGACATAACCAACAGGAAACATGTTTCATACATTCAAAATCCCAGTTCTTACGTCGCATTTGGCTATCCAAAAATATACCACTCGCTATATCTCCAAAAGGTTAACAACAACAGAACATTGAGGTACAACCTATACAATACGCTCAACAACCGAGTAATACAATTACACAATTTATAATATGATCACACTTGATCAATAATGCAGTAATGCATTCTATCTACCAAACATACCAACCTTAGACACACTCTTCCATCTGAGCGATAAGATAATACTTACACTTTTCACCAACTGCTTCCTTCAAGAAACTCAATACTCATATTCCTATACCATTGAATTCCAATTATCTGACTCCTCTTAAATCACACCAGTAATTATCCAACACGTTACATTCCGCTTTTTCCGCACTACTCTGACTACTCATCACAATCATCTATACCAAATAGATTTCTGAGTTTTACCCGATTCCGACTCTCTTTACTCATTCGTTTCAAGAATCATTCTTCATCATTCATGGTACCAATTTACCACTCAATAACACTTACTCGCACTCAAAAACAAATTCTTGAGTTTTTACATCTATTAAACATCCCGGCCATCGGAACGAGTGCACGCAAGTAATTATAATCACGCTCATCAGTCTCAATACGACATTTCTTACAAAACAACTCAATTTGAGTTTCGCTCTTTTCTAAGAATTAAATCAATTTCTCCCTTCATAGAGTATAATTCCTCATTATATATGGAATCTACAATAACCCCTTAACAACAACACAAAATTATTACAACGTCATATAGCATCAACTCTTCGTTTTAATTTCGCCGGATACATACTCGTTAACTACGTACAACCGTAATAACATATTCATTATCTCGGCAATTATTCAAAAGAGTTATAATTTTTCGACACGACATCCTTACATCCACTGGATTCTAAATCCACATATAGATCAACACATATGTTCTATGTAGGCTTCCGACATATTAATTCCTTACTTCTCATAAGTAGTACTCATAACACTACTTCACATCGTATTTTCGCTGCGCGGCTCTGATTACCCGTCTTAAGTCATTTGCCCATCATGTCGCACTCTTCCATATTCACCTCTCCATAAGTCCACACAACATAGTGAGTGATTATTCTTCACGGCTTAGTATTCATCACATCTTATACCATTAAGGTAACAAAACAAGTTCATCTCATTTATATGATTTCCGTCTACTACCAACAAGAGATTAAGGGTGATCAAGTCCTCAATTTGTCAATAGATAGTTAAAAATCATATTTAAGCATAAACCGTTGTTACTACATAATAGTGTCCATTTCCGAGTTTGCACCAAACTCATTAACATCGTCATAGTTCAATAATCCACTACGGTGTCCTTCTTCTAGAATATTCTTCCGAAGCTCAAAACATTAGTTACACAAATCCAATCACTCAACCTCATTATATTATTCCCGTCGATTCTGAATTCACCGCCTTTACCTTGGTAATTCAAAGTCAACCTATCGATCAACTCAACATCATCTTTCTGACCTTCTCTAATCTCGTTAAGAATACCACTAGTCATCTTCTAGCATACTCAATCTAACACTATTAGGATCACCTTCACATACCAACTCAAGTCTCTAAATTGTCCACTTAAATCCAACTCATTCATCCTTAGCACCGACATATTTAAAGACTTCCTACGCAACACAATAGCACAACATTCATAACTCGTGGTTTTAATCCAAATTCTATTACATCCTTCACGTCCAATTATCATCCCACTCGAAATCTCAACAAAGTCTCCCTCACGTCAACAATGTTAGAAATTCCCTACAATCCTTCTTTTATACTTATCGTTACCTTGCCATCACAAATACGATTCCAATAGTTCTAAAGTTCATTCCATCTTTGCTACTAATTCAATCCTCACTAAAATCCATCGGTACTCCAATCATCTTTATTACCGAATATCTCATCGACTTATTCATCAACAACATGTCTTACTCAACTTCGTTTCGAATAATCACGGTAGTAAGCATTCTTATTCAACCAGTTTCACGCTTCCTTAACCGACTCTACAATATCTCCTTATAGGATCAATCTACTGTATTTATAACTCTCCCATAAGGTAGAACATAATCTCTCCTCTTCGTAGGTTCAAACGGCACATTAATCCGACACTCGGAACTCAAGATATGAATTTTCCAATTATTGCCCGAAAATGCAACACTGATATCATGCAGCGACACTCTATACGATATATCCAAAACTCCTCAATTGGTAAATTCAATTCTTAAAATTACTTCTCAACAAACCTTCTAATTATTCCTTCGATCCATCCAACACTGACACTGACGTCCTGTGCAGCACCAATAAACAAGTCTAGTTATAAGAACAAGAGTAACCGTAACTTCACCTCTTTCCAACGTCATCCTGTCACAATTAAATATGTTACAGCTGTTGCAACTATTTTTATAACAAAGTTCATTTCGTTAGCTTTCCGACGCTTCAATCGGAACTCAATTCGGGTGTCCAGAACTCCAGTTATGAATTTTCGAAGTTCCGCAGCTATTCAGTAATTTTCCTGCGTTTTGCTTACGAAAATCTCTCTCCAAAACTCATTCTCTTCAACTCTATCACATTCCAAACAGCCCCTTATCATATCTCTTTACTTCCAAACATTATTATAACTTGAGCAACACTTCCCATCGCCGAAGCGCAATTTCTGGAACATTACTACATCAATTCTCTTCGCAAACTTGCAGCTGAACCTCTTCTGAGTCGTAAGGCTACTCAACTGACAGCTTCGCAGCACACCAGCAGAGCTGACACATTGCAACTTTCCAATTTCCTTCTCTTACAATAATTGTCAATTACCTCTAATCATCTTCCTTCAAGATGTTCCAACTCAATTCCCAGTGAAGTCTTAATTCCAAGTCACCTTCAATTCGGAAAACAACAAACTCCGACAACGCTCGCACTGTTGCCAACAACAGCCTACTGAATCAATCTTCTTACAACTGAAATATAACCGAGAAGCGAAGCTTCTCCCCCACTTGTTTCAATCCAACACCTGCAACAAACAACCAAGTACCGACAGTGATTCACTCACATGTCGCGTACCAAGGAATAAAGTGCCGACAATATACAACTGTCGCGCAACTCAACTGACTCAACAATTGGCCGGACGGACCGACCTGCTCTGATACCACTATTGTAACACCCTTCTAAACCCCGCGGAAATTAATAAAATAATTCAGAGTAAAACATGAAAACAAGGGTGCCACAATTCAATTTAAAACAAATTATCATAAATCAATTGTCATGCTTCACTTAGGGGAAAATCATCCATTTAACAAAATCATGTTTCTATACAGCGGAACATTAATCAACAGATAAGCATAACATCATCTATGCAATATCTCACAAAATTACTCCAATAACAACAAAATAGAGTATCATCATAAACTCTAAACTAACGTTCCCCCAGTGTTACAATATCAGAGCATGACACCGACGCTATACCAATAAACTGACTCATGAGCTAATCCTCACCGAGCCAAAAGCCGCTACTCGCCAATCTGAAATCATCAAAGTAAGGGTGAGTCTCATTCACAATTAACAAATGTTATCGAATCATAAACAATAACACATCATAGTCACATTATTCATCCAATTTCGTTATATTCAGATTGTCAGGAAGTACTCATCAACACACAACACAAATAGAATACATTACCAAGAGGCAACACCATAATTCATCCAAACAAATCATAACCATTACACAATCATCACATATTATAACATTGGACAATCTTCCATTCATGTTATAATAACACAAGTAACCTAATGCAAATGCAACTATATGCATGTGGTACCAAAATCTGGGATAACCCAACTTACCGATCCACCATCGTCAAGGATACGGCAACACCCACTCACTAATTCCACACAATGGGAATTAGCTACCACTGATCCACCATCGTCAAGGATCAGCCACATAATGATTATGAATGCATGTATCAACCATAACATGCTTATCACCCACATAAATCAACCAAATGTCATAATCATCAACCACCACAATAATCAATAGCCATACACAGTTATGCTATTTCTCAACCACAATAAAATACATATTTTACATCAACAATATATGTATAACAAACACCAATTACAACCACAACATCATAACAGGTAAATCATTCATTATACTGTGCAACAACAATAACACCCCTCACAATCGTGTACTAAGTACAACAAAGCAATTCATCAACGACAGAGTATTTACCTCATCATTCATCAAAACACATGATAACCATATTTACCATGAACAACACCCATTTTCACAATTAACAGAAGCTACCACATTAACACAGCATACATCATTGCACATATTCAATTTTACACACAGCACCCATTGCACCTCATCAACTATGCAAAACCAGAATTAACCACATTTGAAGAAAATGATACTTTTCAAAATAAAATCAAGTTATTATTGTTTTATTCGTTTCATATGGTAGAACATTCAATTTAAGGAACAACGTCCAAAACGGCGTCTAAAACGGACTTACGGTTTGAAAGTTACACATCTTTAACTTTTTACAAGAAAACAGTTATCGCTACAGCACGCGGCGCAACCAGAGTTCGCGGCGCGACCTGAAGCATACAAACACGTTCGCGGCGCCAACCTATGCACGCGGCGCAATGCGAGAAAACAAGTACGCCTTCGCGGCGCGCACCTACCTTCGCGGCGCGAACTGGCAAAAACCAGAGATTTCACATCGATTGACAGCATTACGGGATTCATCCCAAAATCCCCAAAACCCAAACCAAGTTATGTCATGAACCTCAAATACCACCATATCAGCCACATACATGTTATAACACAAATATAACACACAAAGAGGATCATTCAATCATCATAACAATCATATAATCATACAATTTCCCGCAAAATCATCCCAAAACCCCAATCCATCATATAACCAATTGACACAAACAATGCATCTAAATCAGTCCTATTATCTATAATACGATAAAAGATGTTAACCGGAAGAGTCCCCCCTTACCTTAGCCAAGGATCTTGATTAGCCCTCTTCCTCTTCTGTTCCTCTTTCACGTATCAGCACTTCTACTCTTCTGCTCCTCTTCCACATCTATTTTCCTTTTTTCCCAATTTTCCTTATTTCCTTTATTTTATTAAAACATAAAATAATTAGTAACGGGCTTACTCACTTAGCACCCCCATACTACTAATCTCACCATTCTAGCCCAATGGCCCTTAATCCATAATTCTCCAATAATTCAACAAAATACCAAATAATTCTAAATAATAATTTAATTTCCGATTAAATTAAAATTAGAAAATATGGGGTGTTACAGTCACCTTTCCTCAACCCCTAGATGCTTGGAAGTACACAGTTGGGTTTCCATTAACTAGGACTAGCGTGATGCTTGAAAATACTACATCTTCCATCCACTTCATCCACATGGAGCCAAACCCCGTTCTCCTCAAAACATACCTTCGATAATCCCAAGAGACATAATAGTACGCCTTCTCGAAATAAACCTTCACCAAACGATATTCTTTCTCATTCCTATTAGAAAAATCCACAAGCCATTAATCACCAAAACCCTATCCAACATTTATATCATTTGAATGCATGTAGATTGGCATTGAGAAACGAACTTACCTATGACTTTATTTAACCTATCAGCCATGATTTTGGATACAATTCTATACATGCTAACCACTAAACAAATGGACCTAAATTCATCAATCCTTTGAGGATTTTCAGCTTTTTGAGTCAAAGCTGTAAATGAAGCATTGGTGGCTTTAGGTAACCAAGCATTTTCATAAAATTTCCGCACTAACTGATAACGCAAAAATGTATCACATATTTGGCTTGATTTACATGAATTATGTCATCATTTTATTTTAATTAAGATACTCTTTATTCGTATTATGCCGGTATTTTCTATGTTTTTCAGGTTTTTACTATTTATAAGACATGTATGAAGAAAGTCGCAAAAATGGAGAAGAATCGAGCTTAAAACCAAAAAAAGAAGAAATGAAGAAAATAATATATATAACTAAATATATATATATAGTGACGTTAGTCACTTTATGAAATGTGACGAGGGTCACATTATAAATTGTGACGAGGGTCACACAAAGGGGCCGTTCGTCAGGCACCCTATGTTGTCGTTCGGCACCCCTCTTTAATATAAGAGTGTGACGTTAGTCACACTACTTGGCCCATAACGAAGAAAAAAGAAAATTGTGTAACGTCTGCGTGCTATTCTCCATCCTCCTTTTTTCTCTCAAGACCAAGTATCAGACTGAAGCTACTAATTTTCATGCGTGATTTTCTTAACCTAGAAGCGGAAGCATCAATATAAATACTGGGCATTTTACCAGCAAAGGGGACTCCTCTTCTCTTTTCGGCAGAGCTTTTTCTTGTTAGTTCTTAGGCAGTTTTTCTACCATGTAAAAGTTGTAGTTTCTCACATCAAGGAACTACCACACCATTAGATTTAGGTTCTGTTTCCTTTCATTACGCAAAGATTATTTCAGAAGTTAATTCCAATACCCTTTTATTTCATCATTTACAGGTTTTATTTTATGCTTTCTTATTTATTCTTATTTATCGTCTCTAATTTAATTGCCATGTCCTTCTTAATTTCAATCCACACGTTTAATTTTTTTACGCTTAATTCTATGTCCGACTAAATTGTTTTGAGTCCGGTATGTGAGGACCGTCGTCTCCGACGGGACTCGGTAATTATTTTGTTGGCTTAAATTATTATTATTATTAAATTCTATTTTGGATTTAGTTTTTATTCTTAATTTAGGTAACCTTGTCACGAGAGTGGGAGGTTACTTACCACGATTTCGTCACGAGAGTGAGAAATCTATTAAGGTTCAAATCGGCACTGCAAGAGCGTAGGGGTCGAACTAGATAGTAAAAACTAGGCATTAATCCTAAACATAGCGAGAGCGCTTTAGGATTAATTAGAACTTGTTTAGTTTTCAAAACGCGTTCCTTGATTTTAGTGGGCGAGCGATAGCAATATCCTACGGTTGAGGAGCGAGACTTTATTCAAAACCACGAGAGTGTGAGGTTTAGTCTTTAAGCTAATATTTTCTACTAAAAATGTTTTTAACATTTTTATAAGCTAACGAATTACAGAGTTCCTGAAGTACGCGGATTCACATTCCGGTCTCTCTTTTCTTATATTCATCTTAATCTTAGTTTTATTTCAGTTTTAGTAGTTAGTTTCCCCTTTATCAAACATTCATTAGCCTTAGCTTTACAAAGCAACAATAGATTACAGTAGGTTGACATTGGTCTCTGTGGTTCGACAATCTTTTATATTACTTCGATAAATCCGTGCACTTGCGGACGCATCAAGTTTTTGGCGCCGTTGCCGGGGACCAAATTAGTCAATTTCGTAACTCCGTTGTTACACCGTATGGGACTAAGGCATTAAAAAAATATTTATCTTATAATCCTAGGCAGATGTATCACTCAAATTTTTTCTACCACTCCCATTCCCAATATCTCGAGGAACCGCACCCAAATTTCCCTTATGATTCCCATTCCCAATATCTCGAGGAATCACAAGAACCCCATAAATCCGACCTCGAAATATTATTGGAGAATTTCAACGCGTGACTACCTGATTCTCACCCAAGCCACCTTTTCAACCACCAATCCCAACATTTCGAGGAGTCTGAAGAATCCCACAATTCCAATTTCGAAACATTCATCGAGGATTTTAATTCAACACTAACTTATCCTCAACCGAATTTCCTCTACGATCACCACAACCAATATTTTGAGGAGTCACTTGAATCCCATAAATCCGACCTTGAAATATTAGTGGAGAATTTTATGGAAACGCAAACTCTTGCTAGGCTAGAATCTACGATGACAGAGTGCTTTGTGGAAACACAAAATGCGATGCTAAACCATTTTGAAGAACCACAAGAATCCCATAATTTCAACTTCAAAGCATCAATGGAGGATTCCGGTGAGGCGCTAACTCACTCTAGGTTAGAATCGATGATGGAGCACTTTGTAGAGACCCAAACTGTCCAAAATGAAGATCTTAGAAAACAAAGTCTTCAAATTAATGAATCCCTTAGGCAACTTATAACTGTGGTTGAGTCTCTAGCGACTCACAACGAGGCCGTGGCGAGTCAAATCTCCCTGCTTGAACAAAAACATCTAGGACCCTTCCTTGAGGAGCATGTGGATATTGCAATAACCAGTAGTGAAAAACAAAGTGAAAATCCTAAGGAGAGTTATGATGAGTTTGAGGAGAGTGATGAAGAGTTTGACGAAAGGAATATTGAGATTGAGGAGAGTTCCGGTGATGAAAGAGTAATGACTAAGGAAGATCCATCAACACCATCCAAAAGGGAGGATGTAGAAGAGATTGAGAAGGAAGCACATATTGTAATTCCTCTTCCCTATACCCCATCGATTCCTTTTTCTACAAAGTTTTATGGAAGCTACGATAGACTATGTGAAGGTATTGGAAAATACCCACACCAATGCATCCTTGTTTGAAGTCTTGCATAAAAAGAGAAAGTTCAAGGACCATGAAACTATGTATGTCATTATTAAGAGGGGAAGGTTAGCATTTGAGGTGATGGCTGAAATAACTAAGCTCAAACTTGAAAACCTGATAGTTAGGATAGATCCAGAACCACCACCACGAGCTCAAAAGAATGAACCACCCCACAGAAGAAAGAAAAGAAAAGGTGATGGATATGTGAGATGGCTCGATAAGTGACCATGGAAAACGATGATTACTAAAAGTTCAACCGAGGAGTTATTCTTGAGAGAACCACCATGAGTGCTTGCACTCCTAAAGTTGTCGAGCTATCGACGTTAAACAAAGCGCTGCGTGGGAGGCAACCCACGAGCTTTCAATTTAATATTTTCTTTTAATTGTTTGAATTTGCAGAAAATAAAAGTATGGATCGCTTGTCACGTCTCAACCATATCTAGGCGAAAAATCTATAGATGATCATCTAAAAAATGAGCCGATCTCCACGCACATTCCTACGAGTGTTGCTGGTGGTGGTGACACAATTGATGAGTATGATAGGAGAAGGTATTTCCTCCGGACACGAAGCAGATTTGGTCGTGATAGCTCGCCAGTAGCATCCATTAAGGTTCTGTCTTTCCTCTTCCACCTTTTATCAAAACATTGAGGATAATGTTTGGTTTAAGTGTGAGGGAGAAGCTTTACCGCTTTCATTTATTGCTTTATTATTGTCTTCTAGTCATGTTGTCAAGTCTTTATACATGATTTTCAGTTGCTATTGAATTTCCCCGTAATTTTAAAAAAATTTAACCTCCAACAAAATTATTTTCTTTTTGATACATGGCATACACACTCTGAAAGTATAGAGGTTGTCACACTTTAGACTTTGTTAGAAAGACTTGAGGATGTTTTAACAACATCGATACCGTCCCGACACCCTAAACCCGCTAATTATGTGAGATCAATTTGAGTACCCATTATGCCGAGACCTTATGATCAAGTTTTTAAATTAGCTCTTAAGTAGTTTATATTAGCAGTCGGCACCATCTTAAGCACAAACTACGTAGGGAGTCGATGAATATAAGTGAATGATCCTGTTTTTAAATAAATGATTTAATTAAAAAAATAATAACCTTCTAAATTAGGTGACCCTCACCCGGTCATTTAGCCCAACGGTTGTTACGCCTATAAGGATTTAATAATTAACACCCACTGTTGGTTGGCCCAGAGGTCACTGGTACTAGGCTTGGTAGGGTGGGCTACTATCCGATCCCCTGCAACCGTAGTTGGGAAAAATGGGGCAGCACTACTTAAAAACCAGAACCCCGTGCTAAGAAAAAGGATCATAGTCGCTAACCGATTTCCCCTACTATGTGAGTTCACGGATAACGGGCTTAATGTGATTGCGCTTGAATAAAAAGAATGAAAGAAAAATGAGAGATATAGGTTGAGCTATAATGGCATGATTCGAAATGGTTTGTATAAGAGGGGAGTCTTTGAACATTGTGTCATTACGGTATCCTTGGTGTTGACACCCAGTACATATCAATCTAACATTAGCCTAGAAGCCGAATATGAATAAGAGTCGTGTCGTGCCTTTGTTTCAAAAACCATGCTTAATCATTTTCTTTTATCGTGTTGGTTGATTGCTTGAGGACAAGCAATGGTTTAAGTGTGGGGGTATTTGATAACGCGAAAATGTATTACATATTTGGCTTGATTTACATGAATTATATCCTCATTTTATTTTAATTAAGATACTCTTTATTCGTATTATGCCAGTATTTTCTATGTTTTCAGGTTTTTACTATTTATAAGGCATGTATGAAGAAAGTCGCAAAAATGGAGAAGAATCGAGCATAAAACCAAAAAAAGAAGAAATGAAGAAAATAATATATATATATATATATATATATATATATATATATATATATATATATATATATATATATATATATATATATATATAACAAAATATACATATAGTGACGTTAGTCACTTTATGAAATGTGACGAGGGTCACACAAAGGGGCCGTTCGTCAGGCACCCTATGTTGTCGTTCGGCACCCCTATTTAATATAAGAGTGTGACGTTAGTCATACTACTTGGCCCAGAACGAAGAAAAACGAGAATTGTGTAACGTATGCGTGCTATTCTCCAGCCTCTTTTTTTCTTTCAAGACCAGGTATCAGAATGAAGCTACTAATTTTCATGCGTGATTTTCTCAACCTAGAAGCAGAAGCATCAATATAAATACTGGGCATTTTACCAGCAAAGGGGACTCCTCTTCTCTTTTCGGAAGAGCTTATTATTATTAAATTCTGTTTTGGATTTAGTTTTTATTCTTAATTTAGGTAACCTTGTCACAAGAGTGAGAGGTTACTTACCACGATTTCGTCACGAGAGTGAGAAATCTATTAAGGTTCAAACCGGCACTGCGAGAGCGTGGGGGTCGAACTAGATAGTAAAAACTAGGCATTAATCCTAAACACAGCGAGAGCGCTTTAGGATTAATTAGAACTTGTTTAGTTTTCAAAACGTGTTCCTTGATTTAAGTGGGCGAGCGATAGCAATATCACACGGTTGACGAGCGTGACTTTATTCAAAACCACGAGAGTGTGAGGTTTAGTCTTTAAGCTAATATTTTCTACTAAAAATGTTTTTAACATTTTTATAAGCTAATGAATTACAGAGTTCCCGAAGTACGCGGAATCACATTTCGGACTCTCTTTTCTTATATTCATCTTAATCTTAGTTTTATTTCAGTTTTAGTAGTTAGTTTCCCCTTTATCAAACATTCATTAGCCTTAGCTTTACAAAACAACAATAGATTACAGTAGGTTGACATTGGTCTCTGTGGTTCGACAATCTTTTATATTACTTCGATAAATCCGTGCACTTGCGGACGCATCAAGTCTATATATATATATATATATTATTTTTTCATTTCTTCTTTTTTTGGTTTTAAGCTCGATTCTTCTCCATTTTTGCGACTTTCTTCATACATGCCTTATAAATAGTAAAAACCTGAAAACATAGAAAATACCGACATAATACGAATAAAGAGTATCTTAATTAAAATAAAATGATGATATAATTCATGTAATTCAAGCCAAATATGTGATACATTTTCACGTTATCACTAACCTAACAATATCTTCCTTAAAAATATTCTAACATTTCTTGAAGAAGTAGAAGCTAAACCCGTCTAGACACAACCTCCAGGAATTCCTCAATCAAAAAAGGGGCTTTTAAACTGACCTTATCACTTTGTGACAAGTGCTTGAATCACACACCATCCAAACAAGGCCTTCTTAAGACAAGTTCTTTGAATCTACTCTGAAAGTGCTTACTAATTTCCATTTTAACCTCTTCCACCTCAATATCCCTTTCTCTACCTGTATTAAGCCCTAAAATAGAGTTTTTTCTATGTGGTATTTAACCATTCACACAACTATCACACCTCTTATAAATATAGTTTTTAAATGAATAATATCATAAATCAATGTAAAACTTACATATGTGAAAGCAATATTTAATATAATTCGAATCACCACACAAAGAAACAATTGTCTCATACAAATATTAAGACGGAAACAAAAACCTAAAAAAAATATTAAAATTGAAAAAAATGCATGGGATCACAATAATAAAACTTAGGAAAACAAAATTATTTTAAATTTTAAAAACGAATAAGTCATATCTATTATGATTAATGTCCATCTTGATAAACAAGAAAACATTATTTGAAAAGTATAATAATGAGAAACAACTTGTTATAATGGTTGCACACACATGTAAGTATAGAGTGCAACCTAAAAATGAGGGAGGGGGAGGTGAATTAGGTTTTAAGAATATTTCTCGTTATTTTGAAGATGATTTGTTTCTTTTATTTTCCGAAATTATGGTGAAGAACTAAGAACAAGAATGCAGAAAAATAAAAGTACAGAAAAGCAAAAGAGACACGCGAAAATATAGTAGTTCCCTTTATCAACCAAGGGTACGTCTAGTCCCTTCACACTTCGTAAAGAATTTCACTATATTAGATCTCTGTACAATCTCACTCTAAGACTCTCCTACAATCTTCTAATATAGACACACTAATTCTATGATGGATTTTGAATCTCCCCGATCCAAATGACCTTTTTAGAACAAATTTAAATAACATCACTTCCTATTTGCAAATACCTGTAGAAAGTAAACACTCTTTATTTATAAACAATGTCACCACACACTTGGTGAATAATTTACAACTGACAGATAAATTATGTAAAGGCAAGTTTGTAAGCTTTTCAATATTCTGAAAATATAATATTCTCTTTCTAATGAACTATTCAAGAACATGTAAACGTTAAGTTCTCAATGGTTTATGAAAATTTTCTCTAATGTATGAAAATTATGCAGTAAAAGCTTCTAAGTCATTATGTATGAACACTTGAAAAACAATAAGAATTGTTTGAAAAATTATGATGAAAGAGGTGAATTGTAATGTGAAAAATCCTTGCTATAAATACCTCACAAGATGCCACTTGAATGAGTGGAAATGTTTGTAAAATAATCAAAATTTGATTGTAATTTTTTGGAAAAGGTTTCATGAACAAGTGCAGTGAAGAGGTATTGAAATGTTTCAAATTTCTCACACTGCATCAAGAAGAAATCAATTCTATACATAAATAAATTGATTATAGGGGATGATCAATCGATTAAATCAGATAAAATTGTACCCCTTAATTGATTGCTTCTAAGCATCGATCAATTATTTCTTCCAATTTTCCAATTCTTTATTTTATAGGGAGCTCAATAAATCGAATGCTTCATAGCATCAATCAATTTTACCAATAATAAAATTTATTTTTTCTCTTTTTAAAGATATGCCTTGAATGACAATCATTCATGCATGTTTAATAAACATACAATGGTTTAGATGAAAAGATTTTGAGCATCTAAAGCTTATATACATATGAATTGCTATTGTACCTTAATCTTCATGATTTAATTCTTTGATTTTCAAAGCTTAAGCAATCTTGATACTTGATTCTAATTTTTTCTTCTTTGATCTTTCTTCATTGATAAACTTTTGTCTTCATCAAAACTAAGATAAGATAGATGATGAACATCTTCTTCACAACACATAGATGAAAAGCATAATTTTTTACATGATTTGATCATGAACTTGATGTCACATTATTCATTGCTTACTTATAAAATACATGATTTGAATTTACAATCACTACTAATGTCCAGCATCATAACAAACTTAACTAGTTACTTACTTATGTAACAAATTACTTAACTACTTTAACAAACTTTTGATTTTTATTTTAATATTCTTTCTTAATTCAAAGTCTTTAGGATAGTTAAATCACACTTCTTCATTTTTTTTTAAACTTCTCATTCTTTAATGGTTTTGTTAAGGCATTTGTAGTTTGATTACCATATTTGTAGTAGGTTAATGCAATTTTCTTTTTCCTTACTTGGTATCTAAGAAATTATAATTTTTTTCTACGTTCTTGTTTTTTTCCAGGGGGTATTTATATAGTTTAGTAATAGTCTTATTGTATAACATGATTTCCATCACTTCTTCCATGTCAATATTTACTTCACACAACAGTTATTGATGCCATATACATTGAAAAGTGCATTGTAACCTGAGATGTATTTAGCCTCACAAAATAACAATACCACAAATATTTACTTCTTAGAACACCGTGGAAATGTATAATTTAAAAGTTTCAACATATATACCATTACAATTTTTCTTTTTTACTTTGCCACCACACCGGTCTGATTTACAAAAACCAAGTAGGCTACTTCTGCTCCTTTTAGATTTCATGAGAAAAACACCAAAATCAATTGTTCTTTGGAAGTCTATTATTATTATTATTCTTTTTACTACTTGCATATGTAACATTTAAGTTCCTAAGAATAAATATACTTGCCACATCTATACTAAAGCATATTTTAGTTCTTAAGTTTCAAGCATATCTTAAGCACCCTACCATCTGCTTGACATGGTAATATCCATTGTTTTTCCTTCTTCATCTTTGTTTAGGTTGGCGCTAGTTCCCATAAGAGTGCATGATGAATTATTGTTCAACATGTTGTCTTGATTTAAGCAAACTCTAGAATAAGGAAGTACCTCAATCCTCCTAAACCCATCATATCAAACTCAATGTTAATATGCAATTTAAACTATTTAATTTCAACAAGATTACGCCTAGTTATGAGTAAATCATCTACATATAGCCACGCTATATTGATATTGTCTTGATTTATGCCTTTGAAATGAAATCCATATTCCAATATGCATTTAAAAAAGTCAGTAGTGCAAAAGTTTATGAGTAATAAAGGCCAAACTTTTGCAATAATATGTTTGGAAGGTCTTTCCATATCATTTACAATGAAGTCAAATAGTAGGTATTGGACTTCATAAATTACCTTGATTGCAAATGGCTTCTTATATGTTGATAAGGTGGCTAAATTTCAAATTTTTGGATTGAGTATATTTCTCAATAGCCTTCTTCCACACCTTTTTTAGTTATTTTAGAATAATATATTAGCTCAACATCAACATATCACTCTAGGTGCACCAGGTCTTCTTTTGGTGAAACCATGTTGTCTATAATGACATCATAATTTTAAAGACTTTTAGTTGGAAATCTCATTCTCAATCTTCTTTTTTCACGCTCTTGTTAGTAGATTCTTCATTTGCATTAAGATCATGTTGATCATCATAAAATTCAAATGTAACACTTAAATATGGTACAACATCTTTCTTTTTCCAATTCTAACATTGTTTCCCATTGATTGTAAGATCCTTGCTAATAATATTCTTTGTAAGGGAATTATACAACTTATATGATCATGCATTGTGGAAGCCTAGAAGGATCATCAATATTATTTATTCTTTGATCTTAAATGTGTCTAAATCATAATGATCCAAAAATTCTAAATTTATTGACAAATGGTGTCTTATCTACTATATTGCTTCAGATACCTTCTCTAATCTCTTTGTGGGACTTCTATTTAGCACATAGCATGTTGCAGTCACTAGCTCGTGCTATAAGCTATGTGATAAATTATTCTCTTTAAACATTCACCTTGTCATGTTTATAATGGTCATGTTCATCTTCTCAGTCAAACCATTATAGTGTGGTGAGTGAGATGCCTAATCTCATGTTCAATTCTTATCTCATCAGATAAATTCTTAAAATCAGTGAATGTCTAATCTCTATCTACACCACTTTTTAGTACTTTAAGTTATTTTCCTTTACGCTTCTCAACTAGTATCTTGAAAATTTTGAAGTCATTAAAGACTTAATCCTTTATCTTAATCAAATAATCCCACATCATTATCATGTATGTAACATCCCGATTTTTATTAATATTTTTATTAATTATATTAGTAATTATATTATTTGGTGTTTTTAATAATTACTTATTTATTTAGTTATTATGTGATATAATAATTATTTAAGTATTTAATTATGTGAGTGTTTGTGTTGTTTGACTTAATTGAGTCATTAGAGAGATATAACTAAATGGGCCTAAGTGATAGAAACATAATGGTTGGATTGGCGGGTTAAGCCCAATTGACATAAGTGAGATAGTAAGAGAAGGTTAGGGTTTTAGAGGTTACTATTTTCATTTGGGGGAAAAGATAGGAAGAAGAGAAAAGAGGCAAAAGGGAAGAGAACAACGGTGGAAGAGAAAAGCTAGAAGAAACCCCATTTTCGCAGCTATGTTTCAGCAAAGAGTCACCTTAGCAAAACGGACGTATCTCTCAATCCAACCGTTGGATCGTTGCGGTACTTGGACACAACGTTCCTGACCCATAGAGGTGTGTCTCCAAATGATGTTAGAAAGGATTTCTTTTGGAGAAAAGCTTAGAGCTATGGTGAAAGAGTCCATATTTACCAAGGTAAGGGTGGGGTTCTTTCATGCTAAAGGGTTGTATGATAGTATGTTATGGTGGGTTTGATTCTATACTTTGATATCCATGTTCTTCTATGTTGCAATTTTGGATATTTGATGATTTGTTGTAATGTGATGATATAAATGTGATAAGTTGTGTGCAATTGATAATCTATGTGTATTAGATTGTTGTGTATGTTATGGGTAAACCATTGATAGTGAAATAATGAGTTTTGTTGTAGAATTGGAAAATAATGGAATAGAAATATAATAGTTGAATTGAAATTAATATAGTTTGATTATTAATTGGATAGTTAAATTATTAATTGAATTGATTCCAATAAGTCTATGTGATTGGAATATACTTGGACTTTGACCAATTATTCGGTTTATCGGTAAATTACGGTATTTTGAGAAATTGACCGTAATTGTGTTTTGGTTGAATACTCAAGTTGAGAATAATATATTGTTATGCCAATGATGTTGTTTTGATAATTAACATTATTTCTAATTGATTTAGTTGATGATTGAAATTCGATTTGATTTACTTGATATATTGGCATATTGAGATTATTTTGATACTTGACCAAAAATTATGATTTCGGTTTGGATGGCTTTGTTGCGAATAATGTTGTGATTACCAATATGATTATTATTGTGCACTGTTATGTGATTAACCTTATGGTATGAATCCTAGCTAATTGTGGTTAGTTTAGTGGATTATGATGATAATTGCGATGACTGTGTTAATATGTGAAATTGAGTAATTGTGCCGATGTGCCGAAACATGATGATAATTGTAATGATCTTGATGATATGTGAATTGTATATTTGTGACGATTTTTTGAATACGTGATATTGTATATATTTGTGAGGATGATTTTGTGACTAAGTGAAGATGAAATATTATGGTGACGTGAATTACCTCGTATAAATGGTAATTGATTGTGATATAGGCTTATGCCTCGTGACGATATGTGATTGTGATGAGTATGTTGTGTTGTCTTGTTTGTCGAGTCGCAGTTCATATGCATACTCTGTGACGGCCTGGATTGGCAAACTAGTGACGAAGGCTTATGCCTTGTGCCTCTGAATTGGGCAATTGGTGACGGGGGCTGAAGCTCCGATTGGTACCACATGCATATGCACAGTCGAGTCGCATATTGAGTCGCATTTTGAATTATTGTGTTTATGAAGTGAATTCTATGATGTGTGAATGCATAGTTTGCGAAGTTGAATTCATTTGATATGAATTGTTGATGTGTGTAGATGTGATATATGTAAATGAAATGTATATGATGAGAATGGGAATATATATATATATATATATATATATATATATATATATATATATATGTATTAATGATATATGTATATATGTGAAATATATGAACCATGTTTTGTCATTGTTGATAGTTGTATTAATTTACGTTGTGATTATGAAGTGTATATTATTATGTGCTTGAATTACATACTCGTAAACTTGAATACATTGTTATAGTTGATAGTTAACATTATTGTTGTGATGCAAATTGCTTATATTGAGAAGTGGTGAATTGTGTATGATTTACCTTTGCTATATGTATTATCATACTTTCCTTTATAATGTTTGATATCTCACCCCTTTTGCTGATGTTTCCCCTACCATGGGAAATGGGCAGGTACTCAAGTATAGCTATGGAAGTTTGTAGCTTTATCGTGTCCGGTTAGTGTGTCGCTCTGATACGTAGCACTCGGGGGGTTGTCTATATTGTTGTTTCTATGTTGTTCATGTTTTAGTTGTTGAGTTTCAAATTGGATAATGGGAAGTACTATGGTGTTTGAAGTTGTTTCCGATTAAATAAAATGATTTGTTTATAATGCCGAATGTTATGATTCCGCTGCATATTAAAATGAAGTTGGTTTGTCTAAGAGCTGTTATAAGTTGTTTTGTCCTTCTCTGAGATTAAAGTGCTATATATCTGTTTATGAGTTATTTATATGAAGTAAATGTGATATCCCAAATACTTGTTGATAGTTTTTAAAATACTCTGATTTCTCGCATGATATTTTCGGGTAGAGTTTGGGGTGTTACATAAGTGGTATCAGAGCAGGTCGGTCCGTCCGGCCAAGTTGTCGAGTCAGTTGAGTTGTGAGACAGTTGAATATTGTCAGTTATTTATTCCTTAGTACGCGACATGTGTGTGAAACACTGTTGGTACTTGTTCGTTTTGTTGCAGGGTTAGTTTGAGCGAAGTGGGGGAGAAGCTGTGCTTCTCGGATATGTTTCAGTTGTTAGTTGTTGGTGCAATATATTGCTTAAGGAGACAGAGCAAGCAATGTAGAAGTTTGTTGGTTTCCGAATTCGAAGGTAACTTAGATTTAAGATTTTGGTTGTTTAACAAGTTGGAACGTCTTGGAATAAGGGTAATTGTTATAAGATGGAATTTAGGAAGTTGCCATATTCAGCATTATTGGTGGACTGTGAAGTTATCAGTTTAAGTAACTGTTGCGTAGGAAGTTGACGTAAGAATAATGATTAAGTGACGGATTACGGTAGACCTTGTCAAGGGATCCTTGGCAAGAGATTGGAAAAGTTGTCGAAGTTGTTGGAACATTCAAGTCGGAGTTAGAAATGCGAAGGGACGAGTATGATTCCAAGAATAAAAAGTGTTGATAATGGTGCAAAGGAATTATGTTCTAATGTTATCAGAATGGGAGTGTTAGCATGTTCTGATGATTTTGGGAGTTATTGAAGTATGGTACTTTTGGTGACGTAAAGGATTCTATTGCAGTTGAGTAACGATGGTTTACGCTACCATTATGGTTGTCGGCTATCTATTGACAAATTGAGGAACTGATCACCCTTAATCTCTTGTTGATAGTAGACGGGATCGTATTGGAATGAGATAGACTTGTCTTACCAGCTTGATAATATTGGAAGTGAATGAGTCTGTGCAAGATGGTGCAATGTTGTTTAGGTTGTTTGCAACTTTGGATGTTCATGAGGAAAGAACGATTGAGGAATTGTCGATAGTTGGCGCATTTGCATAAGTGTTTCCTGAAGATGTAAGTGATTTGCCGCCGGAAAGAAAAGTTGAGTTTTCGACCGATTTAGTTCCTGGAACTAGTCCTGTATCAGTGGCTCCATATAGGATGTCTGCTTCTGATGTTCAAAGAGTTGAAGAGTCAACTTGAAGATTTGTTTGAGGAGAGGTTAATTCGTTCGAGTGTGTCGCCATGAGGTGCATCTGTTTTTGTTGGTTAAGAAGAAGGAAAGTTTTCCAAGGCTTTGTGTTGAAGCAAAAAGGACAAGGTGTAACTTATGCTTCAAGGCAACTTAAGATTCATGAGAGGAATTATCCGACGCAATATTTTTAGTTGGTCGCCGTTGTTTTTGTTTTAAAACTTTGAAGGCACTACTTATTTGGATCGAGATTCGATGTGTATAGTGACTACAAGAGTTTGAAGTATTTGCTTGATCAGAAAGAGTTGAATATGAGACAGAGAAGATGGTTGGAATTCTTGAAGGACTAGGATTTTGGTTTGAATTACCATCTGATAGAAGCGAACGTTGTAGCCAATGCATTGAGTAGGAAATAATTGCATATGTGTATGTTGATGATTCAAGAATTGGAATTGTTGGAATAATTTCGAGATTTGAGTTTGGTATGTTGAAGCTTACTTATGGTATTCTTGATGAGATTAGAGAATGTCAGAAATCGGATTTGAAATTGGTTGATAAGATGACATTGATTGATTGAGGATAAGGTGATAATTTTCGGATTGATGAGAACGGTGTCATTAGATGTCGTGATTGAATTTGTATTCCTGATGTTTCGGATTTGAAAAAGAGAATTTTTGGATGAAGGGAATCGAAGTGGTTGAGTAATTATCCTGTTTCTACTAAGAAGTATCAAGACTTGAGAAAGTTATTTTGGTGGCGAGGTATGAAGAAGGATATTGCGGAATTTGTGTATTCGTGTTTGACTTGTCAGAAGTCAAAGATTGAACATCAGAAATCGTCTGGTTTGATGCAACCGTTGTCCATTCCTGAGTGGAAGTGGGATAGCATTTCTATGGATTTTGTTTTGGGTTTGTCGAAGACATCGAGTAATTGTGAGCCAATTTGGGTCATTGTAGATGGATTGACGAATTTTGCTCACTCTATTCCGATAAGCATGGATTATCCGATGGAGAGACTTGCAAAGTTGTATTTTGAAAAGATTGTGAGTTGGCATGGTATTCCGTCGAGTGTTGTTTCTGATAGAGATCCGAAGTTTACTTCTAGATTTTGGAAAGTTTTGCAGAGTGCTTTGATTATTAAGTTATGTTTGAGTTCTGTTTATCATCCGCAAGCTAATGGTCAAACGGAGAAGACGATTCAGTAGCTTGAGGATCTTTTGAGAACTTGTATTTTGAAGCTTTGTATGGTCGAAGGTGTGGAACGCCTTTGTATTCGTGTGGGTCTGGAGAGAGTAAGTGTAGTTTTGGCGATGAGATGGTTGTGTCGATTGTATTTTCGAGGACGAAAATATTCTAAGTGGGGGAGAGTTGTAACATCCCGATTTTTATTAATATTTTTATTAATTATATTAGTAATTATATTATTTGGTGTTTTTAATAATTACTTATTTATTTAGTTATTATGTGATATAATAATTATTTAAGTATTTAATTATGTGAGTGTTTGTGTTGTTTGACTTAATTGAGTTATTAGAGAGATATAACTAAATGGGCCTAAGTGATAGAAACATAATGGTTGGATTGGTGGGTTAAGCCCAATTGACATAAGTGAGATAGTAAGAGAAGGTTAGGGTTTTAGAGGTTACTATTTTCATTTGGGGGAAAAGATAGGAAGAAGAGAAAAGAGGCAAAAGGGAAGAGAACAATGGTGGAAGAGAAAAGCTAGAAGAAACCCCATTTTCGCAGCTATGTTTCAGCAAAGAGTCACCTTAGCAAAACAGACGTATCTCTCAATCCAACCGTTGGATCGTTGCGGTACTTGGACACAACGTTCCTGACCCATAGAGGTGTGTCTCCAAATGATGTTAGAAAGGATTTATTTTGGAGAAAAGCTTAGAGCTATGGTGAAAGAGTCCATATTTACCAAGGTAAGGGTGGGGTTCTTTCATGCTAAAGGGTTGTATGATAGTATGTTATGGTGGGTTTGATTCTATACTTTGATATCCATGTTCTTCTATGTTGCAATTTTGGATATTTGATGATTTGTTGTAATGTGATGATATAAATGTGATAAGTTGTGTGCAATTGATAATCTATGTGTATTAGATTGTTGTGTATGTTATGGGTAAACCATTGATAGTGAAATAATGAGTTTTGTTGTAGAATTGGAAAATAATGGAATAGAAATATAATAGTTGAATTGAAATTAATATAGTTTGATTATTAATTGGATAGTTAAATTATTAATTGAATTGATTCCAATAAGTCT
Organism: Vicia villosa; assembly: GCF_029867415.1. NCBI lineage: Eukaryota > Viridiplantae > Streptophyta > Magnoliopsida > Fabales > Fabaceae > Vicia > Vicia villosa. The sequence continues at coordinate 137,811 of NW_026705248.1, read as the reverse complement.
ATGTGATTGGAATATACTTGGACTTTGACCAATTATTCGGTTTATCGGTAAATTACGGTATTTTGAGAAATTGACCGTAATTGTGTTTTGGTTGAATACTCAAGTTGAGAATAATATATTGTTATGCCAATGATGTTGTTTTGATAATTAACATTATTTCTAATTGATTTAGTTGATGATTGAAATTCGATTTGATTTACTTGATATATTGGCATATTGAGATTATTTTGATACTTGACCAAAAATTATGATTTCGGTTTGGATGGCTTTGTTGCGAATAATGTTGTGATTACCAATATGATTATTATTGTGCACTGTTATGTGATTAACCTTATGGTATGAATCCTAGCTAATTGTGGTTAGTTTAGTGGATTATGATGATAATTGCGATGACTGTGTTAATATGTGAAATTGAGTAATTGTGCCGATGTGCCGAAACATGATGATAATTGTAATGATCTTGATGATATGTGAATTGTATATTTGTGACGATTTTGTGAATACGTGATGTTGTATATATTTGTGAGGATGATTTTGTGACTAAGTGAAGATGAAATATTATGGTGACGTGAATTACCTCGTATAAATGGTAATTGATTGTGATATAGGCTTATGCCTCGTGACGATATGTGATTGTGATGAGTATGTTGTGTTTTCTTGTTTGTCGAGTCGCATTTCATATGCATACTCTGTGACGGCCTGGATTGGCAAACTAGTGACGAAGGCTTATGCCTTGTGCCTCTGAATTAGGCAATTGGTGACGGGGGCTGAAGCTCCGATTGGTACCACATGCATATGCACAGTCGAGTCGCATATTGAGTCGCATTTTGAATTATCGTGTTTATGAAGTGAATGCTATGATGTGTGAATGCATAGTTTGCGAAGTTGAATTCATTTGATATGAATTGTTGATGTGTGTAGATGTGATATATGTAAATGAAACGTATATGATGAGAATGTGAATATATATATATATATATATATATATATATATATATATATATATATGTGTGTGTATTAATGATATATGTATATATGTGAAATATATGAACCATGTTTTGTCATTGTTGATAGTTGTATTAATTTACGTTGTGATTATGAAGTGTATATTATTATGTGCTTGAATTACATACTCGTAAACTTGAATACATTGTTATAGTTGATAGTTAACATTATTGTTGTGATGCAAATTGCTTATATTGAGAAGTGGTGAATTGTGTATGATTTACCTTTGCTATATGTATTATCATACTTTCCTTTATAATGTTTGATATCTCACCCCTTCTGCTGATGTTTCCCCTACCATGGGAAATGGGCAGGTACTCAAGTATAGCTATGGAAATTTGTAGCTTTATCGTGTCCGGTTGGTGTGTCGCTCTGATACGTAGCACTCGGGGGTTGTCTATATTGTTGTTTCTATGTTGTTCATGTTTTAGTTGTTGAGTTTCAAATTGGATAATGAGAAGTACTATGATGTTTGAAGTTGTTTCCGATTAAATAAAATGATTTGTTTATAAAGCCGAATGTTATGATTCCGCTGCATATTAAAATGAAGTTGGTTTGTCTAAGAGCTGTTATAAGTTGTTTTGTGCTTCTCTGAGATTAAAGTGCTATGTATCTGTTTATGAGTTATTTATATGAAGTAAATGTGATATCCCAAATGCTTGTTGATAGTTTTTAAAATACTCTGATTTCTCGCATGATATTTTCGGGTAGAGTTTGGGGTGTTACAATGTACTCATCCATAAATGGGAAAAATATGTGCATCATAACAATGATGTTTCAAAAGGACCACATACATTTGAGTAAACCGCATCAAGTTTTCCATTGGCTCTCATAGGACTCTAAGAAATTAATGATTTCATAGGTTTCTTGCTTAACAAGCAATTATTACACACATCTAGAAGGAGCTTAATTTTGAGCAAGCCATGTACCATACCCGTGCTTCATCGCCAATAACCTAATATGCAAAAAAAAGCGAGAGTCAAAATTGACTTTGATTTGAAATGTTCTACTATAAAATAAAGAAGACCTTACTAATTGTTTGGTAATTTTCATCAAAGACCTTTGTTTGATTGTCTTCAAGGTGCATTGTGTTTCCCTTCTCTAGTAATTAACCCTACTAACCAAATTACTCTTCATGCTTGGAACTTATAGTACAACAGTGACGAATGCTTGATGACTTTTCCTTCCCTTGATCAACATATCTCTTACTTCCTTTCATGGAATCATCCTATTGTCTGAAAATATGATCTTGATTTTTCTAGACTTATCAAAGTTCACAAGTCATTCTAATATTTCTAAGATGTGTTATTTCGATGGTAAGAGTTTGACTTTATAATATCAAGAGAAATATAGTTCAAATCTCACCTTAAACAACTATAAAATTATAATTTGTATCACCACTATTGATAATAGTAATTTCTCCTTCTCCGATTTTATAAAAACAAAACTCTGGAAGTAGTAAATATAGGATTATATCTCTTATAAAATAAGTGAAGAGTATGTGTGAAATAGATATACATACATTGATTTTTATAGGAGGTTCCACAAAAGTGTGGTACGCATCAATATCAACCCCATGTTTTGCTAGATAGTCCGCACAAGCATTCTCCTTCCTAAGAGTGTGACATATTTGAACTCGCAATTTCCTAGTGAGAAGTTCTTTAATATTAAGAAGAATCCTGACATGATGTCAAACATTGACAGACCTTGAGATAAGTTTGATAGCAGAGTTGGAGTTAAAATAACATATTAGGTCTTTAATGTAGATATCTACTTGATGAGTACTGATTAGATTTGAAATATTTGTAGATATTCGAAAAAAGTCACTTTCGATAAAAAAGTCTCTCTCCCCTAACATTTAAAAAAAATTACACAAACTAAAAATACACATATACTAGTTTTCTCAGATCATCTTCATCTTTCATCATCTCAAATACAATAGAAAATATATTGATATAGAATTATTCACATTAAAAATTAAAATAATATTTCATTTTAAGCAAATCAATTATACAAATATGACCACTAAATAAAAAAAGGGAATGAGTAACTATGTTTACTAAATAAAACATATAATGTCTTCATGAAAAATGGTTTCAATTGAATAGAAGAGATTATTAAAATATAAACTCCCGAAGAGTATTTCAAGAATAATTTTATTAAATATGATATAATTAAAATTTACTACATTATAGATATGATTTCTTTTAAATATAAAATATAAGATTTTATTTTTTATTTTCTCTCACTATATATATATATATATATATATATATATATATATATATATATATATATATATATATATATATATATATATATATATATATATATATATATATATATATATATATATATATATATATATATATATATATATATATAAGATTTTATTTTGTTACTTTCTCTCACTATACAGATATAAAATAAAAGATTTTATTTTTTTACTTTCTGTCACTAAATATGTCTCATAATAATCATAAAAAAAAATATTACATAAAATATTTAGCTTAGCAAAAACACCACCATAAACTCATACATACAAAAAGAAAGATTATTCTAGTTCCAAACATAACATAAAATATACCATCTATCAAAATTAATTTTTTTACTCAAAATGTACACTTTAATTAACATGTACATCATTCTAAATTATTATTCTTTATTTTATATTAATAATAATTATAGTAATAATAATAACTAATAAAAATAGTTTATTAAAATTAAATATTATTATTATTATTTGCATTTAATATCTTTTCTTATTTTAATAAAATGATGAAATTTATTGCAGGATATTGGAAACAGAAATAAGTAGATAGAAATGAAGGTGAAGTTATTAGCACATTTATGAATGAAAAAAGAAGAACACCATACAATAGTACAAGTATTGAATTTATAATGAATGAAATTCAGAGTTTATTCAAATTAAAAACTCAGAGCTACTACGTACTCAACACTCTCTGTTGAGCCATTAAAACAAACCGATCCACATCGATACATTTAACACAATAGAATTAAAAGCTTCTCAACACCTTCGGCTATTAAATCAACCAAGTCCTATGAGTTACCCAAAATATGTACACAAATTTATTGTTCTTTCTTTCTCTCTCCTAAATAAATGTTCAGAACAACCACTCTCCATCTTCTTCCCTGAATTCATGCAGCTACATTTCATGCTCATTACATACATGTCCACTTTCAAATTTGCTTTAATGTTATGTGCCTACTTGAAACAAACAATACAATGTAATTGTCGCTATATACAGCTGAACCATATATTTAAGAAAAATGCAATTGTAGGTTTTCACGTGTTTGAACATACTAAATACAAATAAATGGCTGATCATGATATGGTTTGAAATCTTGTCTTAGGTATCTTAATATAGTCTTGATTATCCATAGTTAATTTTCAATTTTAATAGGATTATATATATATATATATATATATATATATATATATATATATATATATATATATATATATATATATATATATATATATATATATATATATATATATATATATATATATATATATATATATATATATATATATGGGGATGTATCAAGTAGGAGTGTTTTTAAAATAGGAGATAGAATGATTAAATGATAACCATTAGATTAGATATTTAATCTTGATGAACATTAATTGTTTATACTTGCATGTGACTTCATCAAGATCAAAAATCTAATCCAATGATTATCGTTTAGTCCTCCTATCTCCTATTTTAAAAACACGTAGAAATTGAATAAGTTTGGGTTCTGGGCGGCGGTGTGAGCTTCCACTGACAAAGTGGAGATGGATTTGCAAGCTTAGTACTTAATGTTCAAACCACTGAATAAGTGACAACATATTGTGAGTGTGTGAATGAAAGAATACCTGAAATGATATGTGCTAGATTTTATATAGTGTGGACAGTTAGAGTCATCCTAGTGTGATCTAGTGTCTCATGGGAATCGTTAGATTATATCTGACGATGGTGAACGCTCAAAATTATCAATGTCTTAGCACACACATTCTTAAACTTTTCTTCCGCGTGATTAAGATTTACTGTCTTTGGGCTTGTGGACAAACCTTGGCCCATTATATATATATATATATATATATATATATATATATATATATATATATATATATATATACTATTTATGACGAAACTTTCACCTCAGCCAGAAAAAAAAGAGGTATTATGCCTAGACGCGCTATATTATATTTTTTTATAATAATAAAAACAACTTATTCCCTCGATTTTTAAGAAAACTGAGGGAAAAAACAAATCACGACACGTTTTGAATCCCACCTTTTACAGTTTATGTTTCTATTTGTTTATAAGTGTAAACTAAATGAACTAACCCTTCGATTTTTCGATATAACCGAGAGATCAAATAATCAGATTTCACTATTTAACTTAATTCTCACTTATATGAAGTTGTCCCAAACTCGCACGCATAATTCTTTAGGATGGATTGCAAGACAGAAAAATCTTCAATGTTCTTTTATCTAGAACAAAACATTTTTTCTGCCCTTGCAATCTATCTAACATAATGGTGTTGTTGTTGTTGTATTTTTGCTCATTTGATAGATTGCAAGTGCAGAAAATCATTCTTGCTTTAAAGATTTGTTGTACATTTCCAACCAAAGAAATAGTACGACATTTCTTGTTTAGTATTCTCTCTTCAAACAAACAGAGTGCTAAAAAATAGTGAATTTGAATGCAAAATTCTCACATTCAAGCATCATTATTTTAGAAGTTGGAACTTAAATAGAGAAGGGAGCTTCAACTTACACAAAGAAGAGAGCTTAACCTTTGAAAACATTTGTTGTAAATAATTTATCTTAATATTCTGTGTAAATAATGTAATATTTAAAAAAAGAAATATTCACCTCGGTTTTAATCCAAAAGCAAGGTGATAGTTTAAAGGAGATGATAATTCATCTGGTTTTATAGTTAAACAGAGGGATATAATAATCATATTTTACTATAAAAATACTTGTTAAACAAATTTTACCCTAATCCTTAATAATATAAAGCCTCCCCAAAGAGAGGAAATATTTACCACCGCTACAACATATCTTTGGGATGGATTGCAAGTGTAGAAAATAAAAATTCTCATTGGCCCTGGAAACAGATCTCTAGCATCTTGCATGGGACCTCTAGCATCTAAATCTTTATATCATCGAAAATTTATTGCATACAATGTATTTTCAATATTCTATGAAAACAATGTAGTTAAAAAAAATAAAATGTGCATTCACCTCGGTGATTTGTCATGATCGAGGTGATAGTTAAACGTTTTTTTCTATACTATATACACGGCCTTAACAAATCTTTGCTGTCCATTTAATGATTATCAACGCTCAAGATGTTTCCATTAGTTATCCGCGTGAAACCTAAGCGACATATGAAGTGCTTGAAACCTAAGGATGTGTGGAAAAGTTCTCTATGATGGATTGCAAGAGCAGAAAATTTTATGGGTTCAAGGTTTATTTTCTTAAATATTTATTCAAACTGAAAAATGATTTTATTTTTGATATTAATTATCTTACTCTTTTTTTCATCAGAAACAATTGCATGTAAGATCCAATAGAAGATCTTCGCCAAGATTCAATAATTCAAAGATCTAAAGTTTAAATCTTGAGGGAATTTGAGTTTTATCTAGATCCCTAGGGCGTTTGATTTTTATATTGAACTCTAGAGAATTTGACTTTTGTTTTAATTTTAATATTTCGTGTAAACAAATCAAAATTTTGAGTAAATAATGTAACAACTTTAAAAAATAATAATAATCATACCCATCGATTTTTTTGAATATACCCAGATAAAAGATACACTAGTTTTAAAAATAATAAAAGTGCAACTGTTGGGATTCGAACCCATGTGCACATAACTATACCCCTCGATTTTAAATCACCGAAGTGTTTGTGGAAACTTTTCATGACGCCCTTCGTTACCTTGTACTTTAGTCGAGGTAAAAGGCATTTCACGGTCTTTCAATTATTTTATTTCAACAAATAAATTTAATGATTGATATTTAAGTCAAATTAGATAGTTCACAATTATAATTAAGTTGCTAGATTTAAAATTTGTATCAAAGAAACGTATAAACACATTAAAGAAACGTAAAACCACCTATAAAGGCTTTTTAAGGCTTGGATAATTGAATAGGGAACTGTTTGATCAATTAGAATCACTTTTTATAAAGGATAAAGAATTATCCCTAGTGCTATAATCAATTATTTCAATTTGTAACAATTACAATCGATTGGAATAAGTCTCTTATATTGGAATAAGTCTCTTATATCCCTGGTTCTTCCTCTATGATTTGATTTCAATTAACTCATGATCTGGTTCTAGATTTTCCTCCAGATTTGTCTTCTCTAAAATACTTGCACGATCAACAACTTCTACATCTACTATTATAGCATTAGATTTGTCAAAGGTAACATGAAGTGATTCTTTTGTTGTTAGATTTATTTTGTTAAAGATTCTAAAAGCTTTACTAGAAGTGGAATATCCATTATATATGCCTTCATTAGCTATCACGTCAAATTTTCTGAGGTTATTATTCCCATTGTTAAGGATAAAGCATTTGCAACTAAAGACATGTAAGTGAGAGAAATTCAGTTTTCTTCCTTTGTATAGGTCATAAGGCGTTCGCTTTACAAATTGTCTTATTAAGACATGATTCACAACATAGCAAGTGATGCTTACAACATCAGCCCAAAAATATTTATAAAAATTGTCTTATTGAGCATCATCCTCACAAGCTCTACCAAAGACCAATTTTTCCTCTCTACTACCTCATTTTGTTGGGGAGCTCGTGGAGTGGAAAAGGTGTGCCAAATACCATTTGTTATAGATGAAGGTGGAGAAAAACACAAGAAAGGGGGGATTGAATTGTGTTCTTTATCAATTAAAATTCACTTTCTTTTTCTTAACGTCTTTTCTTTCACTTAATCATCTATTGGATTATGCTTTGGTGTTGCGGAAGCATGAAGAAGTAGAAATGCATAACCAATTAGATATTCATTATAACTTATGTTTGTCATCAGAACTTCTGACTTTCTCAGTACAGTTCTGAGGAGCTTTTCCGTGAATGTTCTAAGTTAAAATGATATGTGCAGAAAGTAAAAGACACATTCATTTTTATCCTGGTTCACCTTCTAACTAAGGCTACCTCCAATCCACCTTCTTCAGGTGATTTGCCTCTCAACAGAGGTCTTAATCCACTATAACCAATTCTGATTACAACTGCACAATTCTCCGTCGTGACTAACCATCCTGCACAGCCAACTGCTGTGACTAACCATCTGGACAATGACCCGTTCAGTGATCTCCGCGAGATATAACGTCCATTGACTCAGGAACCTTGCACAAACCAACTGCTCGTGACTAACCCCTAGTTGACTGAACCGTTCACTGATCCCAGCGAGATATAACGTTCATCACACTAGTAACCTACACAGCTACCTGCTGTGACTGACTCCCGCACAGCCAACTGCCGTGACTAACTTTTGATAATGAACCGTTCAGGGATCCTAGCAGGATATAACGTTCATCTATCTTATGGAGATTACAGGTGTGCTTCTTAAATAAGTAGATGGTCTCCTATACTCAATACATATGTTTACGACTCACTGACTAGAAGTCACTTCTGGAGCCTAAACAATCTATCAGAAGTTTCCTAAGATATAACACACTCTGAGCAACAACTCTATGTGTTTTACAATTAATTACAAGAATAATACAAAATCTTGTAGTCTTCTATTCTTGAACTTCTAGATGAGATCTTCTTCATCTTCTTACAAGCATATTAAGAGACAAAGCTCTTGCTGGTTGCTTCTGTCTTGATCTTCATCTTCTTCTTAGATACTGATCATTAAGCTGGTTTCAACAGATGACACATTGATCAACATTAGTAAACATGAAACACTCTACGAGTAACAACTCAGTGTATTCAGTTTCCTCTACTTTTCAACATGATCAATTAGTGCTTGATCAAGTATTCTTGGATGTCTTCAATTCTCCTCAATCGAGCATTCTTCAAGGAATGCAGGTTCAACTTCTTCATCCTTTGAGAGTATCATCGTGGTAGGCATATGATGTATATTTCCTCATTTAATCATCATACACATAGTGTATGTTGCCTCTTAATGGAGCAGTTAAATTAGCTTGTCAGCTTTCATGTTCATGCTCTCCAGTTCCATCTTTCTTCACACATGAATTGTTTAGTGTATAACAACACTGTGGATTGATCACATACATAGTATGTGTTGCCTCTTGTGTATCTTCTGATGTGTTTTTGCTTTCTCACACATTTTCTCTCTCTTGTACAATACATGCATATGATGAGTGCATTTCAACACCGTTGCTTATCACATACAGAGTATGTGTTGCCTCTTGTAACTTCTGATGCATGTCTTCATATTTCTTAAGTTTGATGTACATGCTTCATCTGCTTCATCTGCAGATGCACAAATGCATTCTACGGATTCTTCTCTTCTTCTTCTTTTGTGCAGAATATATCTTTGATTGCACACTTTATTCTTGTCTCCATGGATGATCCTCACTGGATATTTTATTTTTCTCTCCGGATCCATTCAAGGGATGAATGATCACTCACTCTCCATTCAGGATAGATTGATTCCTCACTCGGTGCAGGATGGATGGATTCCATACACGATGGTCACTCCATACACTTCAAGTTTGAAGATTGGTTCTATTTATAGCTTGATGAGTGTTACCGTTAGAATCTAGCCGTTGAGATTTGTTTGAATATTTATTTGAAAGCTCCGTCTCGTATGATCCTTTAATGACAAGTCTTGCTTTTTGCAAAAACCTTATCTTCAGCATGATGATTTTAGTTGATGGCGTGCTTCTCTAGTTAAGCTTATTTTTCCAACATGCTGCATGTGACTTGCTTCTTCTTTTGGCCTTAGGAGTTGATCATTTTAATGTTGCAACCATTTTACTTATGATGATGTTTCTAACGTCCCTCCCTTAGATTCTAAGCTCTTTATATTTTACTTAATTTATATGCTGAGTTGTAGATTCTTCATTGGCGTGACTTCTGCTGATGTTTGTATATTATATGTCACTGTCGTAGTCTTCAGAACTTGTAGCTTCAGAACTTCTGATCTTCATACTTGTGTGATCTTCTGATGTTTGCAAAGCTTCTTTTGGTTGATCTTTCTTGTTTATTTCCTTGCAGCTTCTGATGTACTTTCTGATTGAGACTGTTGTATGTAGACCTTGATATTGCTTGTTCTTCTGAATGATCTTGTTTCTCATTATTGCTTCACTTGCTTCTGATCTGTGATCTTTGGCTTTGCTTGATATGCTCTTAATCAGAACATCTGATGAATGATATTTAGCTTCGTCAATCTTTTGGATGTTTCGGATGTAGTTGTACTCACAAAATATATGTTCTTTATCATCAAAACCATATTCTGAACATAGATTCTCAATCTTGTTCTAACAATAGAATATTTTGAATTCTTCATTTTGGAATTCTCCACCATGGTCACTTCTTATGGATACAATACTTACACATTTTCGTTCTGGATAACCTTGACTATTTTCTAAGATAAGAATAATGTCCAGGTATAGTTAGAGTAATCATCCACAATTACAAGAGTGTGCACATTTCCACCTAGACTTACAATTCTATATGGGTAAAAAAGGTCTGTGTGAAGTAGTAGCAAGGGCCGATCAGTATAAACTATATTTTTAGATTTAAAATAGGCCCTTACTTGCTTTCCTTTTTGGAATGCATCACATAATTTGTTTTTTTTCAAATTGTAAGTCTGGCAGACCGTCTATGAGATCTTTATGGACCAATTTGTTCAAGTGATGCATGTGGACGTTGTAACAGCCCGTTTTTATGGTATTTATTTTATTATAATATTTTATACTCTTTGGTGTGTTAATTAATTATTTAATCATTATGAAATATAATTATTAATTTAATTAATTAAACTCGAGTGCATTTGTGTTAAATAGAGTTAATTAAGTTATTAGAGAGTTATATTAATTGGGCCTATTTGTTGGAGTTATAAGCAATTAGGAGGTGTTATTCATTTTAAAGCCCAATATAATAAATAAAGATAGTAAGAGAGGAAATGAGGAGTAGGAGCATCATTTTCATTTTTCTGGTTTAAAGAATAGAAGTGGAGGAGAGGAACAAGAAGATGAGCTAGGGTTTTGGAGGAGAAATCAAGAGGTAAGGGGGAGAATCCCTAATCATTGTGGGCTAGTATAATGGGGTGAATGGTATATTAACATAGTTATATTTGTTCATAGTGAATCTTATAAAATATGTGTTTGAATCTCTATTAGTGTACTGAAATCGGTAGAGAAATGGGAATTTTAGACCAAAATTAATACTGGAAACGAACACTCCTGTGTTCATATACTTATGAAAGCGAAATAGAAATGGAGTATAGGTTAGAGAACCGAATGACATCACCACAAGTGTTGATGACCGACGGCAGTTTGCTATGCAGGGCGAGAAACGTGTCGTGCTCCATTTTGTTGCTTTCCTTTATTTATTACTTGGCTGCTAATGATTCCTCTTGGCCAATTAGTAATGTGAGCCACATTATATTTTATTGAATATAAAATGCTGTTGTAGAATTACTTACAAACATGAAACACCAATACACTTGTTGATAGAAAGTGAAAATATAAGTCACCAACATACTTCATTGATGGGACTCGCTACAGTTCCTAGCTAGAGTCACATGACAACTTAAACCACCACTTTCTACTTAATGAAAACACGGCCACTGTTCATTGTTTCTGGCCAATTGAAGAAACCGAAAACACCACCACTTGCTTTTGAATGAACATGCCATAGTGATGTACCATTGGCCATTGATCCAAATAAAAATGTGAACAACCATCACACTTCATTAGTGGGCATATATGATAAATATATATTTAGATTAATTGGTAAATAGGCATGTTTGAATGGAATTGACTTCTATGTAAGATAATATGTTCCTAATAAAGATAGTAATTGGATTGTATTTCTATTATGGTCCTAAAATTGAAATTTAGGAATAGCTAGATGATAAAAATACTAATGTCTTGTTGGTTTAATATGGAAGTGAGTAAACCATATAAAATTGACAAATTGTGAGTTAACATATGATAGTGTTAATTACTAGTGTTAATTGGAATGGTGGATTGGAATTGTGTGTTGACTATCATATGTGAATAATGCTTATGTGATGAGAATGTGGTGTACAATATTATGGATAATTCATAGAGTGGATTATTGTGATATGCTAAATATTAAGATGGTAGAGATGATCTTAATTGCATATGTTTGTTAACATTGTACATACATTCATATCATGGCGTGCCTTGAAACAAAGGTGGTTTGCTTTGAAACAAAAGCGAGGCTTAGATTCTAGAGTGAATCGGAAGCGGTAGACTATATGTTTACATTTTGGTGGGCTTTGGTCTTGTCCGGATCGAAAGCGTGGCTTGGATTCTAGATATTGAATCGGAAAGCGGTGAAACCTTGGGTTCACAATTCGGTACCACATGCATAGCGTCACATATCTTGCATTGAGTCACATTAAAATTATGCGATAATTGAGTATGTGAAGTTGATGTAGTTGTGATATGTGTATGAGTTTGATAATTGAAACGAGTGAAGTTTGAATACATATTTGATTAAATGTGTGAATATGTGATAATTATGATTGTGTACTTAGTTGAGAATATAATAGTAGAATTGAAATATTATACTATTTAAGCTTGTTGTATACTCGATAACATGTGAAATATGGGTTGATTACTATTATCTACATGGTTATACATAGTATGATTAATTACTTGAAGTGTTTATTTAACCATTGTATTCCGTTATACTTTCTTCATAATGGTTCGTATTCTCACTCTTCTGTTTTAATGTTTCCCTCGTTTGGCGACATGCAGGTTCTGGAGTTTAGTAGCCGCGGGTGACCTAGCCGGAGGTTCTTCCTTGGTTATTGGAGACTAGGTAGTGAGTCGATGATCTGGTCATGTAACACTGGGTAGACTAAGTGTATTGAACTCATGTTATATTGCTCATGTATTATGCTATGACTTATGAACTTATTTGTTGGTTACTCGTCATTTTGAGAGGCTTATAAGCGAAACCTTTGATTATGTCTTATGTTGAATTGAGACCATTAATGGATGTATAATCATGGTATGGGACATGAATCATTATGAATCACATGAGTATCATATTTTCCGCTGTGAATGCATATCCAGGTTAAATTGTGATTTTATATAGAGTGTTATTAAAATGACCAGGTGTAGTATGTTGTGTAAATAAATGCTGTCAGTTTTTCTAAAGGCTTTTAGTTCTTCTAAGAGCATCGATGTGACACCCTTTTGAATTATATGCATGCTATACTCTGATTATATGTTAAACATTTTGGGGTATAAAAAGGGGTGTTACAGACGTGAGCTACTCTTATATGCCATAGCCATGATTCTTCCTTGTTACTTAGGAGACACACATCACTTGAAAGAGTCTTATTTAAGTTTATTGTGTAGGTATTTCCAGTTCTTGAGCTTGTAAATGGAGTTTCATTTTATCTAGATTTTATGACCCTACAACTAGAAGATTCAAAGAATACATTGTTAACTTTGTCATATAATTGATTTATGCTAAGTAAGTTATGCTTATGCCCTTTTACCAATAGAACTTCCCCAATCGTTGTATTGTAGGACTTACCAACGGTTCCAACCCCTAGAAAATTTCCCTTATTATCATCCCCATAGGAGATAAATCCTCCTTCTATAGGAAACAAGGTGGAGAATTAGGTTTTGTAATATGTCATATGCTTTGAACAATTGCTATCAAGATAACATTTAGTGTTTGAGACTGTAAAGAATTCATACAAAGATAATGTTAGACCTTAACTTTATGTACCAATATTATCTTGGGCCCTTGTTTGTTAGTTTCATAAACATTTTTCTTCTTTGTTTTTAGAAATATAGGCATTTTCAAGTTTAGACAACATTTTTGCTTTGTGTTCACAGTGTTTGTTATAAAGCTATGAAGGAGGATGTCCTTTGTTACTTTCATGACTTTTCTTGATGAAACAAAACATTATGATATGTCCCTATTTTTTGCGATAGTTGCCTTTTATAGTTTTACAATGATAGTTGCAATATGTCCCTATTTTAGAGTTACTACAAAAGTTATTTAAGTTTTTATTGTTATTATTTGGTTCATATCCTAGGCCAATTTGTTATAGGATGCTCTTTGATTACCTATCAAAGAGTTTAAGTTATCTATTTCTTTGGTGAACTTGACAAGTATTTTTTGAAGATCGCAAATTTCATTTTTTTAAAGCTGTTTCATTTATCACAATTGTCAAGTTCATCGTATTCTCTTGAAATGGAAGGACTTTGAACTAAATCATTTTGTTTCTTTCTAAGGAGTACTATATCTATTTAAATGGTTTTATTTTTAAGTTCAAGAGAGGAGATAGTATTTTTAGATGCATAAATATTTTTTTTAGTTCATTTATTTTTTTTGTTAGTTTCTTGCATATTCCAAAGAGATCGTGATAAGAGAACTGAGAGTTTTCCTCATTATCTTGATGGTTTTCCATAAGACAGATGTTGGCTTTTACTTCTTATTCATCGTCCGAGGATTCCATATCATTGTCTTCTCATGAAACATATGCTTTATTCCTTTTCTAAGTTTTTCTAAAATTTTGATTAGCCTTTCTTAATAGGGGACAATATGGTTTGATATGACATTTCTTTTCACAATTGTAGCATGTTGGAATGAATGGTGTTTTCTCTTTATCTTTATCATGTTCTACCTTCCGTGTCTTCTCATTCTTCATGAATATCTTGAAGTTCTGTATTATGAGATCCATGTCACCATCAGAATCAGATTCCTCAAATTTAAGTGCTAGACTTTTGTTTTTATTTTCTCCTTTTTCATCTATGGCAAGCCTTTTGAGTTTCATGTTATGCAATTTTCCAAAGAAAGTATGTATGTTCATAGTCGTTAAATCCTTAGATTTAAAAATCGTAGTGACATTGGGTTGCCAACTACGATTTAGGAATCTAAGAATTTTTATGCCAAGGAAGTGTGGGACACTCTTGAGATGATCTATGAAGTCTCTCCATGTATAAATCAAGATCGGATGAATATACGATTCCAAGAAGTTGAAACACCAAATGAATGTGAATTTTATATTCGTAGATGGTGTTCAACCATTAAAAATATATGAGGACATGTTGAAACCTTTATGACTAACAAATATCTAAGAGTTAAGAATTGGAATCAGAAATATAATCCTATCCTTAAATTGAGAGATGAAAATGTTTGTGATTTTTAGGAAAAATCTAGGAAGGAGGAAATCATCAAGAAACCTAGAAGAATCATTAGCAAATTCATCAAAAAATTTATTTGAAGAAGAATAAGAAAGTCAACCTTGGTAGTTTCATTTAAAATAACAATCTTGGTGCACGAACAATCCTTAGAAGATTCATCGTCTGATAACGAAAAAACATCATCAAGAAAAATATTTGCTTCAGTCAATGAAGAAGATGAAGAAGCTTTATCCAGTTGAATCTTTGAAATAAAAAATGAGGAAGAATTTTCAACAAGCAAAATGTTTAGAGACTCAATGTCAAGAAGAACTCTTGAAGAATTAAGTTCTAGAAGCATCTTTAGAGATCCTTCATGTATAGTATCTGATGAAGAAAATGAACCAGTAAAGGAAAATTCAGGAGGGTTATATGAAGACTCTTGCAAGAATTTCTTCAACAACATCCCAGATAATGCTTATGAAGATTCATATGATGAATCTTCTAAGGAATCATTAAAGACGAATGAAAAGGATGAACATGTATACTTAAAAGTCTCTTACGAAGAAGACGGTTTAAGGTAACAACTTTATCATGCACTCATTTATTTAAATTAAATGCTAAGTTAATCAAGGAACATAATAATATGGAAAAGAGCACTGTAGATCTTAAAGAATATAATGAGTTTATATAGAATTGCAATGAAACATTAAGGTATGAAATTTCAAATATTAGAATCCAAGATAATAATTGTGCGTTGAATGAGAACATTCTCATGGTGGTGATGATGATTGAATGCATGGAAAGGTGTGGTAGATAAATAAAGCTTTGCTTGAGTTCACTATATTTCTCATTACATCAATGAAGCATATGGCTTATATAGTCATACATACATGTTTGAGGTAGGATATAGTTACTCAAGTGTAACAACCATGAACAACTTCCTAACTACTTCCAATTTTAACTAACTACACATACTATAACATTCCCCCTCAAACTCATGATGGCTTGAGACAAGAAATCTTATTTTTTATT
Source organism: Vicia villosa (assembly GCF_029867415.1). Classification (NCBI taxonomy): domain Eukaryota; kingdom Viridiplantae; phylum Streptophyta; class Magnoliopsida; order Fabales; family Fabaceae; genus Vicia; species Vicia villosa. The sequence continues at coordinate 121,429 of NW_026705248.1, read as the reverse complement.
TTTTTTGCAAAAATAAACAAATAGATTTGAAGGTAATGGTTTTTTATGGATTTCCTTAATCTGAGCTTGAGCTGGAACATGCTAGATTTGAAGTTTGTTAGTTGAAACTCTTTCTTTGAAAAAGTGAATATCGAGCTCAATATGTTTCGTTCTAGCATGCAGTATTGGATTATCTGACAGCATTACGGCACTAAGGCTATCATAGAGAAATGAGGGTGGAAGATGAGGGCATTGAGAGTTCTTGTAGGAGTGATTCGATCCATAAGACTTCAGTTGTTGTTTGAGCTAACAGACAATACTCTGCCTCTGTGCTAGATCGGGCCACCATTGATTGTTTCTTGGAACTCCAAACAGTAAGATTAGGTTCAAGGTACAAACATGAGTATGAAATTGAGCGTCTGTCATTGGGATCACTTGCCCAATCTAAGTCTCCATATGCTCTTAGCGAGAGTTTGTGCATGGAATGTGCAGGTCCGAGAAGTAATCCATGTGAGCTTGTTCCCCCAAGATTTATTAACATTATTTTGACCACACTCAAATGTGAATCAAGTGGTGCATCCATGTATTAGCCTGTGTTATTTACATAAAAGCAATGTCAAGTCGAGATATGGTTACATATTGCAATGCTCCAACCGTGGATTTGTAAAGAAAGGGATTATGTAGCTTGTGATCTCCATGTTTACTAGGTTTGCAAGTGCTAAACACGGGAGTGGTCACACCCTTGGCGTTTGTCATATTAGCCTTAGAAAGGAGTTCCTTAATATATTTTGTCTGACTTAGAAGAATAGCACCATTGGTTTAATGATGTACCTCAATTCCAAGAAAATATTGAGGAGTGCCTAGCTTTTTTAATGCAAATATCATGTGAAGCTTGTCAATAAGTTAATGAAGAAAATATGATGAAGACCCTGTGAGTAAAATATCATCTACATACACTAATGCATACAAAATGTCATTGTGATAATGGTAGATTGTTGTTGCGTTAAAGCTGCAAGAAAAAGTAATTATTTTTGTTTTATCGTCTCCACAGGGATTAGTGCGATATCAATGTTGTTCAACAGTCACTATGGTTTTAAGATTATGGTTGCAAATTGTTTGGGAGTTTAAACTTTCAGAATTTAAAACAAGTGAATACAAAATGAATTTTTAGAGATATGAGAGCTTGTCATGATTGAATTTCATCTACCGGTAGAGTAGCCATTTTACCAATTAGTTGTACATAATCTAAACATTTATCAATACCATCATGTATCACTCACAACAACATTTATGTCTAAACATCTGATGAGGGTTGAAACTTTTAATCAAAGATATCTTAGCCTATTAAGAATATCCTACCTTGTTGTTTAATCGATGATTCCTCAGCCTATTAATAACAAGGAGCGTTAAGATATGATACTCTCTGTAAATGTTAGAGTAAATCTATGTTTAGAGTTTAGGATCTAACAGATGTTCATCTTAGTTCGAATTTTGAACCGTATTTCTTAATAGAAATCCAAACCCTTAAGATAGATAGTAAAACAAAGATAACATCGATATAGATTCACAGATTGATTGTACACAATGCCATGATCCATAAACATACATACTAAAACGGTAAACTTACATCTCATCCCAACAAGAAAGGGATTTAGCTAAACATGGCAACTAAATACAAATATAATAATGAAGAAGAGCAAACATCTACCACGATTCCCCGCCGATTGATGCAAACCCTGCTCCGGATTTTCAAAGAGTACCATCTCTTGTTGTTTTCTAAGTATCTCACACTCCCAAAATGGTTTCAAGTCTAGAAACCCTAAAAACCCAAAAGCTCTATACAAAATCTGTTTTGAAACAATACATACAAAATCTGTCCAGATAAATTCGCCCGACACCTAAAAGATTAGCCCGGCGAAAGGTCACTTTTCACCAGCAAAAAATCTAAATTCGCCTGGAGACCAAAATTTTGCCTAACACTGTATTTGCTCAGGATTCTCCTGGCGGAATAGACAGGATTTGCGTGGCGACCCCAAAGCAAGGAATTCGCTCTGGATACGCCTATCGTAATTGACAAGACAACAACTTATTGCTTCTTTGCTTTTTGCATTCTCTTCCATTGCTTGTGCCTTCTACTTTTAGGCTTGATATAACCCTTTTCTGCACAATAACATACAAATAAAATATTCTACTACTAAATACTAAAAATGATAAATTCTAGATAAACTTGGGGAAAATGATAATCGAAAACACAAAATGGAGCTGAAAAGTGCAAAGTTTTCAAGCATTAATTTACACACATTTGGCACTTATCATAGATGAAGAGAGAGTGATTACGCTTGAGAAAAAATAAAATTGCAGAAGGGCTTGGTGGATATTTTTTTACCATGCATGACACGCTTGTTTTAAGCGATAAATAGCTTTCTTCCGTCGGTATACTAAGGTTGTGTCTATGTCAAGGAACCCCTGTGGTTGTTGTTGTACCCCAATTTTTGACTCAAAGATTCCACCTCATTTTGAATTGAATCTCAAAAACTATGATCATTATTATCATCATTCATTTATGCATCATTTACTAACCAAAGAAATACAAAAGTTTGTGTTTGCTTGTTGCTTGTTTCACAAGATAGGTGATTGATTAAGGAGCTCAGGAAAATGAGGGTTTTGTGGCTCATAATGTGGCTCAAGCCTTCTCATATGCTCAAATGATTTCCCTCATCAATATCCTAGCCCAATTATGGTTCAATTTAAGATTAACAACTTCCGAATTCATCTGGTACACAAATTAAGGTTTTTGACCTAATTTTTTAGAAAGTTGACCTTTGTTCAAGGCAATGTCTTGTGGCTCAAAACATGGTTCAAGGATATCAAATGACTCATTATAATCCACCCATATCACCCATTTGGTTAGAAGAGTCTGATTTAATTGATACTTGGTAGAATGCAATTCATTTGGAAAAAAGTCAACTGTCTAAGATCACATTTTACTTTTGAAAAATTTCGTCAACCATGGACTTTTGAAGATCAAAAACATGAATATGAGATTACTGAAGTCATTTGATTAAGAAAAATCAATCAATGAGTAAAACGTCAAAGGTTGTGGTTTTGACTTTTTCATGAAGAAATACATGTTTTATGCCTAACTTTGAAATGTCATAACTTCTTCAATAAGTAACCATTTTTTTGTGCTCCAAAGGTTCAATTGAAGAGGAAATCAAGATCTATAACTTTGTCCTTGTGAAGATTTTTCCAAAAATGAAAGGGTTTTAATTTATGAAGCTACAAAGTTGCTGACTTTTTCAACACTTAGAAAATTTCATGAAAAGGCAGTTTTATTCACTAAAAGTAAGCAAATTTGGAGCCACTTTCCATCATTATCAATTGAGAAATTAAGAAAACCCCAAACATGAAAGTTGTAGTGGATGTTTAGGGCTTTACAAAATATACATGAACTCCTCCATATCATTTGTGAGCTAGGAGATTCGAAGAGATGGAGTTGGACATCCATACATGAATTATAGGTCCATTTTCATGAAGAAATAAGTTGCAACCATGAGCCAAACCTACCAAATCCTTGATTACAGGTCTAATAACTTGCAAATCCTTCCTTAATCATAGGTTTACACAAAGATTTGATGCATTGTCCAAGTGTTTGGATCATTAACCAAATAATTAATCCACTAGGCATAAAGACATGACTTCCATTCTTCTAAAGTGGATTTAATCACCAACAACTCTTGCATTGAGCCTCTAACTTGTTTTCTCTGGCCAAACTCCAACACAAACCCAACAAGCAACCATCTAAAGCTTGCCACGTACCTTTGAAACCATAACTTTCTCATTTCTTCACCAAGAAGCAAAGTCACACAACTTGAGTTTGAAGCAACCATTTGATCAAAATTTTCCCCCACAAACCACAAATTGTGCCTATAAATAGAGGCATTTTCCTCTTGAATAAAACACATAAAATCTCATTTCACTACCTCACCTGTAAGCTCCAAAATTTTACTTTGCATAAACTTATAGTTTTTTAGTTCCCAGTGTTTTCTGTGCAAACCAATCACTCAAACACCTTCCATATACTTCATAGAAAAGGTCAAACCCTTAACATTGCATCTATAACACCTTAAACACCATCCTCCATTTTCAAATTTTGTTACTTGCAATTAGATTTGGATAGAGAAAATCAGGCCATCTCAAGGTGTTCTAAGCATTCAGTTAGCATCACCAAGGTTCCAAGAAGTTGTTCAAATCATCAACACTTATCTGGAAGTTCTATAAACACAGTTTCGATCTCCACTTGTAGAGGTAAGTTTTCAAATATGGAACTCTAGTATCTGTGCATCATTTTCAATAATTCTCGATTCTATCTTGTTTAGAATCATGTAAGGATCAAAAGCCCTCTGTTGGTGTTCATTTATATTAGCTATATGTCATTGAATTTGATTTTGAAATTCCAGGGTTCTTATAGTTTTTTGAGAAATTATTGAGCTACAGCTAGAATTAGCTTATGATTGATACATTTATGTATTCGTGGTAAACAATAGAACAACTTTCATGTTTATAGTTTCTCATTTAGCTAAGAAGTGAGTGAGTTGTGTTTTCTAGAGATTCTTCATCTCAAGGTTGAAGATGAAGTTTGATTTTCTGCACTTTGAAACTTGAATTAAAATATATTTGTTTGTTTGGGTTTCTACCATTGGATGTATCTGATAACACGAAAATGTATCACATATTTGGCTTGATTTACATAGACTATTTCCCTATTTTATTTTAATTAAGTTGCTTTATGTTGGTATTATACTGGTATTTTAATGTGTTTCAGGAATTTAATGTTTACAAGGCTCGCTTGAGAAAAAGAGTAAAAATGAGAAGAAATGAAGTAAAAAAGATAGAAAGTATAGAAGAAAATAAGGGGGTGAAGAAAGAAGCATATGTACAAAGCCCAAAGGCCCAATTGGCCCACGACGAGGGGCACTCTCTAGCCCCTGCCGCTCGGCACACTCCTCCCCCTGCTGGTCGGCACACTCCCCCTCCTGCCTGTCGGCACCCTTTGCTGTTTTAGTATGTGACGTTAGTCACACACTCAGACGCGCTCGTCACGTCCTAACTTCCTCCTATTTTCCAGCCTTCCTCATTTCTCTCCAAAACCAAGTCTGAGACGAATCCACCTAAATTTCCTCCCCTATTTTCTCAACCCAGAGGCCGAAGCATCAATATAAATACGGAGCATTCCATCAGTAGGGAGATCTCTTCTTTACGGCAGAATTTTTCTTTGTTTAGTTTTTAGGCAGATTTTCTACCATGTAAAAGTGGTAGTTTCTCACATCGAGGAACTACCACACGATTAGAATTAGGTTCTGTTTCGTTTCATTACGCGAAGATTAATTTTAGAAGTTAATTCCAGTTTCTTTTATTTCTTCATTTACAGGTTTCATTTTATGCTTTCTTATTTATTCTTATTTATCGTCTCTAATTTAATTTCCATGTTCTTCTTAATTTCTATCCGCCTATTTAATTTGTTTACGCTTAATTCCATTTCCGGCTAAATTGTTTTGAGTCCGATGTGTGAGGACCGTCGTCTCCGACGAGACTCGGTATTTATTATGTTGGCTTAGTTATTATTATTAATTTATATTTTGGTTTATGTTTTTAATATTAATTTAGGTAACCTTGTCACGAGAGTGAGAGGTTACTTACCACGATTTCGTCATGAGAGTGAGAAATCTATTAAGGTTCGAACCGGCACTGCGAGAGCGTGGGGGTCGAACCAGATAGTAAAAACTAGGCATTAATCTTAAACATAGCGAGAGCGCTTTAGGATTAATTAGAACTTGTTTAGTTTTCAAAACGCGTTCTTTGATTTAAGCGGGCGAGCGAGAGCAATATCCTACGGTTGAAGAGCGTGACTTTATTCAAAACCACGAGAATGTGAGGTTTAGTCTTTAAGCTAATATTTTCTACTAAATATGTTTTTAACATTTTTTATAAGCCAACACATTATAGAGTTCCCGAAGTACGCGGAATCACATTCCAGTCTCTCTTTTCCTATATTTATCTTAATCTTAGTTTTATTTCAGTTTTAGTTCTTAGGTTCCCCTTTATCAAACATTCATTAGCCTTAGCTTTACAAAGTAACAATAGATTACAGTAGGTTGACATTGGTCTCTGTGGTTCGACAATCTTTTATATTACTTCGATATATCCGTGCACTTGCGGACGCATCAAGTTTTTGGCGCCGTTGCCGGGGACCAAAAGTCAATATTGTTATTCCGTTGTTACACCGTATAGACTAAGGCATTAAAGAAAAAAATAATAAATAAAAAATAAAAAAATATTTATCTTATAATCCTAGGTAGATGTATCACCCAAATTTTTTCTATAACTCTCATTCCCAATATCTCGAAGAACCTCACCCAAATTTCCCATATAATTACCATTCCCAGTATCTCGAGGAATCATATGAACCCTATAAATCCGACCTCGAAATATTATTGGAGAATTTCAACGCGTCACTACCTGATTCTCACCCAAGCTACCTCTTCAACCACCAATCCCAACATTTCGAGGAGTCTGAAGAATCCCACAATTCCAATTTTGAAACATTCATTGAGGATTTCAATTCAACACTATCTTATCCTCAACTGAATTTTCTCTACGATCACCACAACCAATATTTTGAGGAGTCACCTGAATCCCATAAATCCGACCTTGAAATATTAATGGAGAATTTTATTGAAACGCAAACTCTTTCTAGGCTAGAATCTAAGATGACGGAGTGCTTTGTGGAAACACAAAATACGATGCTAACCCACTTTGAAGAACCACAAGAATCCCATAATTTCAACTTCGAAGCATCAATGGAGTATTCCGATGAGGCACTAACTCACTCTAGGTTAGAATTGATGTTGGAGCACTTTGTAGAGACACAAACCGTCCAAAACCAAGAGTTTATCAAACAAAGTCTTCAAAACAACGAAACCCTTAGGCAACTGACAACTGTGGTTGAGTCTATAGCAAATCACAACGAGGCCGTGGCAAGTCAAATCTCCCAACTTGAACAAAAACATCTAGGACCCTTCCTTGAAGAGCATGTGGATATTGTAACAACCAGTAGTGAACAACAAAGTGAAAATCCTAAGGAGAGTTATGATGAGTTTGAGGAGAGTGATGAAGAGTTTGACGAAAGTAATATTGAGATTGAGGAGATTTCCGGTGAGAAAAGAGTAATGACTAAGGAAAATCCACCAACACCATCCAAAAGGGAGGTTGTAGAAGAGATTGAGAAGGAAGCACTTATTGTAATTCCTCCTCCCTATAACTCGCCGATTCCTTTTCTGCAAAGTTTTATGGAAGCTACGATAAACTCACAATCGAAGATGTATGTGAAGGTATTGGAAAATACCCACACCAATGCATCCTTGTTTGAAGTCTTGCATAAAAAGAGAAAGTTCGAGGACCATGAAACTAGGGATGTCATCACTGTTAAGAGGGGAAGATTAGTATTTGAGGTGATGGCTGAAATCACTAAGCTCAATCTTGAAAAGCTGATACTTAGGATAGATCCAGAAACACCACCACAAGATCAAAAGAATGAACCACCCCACAGAAGAAAGAAAAGAAAAGGTGAGGGATATGTGAGATGGCTCGATAAGTGGCCATGGAAATCTACGATTACTAAAGGTTCAACCGAGGAGTTATTCTCGAGAGAACCACCATGAGTGCTTGCACTCTTAAGCCGTCGAGCTATCAACGTTAAACAAAACGCTGCGTGGGAGGCAACCCACGAGTTTTAAATTTAATGTTTCCCTTTTATTGTTTGAATTTGCAGAAAATAAAAGTATGGATCGCTTGTCACGTCTCAACCATATCTAGGCGAAAAATCTATAGATGATCATCTCAAAATCGAGCGGGTCTCCACGCACATTCCTACAAATATTGCTGCTGGTGGTGACACCGTTGATGAGCATGATAGGAGAAGGTATTTCCTCCGGACGCGGAGCAGATTTGGTCGTGATAGCCCGCCAGTAGCATCCATTCAGGTTATGTCTTTCCTTTTCCACCTTTTATTAAAACATTGAGGACAATGTTTGGTTTAAGTGTGGGGGAGGAATTTACCGCTTTCATTTATTGCTTTATCTATTTTCTTTTAGTTGTGTTGTCGAGTCTTTATATGTGATTTTTAGTTGCTATTGAATTTCCCCGAAATTTTAAAATTTTAACCACCAACAAATATTTTCTTTTTTGACGCATGGTATACACTCTGAAAGTATAGAGGTTGTCGCACTTTAGGCTTTATTAGAAAGACTTGGGGATGTTTCAACAACATCGATACCGTCCTGACAACCTAAACTCCCTCATTATGTGAGATCCATTTGAGTACCCATTATGCCGAGACCTTAGGCTCAAGTTTTCAAAGTAGCTCTTAAGTAGTTTATATTAGTAGTCGGCACCATCTTAAGCACAAACTACGTAGGGAGTCGATGAATATAAGTGAATGATCCTGTTTTTAATAAATAAATGATTTAATTGAAAAATAACCTTCTAAGTTAGGTGACCCTCACCCGGTCATTTAGACCAACGGTTGTTAAACCTATAAGGATTTAATAATAAGCACTCACTGTTGGTTGGCCCAGAGGTCACTGGTACTGGACTTGGTAGGGAGGGTTACAGTCCGATCCCCCACAACCGCAGTTGGGAAAAATGAGGTTGCACCACTCAAATACAGAAACCTCTTGCTAAAGAAAAGAATAGGATCATAGTCGCTAACCGATTTCCCTACTATGTGCATGTACGGATAACGAGCTTAATGTGATTGCGCTTGAATGAAAAAAGTGAAAGAAAAACGAGAGATATAGGTTGAGTTATAATGGTATGATTCGAATTGGTTTGTATAAGGAGGGAGTTTTTGAACATTGTGTCGATTCGATGTCCTTGGTTTTGAACATCTAGTACCTATCGATCTAACATTAGCCTAGCATCCACATATGATTAGGAGTCGTGTCGTGCCTTTATTTTTAAAATAAAAAATGCTTAATCATTTTCTTTTACCATGTTGGTTGATTGCTTGAGGACAAGCAATGGTTTAAGTGTGGGGGTATTTGATAACACGAAAATGTATCACATATTTGGCTTGATTTACATAGACTATTTCCCTATTTTATTTTAATTAAGTTGATTTATGTTGGTATTATGCTGGTTTTTAATATGTTTCGGGAATTTAATGTTTACAAGGCTCGCTTGAGAAAAGGAGTAAAAATGAGAAGAAATGAAGTAAAAAAGATAGAAAGTATAGAAGAAAATAAGGGGGTGAAGAAAGAAGCATATGTACAAAGCCCAAAGGCCCCATTGGCCCACGATGAGGGGCACTCTCCAGCCCCTGCCGGTCGGCACACTCCTCCCCCTGCCGGTCGGCACACTCCCCCTCCTGCCGGTCGGCACCCTTTGTTATTTTAGTGTGTGACGTTAGTCACACACTCAGACGCGCTCGTCACGTCCTAACTTCCTCCTATTTTCCAGCCTTCCTCATTTCTCTCCAGAACCAAGTCTGAGACAAATCCACCTAAATTTCCTCCACTATTTTCTCAACCCAGAGGCGGAAGCATCAATATAAATACGGAGCATTCCATCAGTAGGGAGATCTCTTCTTTTCGGCAGAATTTTTCTTTGTTTAGTTTTTAGGCAGATTTTCTACCATGTAAAAGTGGTAGTTTCTCACATCGAGGAACTACCACACCATTAGATTTAGGTTCTGTTTCCTTTCATTACGCGAAGATTAATTTCAGAAGTTAATTCCAGTTTCTTTTATTTCGTCATTTACAGGTTTCATTTTATGCTTTCTTATTTATTCTTATTTATCGTCTCTAATTTAATTTCCATGTTCTTCTTAATTTCCATCCACCTATTTAATTTGTTTACGCTTAATTCCATTTCCGGCTAAATTGTTTTGAGTCCGGTGTGTGAGGACCGTCGTCTCCGACGAGACTCGGTAATTATTGTGTTGGCTTAGTTATTATTATTAATTTATATTTTGGTTTATGTTTTTAATATTAATTTAGGTAACCTTGTCACGAGAGTGAGAGGTTACTTACCACGATTTCGTCACGAGAGTGAGAAATCTATTAAGGTTCGAACCGGCACTGCGAGAGCGTGGGGTTCGAACCAGATAGTAAAAACTAGGCATTAATCTTAAACACAGCGAGAGCGCTTTAGGATTAATTATAACTTGTTTAGTTTTCAAAACGCGTTCTTTGATTTAAGCGGGCGAGCGAGAGCAATATCCTACGGTTGAAGAGCGTGACTTTATTCAAAACCACGAGAGTGTGAGGTTTAGTCTTTAAGCTAATATTTTCTACTAAATATGTTTTTAACCTTTTTTATAAGCCAACGCATTACAGAGTTCCCGAAGTACGCGGAATCACATTCCGGTCTCTCTTTTCCTATATTTATCTTAATCTTAGTTTTATTTCAGTTTTAGTTCTTAGGTTCCCCTTTATCAAACATTCATTAGCCTTAGCTTTACAAAGTAACAATAGATTACAGTAGGTTGACATTGGTCTCTGTGGTTCGACAATCTTTTATATTACTTCGATATATCCGTGCACTTGCGGACGCATCAGTATCACCACTCCAATGGTAGATCGCATGCCTTTAAGTCCTTTGCCATGCCATGGGTCTAGGGTTCGAATCCCCCTAGCCCCAGACCTTTTTTATTCTTTTATTTTTCAAGGATTTTCAACTTGTTTTGTCACTTCTCCTTATGGATGGGCCTTATGACCAACAATGGCTCCTGGCCTAGTGGTTAAAGTTTTAAGCTGTGATCAAGAGGACATGGGTTCAAGTCCCCTTAGGTGCAAAACCCAATTTTTATATCACTTGTTTTTGTTAATTGATTTCATAACTTTGGTTATTTATTTAAAATATTAAATCAACTTATTTTCATTTGAATTTTTGTACACTCCTTATTCAAGTGACATATTTTATGAATATATTTTAAAAATCCAAAAATATTATTTATTTAATCAATTTTTAATTAAATAAAAAATAATGCTTTTATGCCTCTTAAAAGGCCCTTTTAATCAAGTATTTTCAAATGATTTCTTCACCAAATGTTTGGATTAAACTAGTGTGATTATTTTAGGATTAACCCTACCTTCCTTTAAAGTTTATACCATGATCCCTTTAGTTGTTCACTAGGGTTTATTTTAATTTATAAAAATGATTAAGTTAGTGTACATATACTAAAACCCTAATCTCAATATCCATGATCTTTCCCTCTGATTCAATGAAATACCATGTTGATACTAACTTGATTGCGATGATCTATCTTTGTTAATCCACTTGTACATATGCTTGTTGATTTACATATTTGTACTTTATACTTTGGTTATGATAATCTTTGTATATATACATTGTTTACTAACCCCAAATGCATGAGATATCCATCCATCATCACATCATACTCATACATACATGATATGACCTTGAGGTATGTCATTCCTTTTATTCATAGCATCTTTTATACTTGAGTTTATGCATTGATATCTTTGTACTCACCCTTTGATTGTACCCATGATACACACACCACTTGAGATGCTTATCCTTATATGCTTGTTTGAGATGTTGAAGTCCTCATTGATGCCAAAAATCCAAAGGAATGAGAATGGTATTGACCAAAATTGTCAAGGTACTCACTCTCTTTTCCTCCTCTTTTACTTTGTTAAGTATTGTTAAAGCTTAGCACCTTCTCCCGGTTTTAAAAATGATTTTGTATTATTAAAGCTCAACCCTTTTAAATCAACCTTAGTTTTGTATTATTAAAGCTCAACCACCACTCTTTTAAAATTACTTTTTTCTTGTATTGGTAAAGCTTGGCACCTTTTAAAAAAAACTTGTTAAGTATTACTAAAGCTTAACATTTTAAAAACCCGTTGAGTATTGGTAAAGCTCAACACCCAAAATTATTTTGCCACTTGGATCTTTATTTTCCTTTTAAGGGGAACTACAAATGCTCTGACTTCCCTATTGCACCTAAGGAGTGTATAGGCACAAGATGCGATGTCTTGCCGAGCAGACTTTTAAAAAAAATTTCTCACCATCCCACTCTATTTAAACAAAAAACATAAATAATAAAAAACAATAACAATAACAAATATATATATATATATATATATATATATATATATATATATATATATATATATATTTGAAAGAGGTTCCTGTAGAGTACTACAGACGTGAAGGGTACTAATACCTTCCCCTTGCATAACCAACCCCTGAACCTAAGATCTTTGTTTTCTTTTATTAATTTTGATTTGAAAAACTTCTTTTGGGTTTTACTTCCTGTTTTTCCCATTTCCTTTGGAAACAATAAAGTGCGGTGGTGACTTTCACTAAAATAACGAGCTGGGTCAATCCAATGGCCTCAGTCTCAATTTTTCACCGCTACAATTATTGCATGTAAACTTCTTCTTGCAGATCCCTATTCAGGAAGGCGTTGTGGACTTGTTAAATTTCCCACTGGTAGGTAATTGCTAGTGTGAGTATAATCCTTAATATGGTAGGTTTTACAACCAGAGATAATGTCTCATGGAAGTCAAATCCCAATTGTTGATGAAAGCCCTTAGCAACAACTTGTGCTTATACTTATTGGCGCTCCCATATGCATTCTCCTTAACCTTGTAAACCCATTTACACCTGATTGGCTTCCTATCAAGTGGTAGAGTAATCAGGACCCGTGTATAATTCTTCATAAGTGACTCATGTTTTGATTTCATTGCTAAGGTTTGGTTTGTTGTTGTTGGTTCAACATAAACTATGAAAGATTTTAGTTTGGATTTCCCAGTATTGGCTTAAGTGAGGATATGGTGATCATTAACCAAAAGTGGGGCCTGAGTGATTTGAGTGCGAAACGTTGGTGAAATAAATTAAGACATGGTCTGAAAGTTTTGTGATGTTGTGACATGGTTTTGTCCAACAAGTGTAGCAGACACAGTTGGTGATTGAGATATAAAATATGGAGAAGCGGGACTAGTTGGAAATTGACAAGTGTCTGACACATGTACAAATTTACTTAGAAAGTCTTATGGTGATGGTGGATTATGTCTAGAGGTAGATAGGTGGTCATGTGTACCAGGTAAAACATTGTGATATGTAGGTGAGAAAGAATTTTCTATAGTGTTATGCATTGTTTGGATAGTTGGAGACACATAGCTAGATGAAGTTTTGTTCAAGTGGAGATTAGGGTTGGACTTAGGTAGAAACAACTTCAAGTTTGTAGTCTTGGATGAATGGCTAGGTGGAAGTTGTGAATTGCCATGTGCTTTGAGATAACTTTTTTTACAACGAACCTCTATTTCATTGAAAATAATATCTTTTAATATGAAGATCGTGCCTTCTAGATTGAGACATTTATGACCTTTATGTGTTGGAGAAACACCTAAATATGTGCATTGCTCACTTCTGAATTGGAGCTTATTCTTGTTGTAAGATCTTAGTAAAGGAAAACAAGCACATCCAAATGTTTCGATTGTGCCATATTTAGGTTATATGTTTAATAGAACCTAAAAAGGTGAGCTGTAATCAGAAAAAGCATGAGTAGGGGAAATGTTGATCAAGTACACTATAGTGGTGAACTATGGTCCCAAAGAGTTATTGGCATGGATGCATGTGAAAGCATGGTCAGACCCATTTCCACTATCTCTCTATGTTTTCTTTCCACCACTCCATTGTGATGTGAGGTGTAAGGACAAGTTAATCTATAGATTCTTCCTTGTTTAGTAAGTAACTTTGTGAAAGGCCTATATGCACCCCCAAAGTCTGATAGTGTAGCCTTGATCTTTGCATTGAGTGGACACATAGTTTTGAAATAACTTGAATGCACTTAATGCATAACTTTTGAGCTTGAGTAAGTAAATCCAAGTGTACCTGAAACAAGCATCCACAAAGGCAATATTTTAACGCCTCGAATTTAGTTAATTATTTAGTTAAAATAATCAAGGATTTATTCATTGGAATTAGTCAAAGTCGGAATTTATCGGTATTATTCTAAAGGCATAATTGGATTATTATGTTAATTTGAGCAGTTAAGTTATGGTCGGATTAGTCGGAGGAATACAATTGTGAGATGGTATTATGTGCGTTATGGATCAATTGTAGTTGTGGAATATTATTGGGAATAATATTCGTTATGTTATGTGATTATTTATTTATGTGTGTTATTTGGATTAATTGAGTAATTAGAGGAATATTATGAATTGAGCCTAAGTGGAAGAAATATAACACAATGAGATTGGATTGCGGGTTAAGCCCAATTAAGAAAAGAAGGATAGTAAGAGAGTTAGGGTTTTAGAGACATAACTCTCATTTGGAAAAAGAAGAGAAAGAAGAGAAAGAAGGGAAGAAAGAGGAAAGCTATAACATGAAGAGGAAGGACTCCATTGAAGAAGGTGAAGCTTTTGATAAGGTAAGGGTGGGGTTCTTACTCTCTAAGGGTTGGCATGATGATGGGTATGGTAGAGATTAGACTTCATAATTGAATATCCATGTTTGTGTGAAAATTGAAATCTTGATGTTGTTGATGAATGAATTGTGGAGCATTTGGTGGAATTGATAGAGGTTTATATGATGGGGTTTTGATTGTATGTTGTTATCCATGATTGTGTGGAAATAGAATTTAAAGTTGTTAGGGTTCATACTAGATTTCTATGAAATTGTGATTCTAAGTATGTTGGATGATGTTTGAATGTGAACCCATGGTTAGGAACATGTTTAGGAACCTTATATGTGTGCTAAATTGCTGTTAATTAATGTATAAATCGTATGAGGGTTAGTAGTTGTTATATGAGGTGAATGGGGAAGAAAAATGGTGAATTCTGAGTTTTTACGCAGCCTAGGTCGACCTACACAGAGCCTGCGTCGACATAAGCAACCCAGAAAGGAAAAAAATCTAGTTTCCTTCAGTTTACGTCGACCTGAGCAATGCGTCGACCTAAGCAACCCAGAAAGGCAAAAATCTGGTTTCCTTCAGTTTGCGACGACCTGAGCAATATTTGCGTCGACCTTAGCAGCATCCAATTCTTGACAGATTTTTGTAAAGGCCATAACATGAGTTTCCGAACTTCGATTGATGCACCGTTCGAAGCGTTGGAAAGCTAACGCAATGAAATATACCATGATGCAATAAAATGATTCATAGGATATAGTCTCCTATTATGTTTATTAGGATTAAGTGATGAACTATGTTGTGTTAACATATAAAGTATGCTCTTTGCTATGAATCGATGTAACCATGTTGCAGTATAACTCGATGTATGCTTTTCTTATGACGATACAACACTATTGAGATGAAGATATGCACTTTCCTTATGATGAGATAATTATGCTTTGTGATGAATTAACAATGAATATGCTTTCATTAAGAAGTTGAATTAACCGTGTTATATCGTTATTTGAATTGTGTAATGTGATGTTTGTTGTTAATATGTTTTATTTGAATGTTCTTGTGGAGAGTGATTACTTGATGACTTAATTATGACGTGGTTGTTTTAATAACATGTATGTATATGAATATGTGTTATGGCTTGATGAAATGTGAACAACATGTGTTGATGTGATACGTTGTAATTTATTCATATGGTATACCGCAATGAATTAATGAGGATGTGCACAAAGGTATTGGCAATTGTTTAATACATGTATAATGAGATGTTGAATTGGTGAATACTATGAGTATGATTATATTTGAGTGATAACATGTTACTTGAATCGTATCTATGTAATATGTGAATTGGTGTTGATTGATAATAATATTGGTGGCATGATATGTGATATGATATTCATAATGAGTGTGAATGATTATATGCTAATTGTTGTAATATGTTGAATTTTTGTTGTTGCCGTAACATGATGAATTTGTTGTTGTTGTTGTAGACCCTATGGTCAATGTTGATAAGTTGTATTGTGTTGATAAGAATGAAGTTGAATAAATGTTGTATGTTGATATGATATGATGACGTGATTGAGATGTGGTAAATTACTATGATACGGTTATTTCCATAGAACCTTGGCATTGAGCTTATTTTGTTTAGCCGATGTGGTTATGTTTTTTAAGTTGGTTAAGTTGTTTAAGTTGTTTATGTTTCTTATGTTGTTTAAGTTGTACTTGTGGATGTGCATTCATTGAGTCGCATCTATGGCACTGTTTAAGTTGGCCTATGAGGAAAATGTTTTGTTGGCCTAAATGGCAATTGTTTAAGTTGGCCTATATGGCAAATGTTTAAGTTGGCCCAATGGCAAATGTTTAAGTTGGGAGATTTACTCCAAATGGTACCACATGCATATACATAAGTTTGAGTCGCATTTGAATTACATTTGAATTGCATTGGATTGTTTTTGGATTGTTGAGATGATGAGATGTTGTTGTGACGTGTTGACATTATAATTGTGAAATTGAATATGTTGTCTTAATTGATTAATGACATTGTTGTCGTTTTTGAAAGTTGTATTATATTGATAAGTTGTTTTGCGATGAAAATTGTTGTGAGATGTTATGTGGTGAGAAGTGGTGAAATTATATATGATCTATATCTCCTATATTATTTATCATGCATTCCTTTATATTGTAAGATATCTCACCCCTTTGTCGATATTTCCCCTACTATGGGAAATGGGCAGGTACTCAAGATTACTCGTGGATGTTCGAGGTTATTGATGTGAAGTCTTTATGTTGCTTTATGGAAAGTCGATTTGATGTCCATTGCTCTGATACGTAGCACTCGAGGGGGATTATTCGTTATTATTTAATTGTTGTATTCCATGATGACATTTGTTTTAAGTTGAATTGAAAGATGTCTATAAGTTGAAATTGGAAGTTGTTGGATAAAGTTTTGTTTCTGAATGCTATGTATCTTTGTTAAATGAAATACAAGTTGTTTATGGTTTTAAGTTGAAATGTGGCATCCCATCATTTTAAGTTTAAATGCACTCTGATTTTCGCTTATACTTGCGGGGTAGATTTGGGGTGTTACAAATATAACAGGAGAATCCACTGCTTTAAGGAGAAGGCAATGGTCCCCATAAAACAGTGTGCACAAGTTCAAATAAAGTAGTGGGCTTAGTTATGGACGATGGTGAAAACAATTTTATATCTTAGCCAAGACAACAAGATTAATAGAAATCAAGTGTTTCTTTATTCTTAAAATGCAAGTTACACCAACTTACAACTTTATGAATGGATTTGGGATGAGCATGCCCCAATCTAGCATGCCATAGGGAAATTTTATCTAAGCTAGCACTATTATGTTTATTAGTAGTAAGGGAATTTTTGGAAACTACTACATTATTAGCTATTGGTTCTACATCATATGTCTTGTGTTGCAAGTTACACCTTGAGGAATCTACTTTTAGAGTGTTGAAGCGATATAGCCCACTTTCATCAAAGACCCCTTCAAGCAGAACTTGGCTAGATGCCCGAGATTTCAAAAAGCATTTATTAGGATAAAACTAAAAATAGACATTGTTATCTTTGGAAAATTTTGAAACTAAAATGAGATTTCTAGTTATCTTGGGCACATGTAAAAGATCAGCTAAATGCAGGTAGATGTTAGACACAAGAAAGGAATGAAATTTTGTATTTCCTATTACTTGAACTTTCAAGCTATGTCCATTTCCAACAACTACTTTATTTCGGCCAACACATGATTTAATATATTGCAAATTAGAAGAGTTAAAAGTGATATGGTGAGAGGCACCTGAGTTTGCAAACGATGCCTGAGATTTTAATCCCTGAGGTAGTTGTAGTTGATCATGATGAGTTAGATAGGCATTGGCAGAAGTAGACGTGTTTTGATTCTTGTTGTCTTTCTTGAGCTTAATTGTTGTTGGTGGGTGTAGAGCTTTTAGCTTGAGCTTTTGGTAGTGTATACTCAAAATTTTAATCAAACATGTGCCAGCAATCCACCACTGTATGTCCATACTTATTGCAAAGTTAATAAGATGGTCTGGTTCCAGTTTTGAAGTTGGAGCTGCCTCTACCTCTTCCTCTAGCAGGTTTCCCTCTACCACGTGAGTAATAACTTTAACCTCTCGAGCTTTGTGAATTGGTGGATTGAAAATTCCCCTCTCTTGTGTTAAGAGTCTCTAGTCCAACAAGACAGATTTCCCCTTCCTTCAAGAATGGACATTTATCCATGGTAAATTTTATGCCTACTCATTTTGATATAACTAATCTTCTTTTATTCTCTACGTGTATTATTAGGATTCCTAGAGAATACACACTTGCCAAAAATTCATAAATCTCTAAATTGGTTTGCTAGGAAGATTAATTTTTCACTTAGCCAATTTCATTGTCATGTTTCCTTGTAGTTGCTTATGTTTTTCTTTACTGGGTCACTTATTTGCTCATTTGCACTATTTCTTCATTCATAACGCTTTAAGTTTTTAACTTTAAAGCGATTTTTTATTTATTAAATCTAAAAAGTAGATAAAATTAGATAAAAGTAAATATTATACCACTTAAAACTTAACCTCCTAAGATATATAATGAAGGGAAATGTTAGCGAGGACTCCAAGACACTCTTTAAGAGCTTAAAAAAGTAAGTTTATTGGTTTTCTTTAAATGAATTTGGGATAAATTTATTGGTTTTCTCCCAAAACAATTTTATAATTTCCATGAGTTAAGTATTGAATATACATAATTTTGGTCCTTATCAAAGCATTAACTATCTATAAAAAGGTTGTAGGCACATGGAGAATGTTCATATTTTTAATGGTTGGATGAATTAGTTAAGGCTTAATTAGTGTCTCTAATATGGGGGATCTTTAAGCTAATGATTTTAGTTGACTAAGTTTAGATGAAGAAACATATGGTACCTTAGACTTATATGTTGAAGGGAGTTAGGGGAAGTAAGAGTTAAGTAAAAATAGAAGAGATAAGTTATGAATAGAAGAGTTTGCATATTTGCTTCTAGCATATGGGGGTCTTCAATTGCAATTGAAAAATATTTTATAGCAGATAAAAATAAACAAAAGGTTGATACTATTTCTATCGCAACGCAAATTATCATTACAATCTCATAATCTTACCAATCGGATGAATAATTTAATGCTAAGTCTCAATTGTAATCTGAATCAATTTCCTAATTATGTAGAGAGGAGAAAACATTAAACTCATAAAACTATATAATCATAAAAGATAAATTCATTTTAGAGATAATAACAACAATTACATAGATTACATATTTATGGTAGAATTATCTAGAGAGAACTTAATCTAAGAGAACTAGTCAATCATCTTTAAGGGACTCATGGGTTTAATAGTATGAATCTAAGAATAAAGACTTACAATGATTAGCAATGATCCCTTAATAGCATTTTTTCTACTCTCCTTGGTACAAAAAATATGCCATAGACTCTCAAAAAATAGGATCCATATATATATATATATATATATATATATATATATATATATATATATATATAATTATGACATCGCAGAACCGTGGCATGCTCTAAGCTAGCCACACTATAATTAGTTTTTTAATTGATTCAAAATTCTAGAGGAAAGTGATATCGTGTGTCTAGTGTTTGTGCACCTATTTTTTCTATTTTGTGTGGATATCACAGATATGCCGGAACAGTGCATCACTATTGTCTATTTCTTGTGATTTTCTCTGATTCTCCCACGTTATACGTGTGTCACACCTCTTCGTGCTTTGTCAATGTAAATTCCATAGTAAAATACTATTAAATTTTTAAGTTAGGATGATTTTGACTTTGTTTGGTCTTTTCATGAATCTTCATAATCTTTAATAAAACCCTACAAAAAGGAAATGCATTAAAATAAAAAATATTTTAAAAATAAAATAAAATTTATTGCTAAAAATATAGTTTGATGAACTGTCATTTGTAAGTTATGTGGATTTTAGTGATGTTTGTTGTAAGTTATGAGTCTAGGTTTAGGAGGCAATTATGCATTAGGATATAGTTACTAAGAACATTGAGGTGTGGTTCTTGATAATATTTTGATTGTTAGAGCTCTTAGTTGAAACCTTGAAGAAGCACGGAAATAGATAGAACCAGGCAAATAAAATGTTGTATGGAGAAGGTGAACATAGGCTTCCAAGAAACAGAATGATTCTTTTTGGTTTAAGAGAATACTTTGACCTTTGGATGGTTTTGATAATAAAGGCGAATCATATTAGATGAGTATGCTTGCTACCACTTCAACTAATGGAGAAAGAGATTTTTATGGCCATAGGATATCAAGCTAGAGTCCAAACCTCCATAAATGTTTGGTAGTCTATTCATGTAAATTAATACCTGCAAATTAGGTAAGTGGTTTTGGCACCACCCTTACCCCAAAAACTTCATGATGACTAAATGGTCAAATTCATTTTTATCCATTGCTTTATGCAAAAATCATTTGCTCTAAAACAACCTCTAGAAATTTACCATGCCTTAACCTCAAATCCGATGACTTGTTATTTTCTTGAAAGTTTTCACTATCTAATGACGAAATGAACAATAACATTGTAGCCTTATAAAATATATAAGTCACATATTTTAGACCCTTATCTATTATCACTTCACTGTGTGACATCTTCAACCCCCATGTTCTAATTTAGTGCAATATCCTAGATCATCAAACATGCTTATGTATAATCAGTTTCGCCAGAGCCCTAGAACATATCTCATATAGTGTAGATAAAACTCACAATCATCAAACTTTTTAAGTCTAATCGTACTAATACCATGAAATTTGCATGCCATATTGTCACCAAGGTGAACTACTCCTCTTTCCCACAACTTCAAAGTCTAGCTCAAAGAATTCTTTTCTTGGACACGTGTGATAAGTGCAACCTGAGTCCATGACCCATCTCACTTTAATCTTCAAACTCGACACCACTAGTACAATAAAACTCTTATAATCATCCTCATCCGAAGTGATTAATTTTTATGACAAATAAAACAATTAAACCTTGACTTATACAACCTCTTTTATTTAGACATTTATCTATTATATGTTCTTCCTCTTGAGACACTCAAGCCTTCGCCGCCGTCATCAATCTTAAAACATTTCACTTTTGAAAATTCTTTAGAACTCACAATTGTCTGGACTTCATCCAATGTAATAGTACATTCCTTACCATAAATAAGGGTATCCTATAAGTGCTAAATGGATATGGGTAATTATTTCAACAAGAGTAGAGCCTTGTTTTCATATTCAATCTTCATATCATTAATGATCTTCTGAAATTTTGTAAGCTTCTTCACTATGAATTTGTTCTCCCCAATTTGAAATGAGTAGAGTTGTTGTTTCAAACATAACCTACGGGCCAAAGACTTGGTCATATATAATGATTCAAGTTTTTTCCCCACATTGAAGCCACAGACTTCTCCATTGTGACCTAGCTTAGACCTTTATCGTCGAGGCACAAGATAATGGAATTTCTGGCGTTATCCATTATTTGGATCTTCATCTTGTATTAGGCGTGTAAGCATCAATGACTCACCCTTCAATACATTTCTCGCTAGTTAAGATTATTTGCATCTTAAGTTTCCACAATTCAAAATTGTTGTCTCTAAAAAACTTCTCAATTTGCAATTTAGAGCTCATGGTTCTCACTTGCAACTAACAAACCATTTCCCCCTAAGGTTCACACAATTTGTTGTGAAATTGAATATAACACTAAGAAATAAAAAAGGTCTTCAGTAGAGATGACAACCGGTAGGGTCGGGTGCGCGTTTCACACTATCCAAATCTGCACCCGAAATCACCACCAGAATCCGAACCCAAAGGCTATTCGGGTGGCAAAATAACACCCACGCCCTCACCCGTTGGGTTCGGGTTTTTTCAACCAAACCCGCAGTAAAATACATAAAATTATTTTTCCTATAACTTTCCACAATATATATATATATATATATATATATATATAAGCGGGTGTGATTTTGGGTTTCGGGCGCGGGTTTCTCACAACCCAAACCCGCACCTGAACTCGAATCCAAATCCAGTCAACTCGGGTTTTCACACGTTGACTCGGATTCGGGTGCGGGTGGACCCCACGGTTTGGGTCTGCCTGCCATCCATAGCCTTCAGCAAAACTTAACTCTCTTTGGAATTAGACAACAACTTAACTTAGATGAAGATAAAAGATAAGAAAGACAATATCATGTTTACCAAATTCGATCAACGATCTACTATGGGGGAGATAAAAGCTCTCTGATTCACTATACTTCCAAGAGTTGTTCAAAAAGATTATAAATAAGTTCTAACAAAATCGTCAACCAAGTTCAAAAGAACAACCCCTATTTTTATCCAAGTGTTTCTAATTCCCTATTAGATATCTCCATGGATTTCCTAAATTTCAATATCACATTATAAGGAATTTACCTTTGCATCTCTATGATTACAATTAAGATTTTGAAACCTTTCTCTCTATTTTCACCTTTAAAGTTTTGAAGGTTATTAAGACAATAATAATAGAGATGCATATTTATAATTGTTGAAATCCAACATATACATAACAATCCTAAACCATAACTCATTAACGAATGAATCCACAAAATTAAAATAAAGAACCCAACACACACAAATCGATAAAATCAGACCAAAAGTTCGACAGACTGAACCGCCCGTCGAACCCAAACACAACGTTGTGCCGCAATCACCATGCTGATTTCTAATTTCTGCAACCTCAAAACATGTTTTTTTTTTCTTCACACTACTACAATTTTGGCCTAAGGCCACGCTAAAATTTTCCACGGCTTAGAAACTGTGGCCACATATATGATTTGGCCAGGGTTTTCAAAGCGTAAAATTATGTTATAAAATATTGAATCCGGAGTATGAAACTGTGGCCTTTACTTCAATTGCCACGGTTAAACAACTGCAGATATTTTTAGCCGCAAAGGAAAACCGCGGCCTTATAATTTTCACTTCAAACTGTGGCCCAAATCCAAAAAAATATATCCCTCCAAAATTTCCCTCTTCTTTTTTTAGTTTCCCTCTCATAATTATTTTTTTTTCTAAATTTTTTTAATTAAAAAAATATAAAAAAAAATTGATAAGGTAAATACATCTTTACCACCGAATCAGTTCCTTTCTTCAGATTTTCCAAACCCTAAAATCTCTCTCACACCTCACGTCTCTTCTCATTTCAACTTCTCTCACCCTAACCACAAATTTCTCTCACACCTCACGCCGCTGTGTGTTGCTTCAAATCCCTAACCACAAATCTCTCTCACACCTCACGCCGCTGTGAAAGCACTCTCTGCTTCACTATAACAGCTTCACATTTCTTCACCACTGCAACCATGGCTGAGGGTCCCGCGACAAATCCATCATCCTCTGGCGCCATACCAAGAAGGACAAGACCTACAGTGTCCCCAGCCGCCGTCTCCCCGGTCATTCTCATTTCGTTCAGGATGTTGTCCTCTCATCCGACGATTAGTTTGCTCTTTCTGGTTCATGGGATGGTGAGCTCCGTCTTTGGGATCTCAACGCCGGAACCTCCACTCGCCGATTTGTTGGCCACACCAAAGATGTTCTCTCTATGGCTTTCTTGATTGGCAACCGTCAGATCGTGTCTGCATCTCGTGACCGCACCATAAGCTCTGGAACACTCTCGGCGAGTGCAAGTATACTATCCAGGACGGTGATGCTCATTCCGATTGGGTCAGCTGCGTTCAATTCAGCCCTAGCACTTTGCAGCCGGGGATTGTTTCTGCTTCATGGGATAAAACTGTGAAGGTTTGGAATCTGACGAACTGTAAGCTGAGAAACACTCTTACTGAACACTCTGGATATGTCAACACTATTGTTGTCTAATGATTTTGCTACTCAATCATTGTGGTTTTTGTCTTGTTTGTGTATTGTTTTGTGATATTGATTAATGACTCGCTAAGCTATCTTTTTCATCTTTCTTGTTAGAAAAAGGAACTCGGTGTTCTTTGTGCATGGCGTGTGATATGTTAATTTTCTTAATCCTTTATTTATTTTTCTTACCTATTTGAATGTGAACAGGAAAAAGAAAAGTTGTGGTCGGAAGACTCTGAATATACACCTCTATTATTGTAATGTCTAAATTCATACTTTGGTCAAGACATTCTTGTAAGTCTAGTACCTTCATGATTGATCTTTATTTTATCACTGTAATGTCTAAATTCATACTTTGGTCAGATGCTTAGCAGCAAATGTCAATTCCCTTTTTTAAAATTTGTGAATATTGATTGTCTGTCATTTGAAGTTGAGAGGAAGCCAGAAGCTTTGCTGTAAGCTGAAATTAAATAAAAGTGTATAGTCACTAGCATGAACTGCCGCGCATGTGTAGACAAATTTTAAAACAAGGATTTATGGTGTCAATTGATATTGATCGAGTGTATTTAAAAATACGGATTCATGAATCGAACTCATCTATTTAATTATGCTAAAGATTCATTTATTTATGGTGTAGGATTATTAGAAGTTGGATGAATTTGTCTAATGTGGTGATTGGAAATTCGTTTATAACAATGTATAATATGTATAATCTACTTAATACTTTTTCATAGAATCTGATGTTTTGGTATTTATTTAGTATTTCAGCGGTGAAGGAATTCGTAATAAATTATTACTATTGATTGTACTCTGTTATGACTAATTAGCTCTTTGAAAACTGCAGCAGTGGCAGAGGAGTATCGCTTTCAGCGGTGAAGGAATTCGTAATAAATTATTACTATTCATATGTAATACTTAAATTCCATTATCTTGCACATGAACTTTAAATCAAAAGAGTATGTGAAGCATAATTGGTTGAAACTTTTGATGAAGTTCACTTTAGACTAATGAAGTATGTGGAGTATAAATGGTAGAAACTTTTGATGAAGTATGATTTCTCTCTGCTTCTGACTAAAGATTTTTAAAACAGGGTCCAATGAAGGAACTTTGTGTTATGGTAATGTTATATATTCTGCATTTGATTAATTTAGTTTACTATCACATTTGTAGCTTGATAGGAAAAGACTCTTTTGGTATTGGTTGATATTATTTTTTAAGCATGGTTTGGGTAAGAAAAAGGCATATAGAAATATGAATGGGTGTGAATGATAAGTAGAGTGTTGGAATATTATAATCTAACACTATTACTAATCTTTATTTTTTAGGGACTATTGGTTGTGCATTTGAACAATTGCAAGCTTGCTAGACTTTGATCATCATCATCTTGCTAGACTAAGGTGAGTATCATCATCATCACATACTAATTAATTTCATATATAATTAATGTTTTTTAGATTGCATGTTTCAGTTAGAGGGCATTTGGGTATAGGTTGAGTAATGATTCTTTGCTTTCAAAATATTTTGATTCATATAACCAGATGATATGCATGCATGGATCATCATATTGTTTTTTGATACTGGATATTGTTTGAAAATGCAGAAAATTAATAAGCAGTTGGAAACTATTATATAAATGGAATCTATGGGCAGTTGGAATCTATTTTTTGGCTCCTTCTCGAACAATTTAGTCAAGCGAAGCGCATCGAATTTTATGGATCAGAGGTAAGATCAAATCATTTAACTTACTTAATCTAATACTGAAGTTAGAGCCAAGACTGTAATATAATACAAGGTAGTTTGTTTGTTGATTCTTTATTAACTCTAATTATCATGTATGCATTTAACATATTTTATCAATCATTCAATACGAATTCAAAGATTTTTTCTTCAGATCAAGCTCTCAAACTATTTTTCTTTTATGTGATTTTTGGCTTTCGGTTCGAAGAAAGTTGTGATTTTTGCTTCTGGGTTGTAGGAATTGGGATTTTTATTGAAAAGGGGGAGAATGAGTAACCAGCAGAAGAGGAATTTTCAAATAGAGGCGTTTAAACACAGGGTGGTTATGGATCCGAAATATGCAGACAAAACATGGAAGATTCTTGGAGAGGAAAGAGGAAAGATTCAGCTCATGTGTACTTCTTTTTATTTTCAAATGTCCAGTTTCTAGGTAGAGTTTGTTTGGTGGTGCAAATTGTAAGAGGAAAGATAGAGTTAGTTTTGTCAATGGATTTTTGTTGTTTTTAAGTGTTTAATTTAGCTCTTGTTTTGAATCCCATGATTTTGAATTTGGGAAGACATCAAAACTTAATTATCTATATTTATCGAACTTATTAGTGGGTACGTAACGTCATTTCTTAATGAATATTTTGTTTTTGACGTAAATGTTAATTTGCTTGTAATTAGATTCTAATCATTAATGTCTAATAAATTAGTTCTATAATGGCATTTTTATGTAATGGAACAGAAATAAACCGTGGCAAGATTAATGGTTTAAAACATACAAAATATAGCCACAGTTTTAAATTTGTGGTCATAACCAAACCGTGGCTATACCTTGAACCAAAATTGTATGCTAAACGTTAAATTGAAACCGTGGTTTTATCATATGGCCACAGTTTTGCAGTCATGGCAAATACAAACCGCGGCCTTAATCAAGCTACCTAAACCGTGGCCTAAAAATGCCACGGTTGTCAAAAAGGCGTGGTCTATACCAAAAAACCGTGGACTTTACTTTAGGCCACGGCCGCATACTCCACAGTTGGATTTCCGTGGCCAAACCGTGGCCTCAGCGTTACGCCACGGTTATTTTACATATAGCCTCGGTTTTCTGGGCGTGGCAGGAGACTTTTTTTTTGTAGTGTCACTTAAAGTTTTAAGATATTTCAATAATAATATTCATATTCTATTTGAATTTTTGGATAAAAATTGTATTGTAATTGGATCCAACAATGAAATGGATGAATAACCAATAAATAGAGTGATTAATAATCAATTAAATATATTCAAATATGATTATAAACTTGTCATTCATAAGTGGATATTTTATACAACCTAAAGTTAAATATAGTGGTAAGATAGTTCTTTATTGTCCTAAGATATTGAAATCACCTTAGTGCCAATTTTGGAAAATTGCTTAAAGTCATCATTTTTTAGCATGTCATCGCTCCTAGTCATCCTTGCATCATCACTTAAATGCCACAAAGTACAATCATTTGTCAGATAAGATTATTTTAATGTATTAGTTTAATATTAAATATCTTTAAATTTCACAACCTCTTACTATGTTTAAAGCATTAATTACCTAATAAGACACTATAAAAAATCCATGCATAAACCAATGTGAGAAAACAGAAAGAGGAAAGAAAAACAAACATATGAAATATAATAAGGTATTTTACCTACCTCATTGAAGTCATGAAGACATGCAAGGTTTATTGTTCAATCTCAACCATGTTCACCTGCCTTCATTAAAACCACTTTGAATTCATTTTAAATGCTTACTTCAAACAGTTACTATCTTGAAACAACACTGCTTTCTTTATCAAACTCTTTGAGCATTTTCTTGCCCCTCTTTAATGGGCCCAACCCACCTTGCCTTCACCTCATTTATGTTTTTACAGTTTCAATTGCTTCTCAAAAATATGTAAGAAGTTGTCAGAATTTAAGAATGTACTGATCTACCTCGTCCTTACATCTCACAATCTTTTATAGTTTTTCTATCTACCACACTATGATGATGTATTATTATTACACATATGCACTCAATTCATAATTGCTTTTCATAGAAGTTACCTACATGTAAATATAAATATTTATACTTCAATAAATTGGTTCGAATAAATTTAATGATGTATGTGTCTAACTAAAATTGAACATGGGTAAAATAAATATTAAAATGAACTCTTCAATATTTTTGTGATCTAAGAAAATATTATAATATAGTCAAACATCCATTTAAAAAGAAATAGGGACATAGCATGTCGCCCTGTACTATCTTCAAAGCAGTCTCTTGTGTGTAATAAAAACTTGGCAAGATGGGTAGGTTCCTATCGTTATATGAATATTAATAGCATTTAGTTAGTAAAATAAATACCACTATATTAATTCTAAGAAACAGTACGTGGATAGTGCTCGATCATGTCTTAAGTAAGGATGATCTTATGGTTAAAAGATGACTATTTTTCTGAGGTGGAACGTGAAATACATGATGCATATGAAATGAGCTCTTATGTACAATGGTGAAAGTTGTTGGTGCGATGTAGCAGAGAGAATCAGTAAGATGAACACTCTATCATTCAAGTCAAATAAATTTAGTTTAAAAGTGAGAGTAAGATAATACTTGAAATGAAATGTCGTTGAGCTTTTGTATGGTAGACAGTTAAAATTGATTTTGTCTAACTCAACGTGGGATGTAGAGAGCCGTCCAATCAGATCCATCAACAAACGATGCACTAGTAGCTGGGATGAAGTGTCCGACGTTTGATTAGGTTCCATGTATCTCATTCTTCGCTGCTGAATGGATATTACAAGTTCATAATTCGACCTTATTTGGGCTTATGGTCGGCCATGACAGTTATCCTCAAGTCCTTGTTGATATTTTGAGAAGCGGGAATTGACATTAGTGGCCGGTCTTTGATGTCGTCGCATTTTTCCCAGGCTAGTGTATGTTTGTAAAAGTGACTTTTTTAGGGTACTTGAGCACCCAAGTAAATCGAGACTCGACCAGGGTCGTTGCTGGCATGGTATCATACCCTAATTTTGACCCCCTGAGATGTCACATCGTTGACGTCAAATTCAAAAATGTTTCTTGATTGGTTTGGAAGCCGTGATCAAGATTTCATTCATTCACTTATTCTTTGCAAAATAATTCATGCTCTTGGAGGTTTTCAATTTAAATGCGCCTTTTCCAATTTGTGCGATTCAAGAGGATTGTTTGGAATTTATTTCGTGACTTTTGGCCTATGGATTCATCATAATGAAGAAAATTGGCTCATGTGAATTATTTGGAATTTGAAACAAGTTCAAGATCATTCATGGGAATTTCATCAAACTTGCAAGAGAATATCTTTTTAGTCCATTTGTTGAAAGATAATTTCAAGTGATTATTCAAGATCGTGAATTAAGGATTTCGAGTCCGATATCATTTCAAAATTCATGGTACAAGAACACTTTTTCAAGACTTGAAATTCAAGTTTCTCACTAGCCCAAAGGTATTCTACCATTCCTTTTCAAGAATTACCATGGATCATTCAAATTTGCAAAATTCAAAGTTCACTCAAGAATATTCAAACCTCATGTTTGAATAACAATTTCATTCAAAGTTCTAAAAGGAAATTCAAGCATTACAATTGAAGTTCTTTTACATGAACCAAGTTCTAAATTCCAAATGAATTACAGAGTGGACTTCATTCAAAATTCAAGAATTACACCATTCCAAAGTTCCATTCATACAAAGTTCAAGTCCATACAATTCTAAAGTGGAATAAATTTGGATTACAAAGAATAAAAGAAAATGCAATGCTTTCTTGAATTCTTCAATCTTCAAAGTCTTCATTCTTCAAGTTCAAGCTCCTTCATGCTTTCTTCAAAAGTTCTCATGTGACATGAAAAAGAGACATACAAGGGGTGAATTTAGCAAAAGTTCAAATCAAGTCAAAAGTCAAAGAAAGTCAAAGAGAGATTTTTATGTCGTAAATTTCTACAACTTAGAGATATTATAAAATGACATAAAAATTTACTCACATGGCTTATGTCATAAAGGAATCTTTTGACTTATGTCATAGTGGAATCTTTTGGCTTATGTCATATGGAATATTCCTTTCTTACAAGAATCACAAACTTGGCTACAAAGTTACTTAATACCTAACATATCCTAATTTTTGCCTATAAATATAAGGGCTCTCCATAGTATTTGTTACACCAAAGCAACAAAATTCTTGCTTTCTCTTTTCTTTCTTCATACTTAAGGTTTTCAAAGGTTCTTTGGCAAGAAGACTCGGATTCTTCAAACCAAAGCTCTTCCTTTGGAATTAAGTATTCAAACACCTTAGGGGAGTCATTTAGAGGTGATCCAAACCTCTGAAACACTTCTGTACGTGGAGAATCATAATCTTCACCTCTCACTTGGAGCTGTTGCAGTTGGGGTCGAGCAAGAGGTTGTGGGCACTTTCAATCCAAGCTAAGCATCTCAACACCTTCCAGGAGGATCACTGAAGCTATCTGGATCGTTGCAACAACTCTGCAACACACTTTGATCAGAACCAAATCTTCATTTTTCAGGTAAGTTTCAAAAGCTCCAAACTCTACGATTCACGCATGATAAATCTAAAATGAAGTTACCAGTTGGTTTCTGCACCTTCATAGATCATTAACCCTCAATCAATTGCATCAAATCATGCATATATAGTATTTCATGTTTAATTTCAGTTTTAGGGTTCTTAGTATTCATGCCTGCGAATTTTATGTTACGCTTAGAATTAATGAAATTAAAGAACACCATCATGATCCTCGTCCAAAAACGAGAAAAATCCATCTTTACATCTTTGAATTTAGTTGAGAATTGAGGGAGATAGGATTTCCAGAAATTGAAATCGTGAGGTTGAAAATGAAGTTGCTTTGCGCGCGTTTTTTTGAATTCTCAGAAGCAAGTTTAAAATATAACCAATTGGAAGCGTGTTTTGAACGACTAAATCGTTCAGCTCACTTGGTTACATGCGCCTCTCAGTTTCTCATGCCTTAGGTCTGGGGTTCGATCCCCCCCTCAGACCTTTTGTTTTCATCTTTTATTTTAAACGCGCGTGTTTTGCATATAATCAAATGGAATCCCTCTTCAGTCACACTGAGCGTGTAGCTCAGTTGGCTTTGTTTTGTGTGGTAACCATGGAAGCGTGGGTTCAAGCCTTGGTGGAGACAATCCTTATTTTTTATCACTTTTTTCACTTATTTTCTTCACAACTTCACATGATTATTTAACCTATCAAATTAAATCATTTTCACTTCATTTTTAACACACTTATCATTTAATATATCTATTTTATGAATAATCAAAAAAATCATAAAAATATTATTTATTTCATGTATTTTTATTAGGTTTAAAATGATGTATTTTCTAAATTACTTTTAAGACATTTTCATTTGTTTTAACCCTAATTATTTTTTGTAAATGATTTTTATGTTAAAACCCTAATCATTTAGGTCTTATTTGAGTATAGACTTAGTCTTTACCTTAATTAGGTTGACTTTTGTCAAATCTCAAAGATATTTCAATCTCTTTTAAACAACTGTTTTCATAAACAGTAAATCATTTTCAATGGGCCTCTATTAGAGTATAAGTCCCAGCACCTTTTTCTTTTCTTAGTTTGTTTTCAAAAACTGTATTTACAAAATCTTCTTTCTGTTTTCAAAACATTCTTCTGGTATTTGAAGGGCATTATTCCCGGTGAAACTCTTCAGATACCTATGTGACCTTTGTCCATCTCCACTTCTTCTGTTTTCAAAAACCATTAACTGTTTATCATAAATATTCAACTGTTATCAATAAAACAACAAAACTGCTGTTGAGGCTTTGTACATACTTCTTCAAAGGCCTCCACTCCATCCAGGTTAGGCTTTACAAGCTTTCAATTTAAAGTCTTTATTTAAATTACTGTCAAATATAGAACTGTTTATATATTGTTTAGAACTACGTTTGAGTGTAAACCCTAGGACAGTTAAACTATATATATATATATATATATATATATATATATATATATATATATATATATATATATATATATATATATATATATATATATATATATATATATATATATATATATATATATATATATATATATATATATATAGGAATATGGCCTAGGATTGAGAATGTCTTTCGGGTGAAGGCTCTTTCCTAATTAGAGATTTGTAGTTCAAACCCCCAAGATGAATTATTCCCGGTGAAACATCTTGACAAAAGCCTTAGAACCCAAAATAGGACACATCCACCCAAAGAGGAATTATTCCCGGTGAAACCTCTTACCCATTTGCTTAGAGCCAAAATAAGTTCAAAACCACATAGCTTTCTCTTGTGCTATAACAAGGACCCTTGATGACCCTCGATTAGCCTCCTCTTGGGCTTTGTACAAGGACCCACAGGCTTCTTAAAAGCATTTCCAGCTTCCTCTTGAGCTTGTATACAAGGACCCATCAGGTTTCTTATAAACATAGGAACAGGTCTTTAGTTACCTTTTAGCCTATCCTGATGAGTTTCTTCCATTCTTTAAACCAGACTTTAAACAAGCTAAGTTTGTCTCAATCTCATATTGAGTACACCTTTTGGAATGAGAGACATGGACAGTCTCTGTCACCCTTATCTTCATCAATATTCCTTAGCAGAGTCTAGGATCTTTATTTGCTTATTCTCAATCAGTGTCAGCCTTAATCTTGGGCTTTAAAACAAGAAGTCTCCACTAGATAATCTTTCTGCCATTCATTCTTTCATTTTAACAAAAACCCCTGGAAAGGGTCAGCCTCCAAAATCACTCCTTCAAATCCAAAGATTCACTCTTTTAAAAGATAAATTCCCCAAAAGAATCAAAACCCCTGGAAAGGGTCAGCCTCCAAAAACATTATAAAAGTTCAGTCTTTTAATAGACTATTTCTCCAGCTGAGTTAAAATCCCTGGAAAGGGTTAGCTTCCAAAAAACATAAAAATAAATTAGTTTGTTAAATCCTCTAGCAAAATAAAACTCCCCCAGTGAGTCTTTCATTTTTAGTAGCCACAACCTTGGGCTTTGTACAAGGCAGATAAACCATATTTCCCTGTGTCAAAGATTCCTAATCTCAAGGATCTTTTCCCCATAGAGTCTTCCATAATCAGTTTCTTTAAGAGTCCGCCACAACCTTGGGCTTTGTACAAGGCAGAAAATAATCTTTCCTTAGCTAGAGTAGCCACAACCTTGGGCTTCATACAAGGCACAAATTAATAACCTCCTCAGCTAAGAGTCAGCCACAACCTTGGGCTTTGTACAAGGCACACAAAATAGAGTCATTCATAGTCTTAAAAAACTCAGTTTCCTCAGCAGTTAGCCACAACCTTGGGCTTTGTACAAGGCACACACAAATAGAGTCTCCCTAAAAAGAGTCAGCCACAATTCTGGGCTTTGTACAGAACACCAAATAACATCCATCAAATAAACACTCTCCAACTAGAGTCAGCCTCAATTCTGGGCTTTGTATAGAACACAAATTCCCTGTAAATTAATCCCCAGTGGAGTTATCTCCCAGAGTTAATAAAATAAAATAATAAAAAGCCTCAAGCTTGGGCCTCATACAAGCCAGCTAAAAAATCAAATCTTTCAAACAGTAGATAGACATATCTTATCTCTATAAAGAGATCTTTCTCCTACCTCACCACATTCAAACAAACATTTCAATTTCAATTTCAATTTCAATTTCAATTTCAATTTCAATTTCAAACATTCTCCCATTTAGGACTCTGAAAGGCATGCTCTGAGGCAAACAAACCCAGACTTGTACACTTTCTCTAATTTGGATGAGAATCTTTCTTTCATTTAAGAGAACGCGACTGGAAACTTGCAAACATACAAGTAAGGTCCCTATCTTAATGAAATGAATTCAGCTTTTCTGTCACTTAAAAATGTTTGTGGTGGAATAGTAGAAATACCTCTCTATAAAGATGACTTCATGTCTCTTTACTGTAAATAGAGATTTAATTCAAAGCTTCAACCTTGAGCTTCAAGCAAGGCACCAAAAATATTTAATTTCCCTAATTAGTTCCCCGAACTACATTAAGCTCTGACTTCCATTAGGGATATGTAGGCATGAGGTTCACAAGGAATCTCAGCGAGCTAATAAAATACCAAAAATAGTCAGTTTGTCTGTCTGTCTGTCTTTTTTTATCAATTCAATTCTCTCTCCAAACACAAAGGAGAAACTTTCCCAATCATTAGCAATAAACACAATCACAATGACACAGAGAAGGTTCTTGTAGAGTACTACGGATATGTAGGGTGCTTAAACTCTTCCCTATGTATAACCGACCCCCCGAACTCCAGAATTTCTAGTCTAGGTGAATCCCCACACTTAGCAAACTCCTAGGGTTTAGTTGAGATCTTTTTTCCCCTTTCCTACTCGTAGGACAATAAGAAAGTTCGTGTGATATCGTAGGAAGAACTGAAACAAAATTCATCCCATCCCGGGCGCATTCTCCTTCCAAATTTCGCGTGAAGGGTCTAGCGTGCCGTCCTCCCAAGTGAAACGGGGAGGTAAAAAAAACGACACCACACATGGGTATGCTTCCTTATGTCTTCTAACATTGCTCGTGTGATAGTCAATCAAACAATATATGAAGATTCAAGGACATAATTTCTCTTCTTTCCACTTTTGTTGCTTGTGAGACTTAGAGATTTTCTCATTGCTCTTTTTGTACTCGGCTCCATCTCATGTTACAATTTCTTGCCAATTATTGTAACGACACCTCTCGCGATGCTCCAATGGTCTAAGTTGCACGCGCATTGCTGGACAAGTGACTCCAAACACAAGAGGGAGTGAACGTAATATTCAAAATTTATGATTAATTTGAAATTTTATTACTTAAAAAAGAAAATTGTTTTAGTATCCATAAAAATCAGAGAGAAAAGAAGCGAAACTAAAATAATACAATAAAGTAAATGACAAAATTTAAAGAGATAGAGTTAGACAGATGGCACTAGAGAATTATTTAAGGTTCGACCAAAAGTTGGCCTAGTCTTGTCCCCAAAAGATCTTGAAATTTCACTTTATTATTGAGTTTTTACAAGTTATACCCAAAACTATTCAAACAAGCGATTCGAGAGAATTTACATAGGATTATCCCTCTAACTGGAAGAGAGCTTTTTCACGGGATGAACTCACAAATCGAGTAGAAAATTTAGCAACAAATGTCAATAATCAAACAAAACTTTTAGAGATTGAGTTCTTTAACCAAACTGTTAATGCCTTGATTCATGTGATTGGCACTTTTGTTTGGCTAAAACGTAGTAGCAACAATATGTAATAGGATCTATAAAACTTGCAAATATAAATATGAACAAAATAGGTACAACAACAAGATGTTCTATGGAATGTTAAGACATGCACTGTGACATCGCGCCTGCTAAGCTAATATATAAAGAGTCTAGATGCAATCAAACAGATGCAGAATATTCTAATGGAATATTATGCAATCCTATGTGGTGCAGATTTAAAGGTCAAGAGAATCAAGTCAGAATTAGGTCAGAATATTGAAGAATAACTTGTTTCTAATTATGGAGACAATTTAGGAAACTTATGATTAAAGACCTTTCTTTTAGCAGAAGTTTTCTGCTAATTTGTAATAGCAAATAATGCTGTGATTGTAAGTCCAAGACCAATTGGGAATAGGTTATAAATAGGAAGCTTTATAACCCAGTTTAGCAGGCAAACCGATTTTAGAAAGATGTAATCATTAGGGTTAGCCGTGTAAGTGAACCACCCGGTTTGTGGTGTTGTTGTTTTTATTGGCTGATTGGCATTTATGTTTGGCTAAAATATAATAGCAGCAAAATATAATAGAATGTATAAGCCTTGCAAATATAAAAGAACAAAACAAGTACAAGCAAGATGTTATATGGAATGTCATGACATCAACTCGTGACATCGCGCCTGCAGAACTGGAACATGAAGATTCAGTCTGATACTCAACAGATATAGAATATTCTATGGAATATTATGTAATCCTATGCGGCGCAGATTTAAAGGTTATAAGAATCAAGTCAGAATATTGAAGAATCAAATCAGAATATTGAAGATTCAGCAGTTTCTAATTTAGGAGACAAATTAGGAAACTTGTGATTGAAGACCTTTCTTTTAGCAGAAGATATCTGCTGATTTATAGCAGCCAGTAGTGTTGCGATTTGTAAGCCCAAGTCCAATTGAAAAGATGTAGTCATTAGGGTTTGTAAAGGTAGACCACCCAGGTTGTGGGATGGCTGCCATGTCCTTCTCGAAACTTGTAGGCAAGAGAAGTTATTGCTCTCACTCTAAACCTGTAGGTTAGAGTTGAGTATTATTTTCTTGATTGAAACTGTGAAGCAAGATCAAGTTAGTTTTTCTTGTTAATTGTTTAAAATATCTGTTACAGGGTTGTAACAGTTAGGTATCACTAGGGAGTGAGCAGAGGTTCTCTTGTCTTGGATGGAGTTCTAAGATAAAGGTTGCATTGGGTAGTGACTAGGTAAATCAAAGGTTGTTTATCTGTAAACCAGAGGTTGTTTACATAAAATAGTACTACTGATAGTGAAATCTTCTTCCTGGCTTGGTAGCCCCCATAGTAGATAGTTAAACCGAACTGGGTTAACAATTCACTGTGTTATTTATCTTCTGCATTGTATTGTGTGTTCAGTATTGAATGTTGTAACATCGTGTATAACATCAGGTTCAGGTTTGATAGCATGTCCTATTACAAAACCAATGAAGTTTACAATCTGGTTATGTTAACTGAACTAACATGGTCCTAGTACTCATGGACACCTTCTTCTTAGGTCTTGGGTGATGTCAACATCACAATGTGTTGTTATCCTGGAAGAATGTCTAGGATTGTACATGTGAAGTTTGAAAAAGCAACATTATTGTCTAAAGTGGCAGTTCTGACATAATGTGGATTATAATGGGCAGGTTCTGATCTTGATGTTAGTAATATGTTCTGGAAATACATGATTACTCTCATGATGAAAACTTCACTAAGTGAGTGTGACTATGAAGACAGAAGTTTGGTAATCTGATTAACATAGCTGAAGATAAGGAGGATCCATCTCGTTCAAGTAAGAAAGGGTGTTAATCATTCTTTGACATTGAGAAACACCATATCAAGAGGGATTTTAAATTTTCTTGGCATACCATGATCTAATATAAACATTGTAAGGTTATGCTCAACAAAGTACGAGAAGTGGCAGTTCTTTATGTTGAGATTGTGGCAACCTCTCTGTGTGTGCATCTAGTGTCAAGAGGTCATCAGTTGATCATTTCAGGTAGAGATAAGCTGGTAGACTAGGATTTGTTGTAGGAAGAGATATGGACTTTGTGGAATATACTGGTAGTACTAGTTTGAACAACACATCTGTATTTTAATGTCAGACACACTGTTATAACATCTAATTTCTGGTGTGAGTATCTAATGTAAAGGAGCAACATTGCTATAGTGAGTGTGTTCAGCAGGATAATTGAACAGAGAGTGAGCTCTTGAAGATATGAAGATGCGTCTTATGTTTTCCATTCATCATTACAAGTTTTTCCTTGAAGAAGCTCAGACTATCTCAGATAGGGGGAGTGACTTCCTAGGTCAAGATATTTTTCTCAAGAAAGTTGTCTTGGTCAGAAATGCTCTAACATCATAGAGAAGGTGTACTAATTCAAAAGAAGCACATGCATGCGCTTGTGAAAAAGTTTGATATAACAGGGTGTAACATTATTGTCAGTTATCTGTGAATGGTTAAATCTAACCATGTGCAACTAGAATCCATAATTATTTCTCTAGACTGATGAGGTGGCTGTGTGCTAACAAGTGTTGGAAGGTTCTTCACAGTTGCATTAAACAGTCTCAAGGTGTTCATAACAACAGAGGTCTATATCTATGACTAGTGAGTCAGTAGAGTGAGTGGGAGGTCTGTTACTTGGTCTATAGGATGCTTTGTCAAAGTCTATTGAAGAATATTGAGCTATGTGCTTAAGGGGTGAAAAAGTGACAATGTCTGACAGGATGTCATGACATGTTTAAAGACATTGATTCTATTGAGTCAAACAAGGAAATCTGTCTTGAGTTTATCTCTACACATCAGTGGACGGTGTAAAGTTCAATCAATGACTATGCATGCGCTGGTTTTAAAGATAACTCCTATCAGAAAAATAGTCAAAAATCTGCTTTGGAAGGAATAATTATTTTTGGAACTGTTTCCTAATCAAACAATTGACCGTTGAACAAGACCAAGAAAATCGTTATTTCCTATGATCTCAAATGGCTATAATTTGGCGTCTCCACAGATTGCAGAAATCAAATTCTGTCAAAATGTCCTTCGTGTGTGTTCATATAAGTCGTGTCTGGGTCTGGTACTGTGAAGGGTTCCTTTGCCAAAAATTGGCAAGACAAAGAAACACACGGGCTGGGGAAGTTATTTGCTTCTGTCATGAGTTTTTCTGTGAGTTCAACAAAAGTGTTCCATCATATACAGCCTTCTGTATAGGATCTTTTGTTGTTGTGATTTGTGATCTGAGTTATGAACACAATTGTGATTTGTAATCTGAGTTACGAGGAATGGTGGTAAGAATTCAATCATGTTCTCTCTTAAGCTTTAAGCTAGGATTTGGTTTCTAGTTGAAGACTGAGTAAGGGTTCTCTTATGCCACCATTGGTCCTCAGAGACAAAGGCCTTCTCCCATCGTCTTCCTCATGTACACAAGTGTTTCATGAAGATGTTCCACTGCATATCATGACATCGGTTCTATCTTTGTCATATTGTGGCTAAAAAGGGGGAGAGTATCTGATTCTGCTATTGTCAACAGAAACAAAGGAATATTTGCAGACAGAGTAGAATGTGAAGCCTTGAAGAACAGAAGCGCAAGAGCCCAATTCTGAAAATGTAAAATATTTGTTCTTCTTTGTTTTCTTGAAAGTTGAAGTTGTTATGTTTTGCTGCATTTTAATGTATGTATAGTTTTAGCCAAAATATGCCGAAGGGGGAGATTGTTGTTGTTTTTATTGGCTGATTGGCATTTATGTTTGGTTAAAATATAATAGCAACAAAATGTAATAGAATGTATAAGTCTTGCAAATATAAAAGAACAAAACAGGTACAAGCAAGATGTTATATGGAATGTCATGACATCAATTCATGACATCGCGCTTGCAGAACTAGAACATGAAAATTCAGTCTGATACTTAACAGATACAGAATATTCTATGGAATATTATCTAATCCTATGCTGCGCAGATTTAAAGGTCAAAAGAATCAAGTCAGAATATTAAAGAATCAAATCAGAATATTGAAGATTCAGCAGTTTCTAATTTAGGAGACAAATTTGGAAACTTGTGATTGAAGACCTTTCTTTTAGCAAAAGATATCTGCTGATTTGTAACAGCTAGTAGTGTTGCGATTTGTAAGCCCAAGTCCAATTGGGAATAGGTTATAAAAAGAAAGCTTTGTAACATAGTTTTATAAGAAAACCGTGTATTGAAAAGATGTAGTCATTAGGGTTTGTAAAGGTAGACCACCTAGGTTGTGGGATGGCTGCCATGTCCTTCTGGAAACCTGTAGGTAAGAGAAGTTATTGTTCTCTCTCGAAACCTATAGGTAAGAGTTGAGTATTATGTTCTTGATTGAAGCTCTGAAGCAAGATCAAGTTAGTTTTTCTTGTTAATTGTTTAAAATAGCTGTTACAGGGTTGTAACACTTAGGTATCACTAGGGAGTGAGCAGAGGTTCTCTTGTCTTGGTTGGAGTTCTAAGATAAAGGTTGCATTGGGTAGTTACTAAGTAAACCAGAGGTTGTTTATCTGTAAACCAGAGGTTATTTACATGAAATAGTACTACTGATAGTGAAATCTTCTTCCTGGCTTGGTAGCCCCAATAGTAGGTAGTTAAACCGAACTGGGTTAACAATTCACTGTGTTATTTATCTTCTGAATTGTATTGTATGTTCAGTCTTGAATGTTGTAACATCGTGTATAACATCAGGTTCAGGTTTGATAGCTTGTTCTGATACAGAACCAGTGAAGTTTACAATCTGGTTATGTTGACTGAACTAACATGGTCCCAATACTCATGGACTCCTTCTTCTTAGGGGTAATCAAAAATTGGGGATCATTCTGTCCTGCCTTTGCTAAGCTGATAACAGATCAGATGTCTTAACATTATGAGTGACATCCTGAGTCTGTCATACCAGAATTTCATGTGGGATGGTCACTGGTTTGTGCCTTGAAGCCTGTAGGCAAGAGGTTTAATTTACTCACTCGAAAGCTGTGAAGCAATGAGTGCAATATTGTTCTTGGAGGAAGCTTTGAAGTTAATTAGATTGTTGGCAAAGGGCTGTTGATGCAGTGACTGAGGTGTTGACTGCTAGACATCATTGCAACGATTGGGAGTGAGAATGGTATCTCATATCTAGGGAGGACCTAAGTAGAAGGGTCATTGGGTAGTGATTAAGTGGGTAGATCGTCAACGGGTTGCTTGGCTGTAGGATCTACAAATTGATATTCCTAATAACGGACTTCATCCATGGCTTGGTAGCCCCAAGAGTAGGATTGTGAATCCGAACTGGGTAAACAATTCTATTGTGCTTTTATTGTTTTCCTGCACTGTTATTTGTATTCCTACATTGTCTGTTCCAGAATGTCAGACCAGATGTCAAGACATCCTTATATGACATCTGAATCTGCTGTAACCAGAATTTCAATTGGTATTAGAGCAGGCATCCTGTCTGTTTCTGGATGAGATCCATGGGGATACCTTCTGGTTGTGTGCAAGGTAGAAGATTGTTTGAACAAGGAGTGTTCATATTTTATGGTCCCTTGAAGTGGAGGATGGACCTATTTGTGGAAG
Source organism: Vicia villosa (assembly GCF_029867415.1). Lineage (NCBI taxonomy): Eukaryota > Viridiplantae > Streptophyta > Magnoliopsida > Fabales > Fabaceae > Vicia > Vicia villosa. Next base: position 81,038 of record NW_026705248.1, on the reverse strand, counting down.
ACTAGACCAACCTGACAGAAGAATGAAGAGTCTGGCCTCAACACATAGATGGAAGTTATCAAAACCTTCATGCGGGAGTGAATACATTGATAAGGTAATCCTTGTGTTTATGTGATACAATATGGTCAGGATTTTTTTTGGGTCTATGTTGTTGCTTGTTGAAGAAGCAATCAGCTTGTACATTTGATTTATTCTCAATCCCTTTGTGTCATGCTTACAATAAAATTGGGGAGTAAGCATTGTGTAAGTTCTCTTGAAGTATGGTTATTTTCCACTTCATAGCCTCTGATACAACCCCTATAGTGAAGGAAGTATTCTAGGGTTATTCAATAGAATATATGGCAGATTATTACAACTATATTAAAAGTGTCAAAGATACTTGAGTCCTTCTCAAGTCCATTCATAAAGACATTTATTAATAGAATTAATGAGTATCAATTGATCAATGATTCTCATATAAATCTGCAAGTTGTTTGAAGACCTTGAAGATTATCAAGGATAATGTGTTCCAAGGAGATGGAATTGATGTTCTATAGGATGTTAGAACATTATTACTACTGGTATGCAGCTACCAGTTGAAGAGATGTTTTGGGTGCTAAACAAATGTAGTGTGAGTACATATGTTTGGAACCTACTCCAGATGTTAGTTTATTTCTGACTTAAGCTTATGGGAGTATGGAAGTTAAGCTCAATGCAAGTAAAAGAATTTATAAAGGTATTATCTACAGTCCCTTTATGAGAAATCAAGATAAGTTTATCTCTGGTATTTTCCTCTAATCAAAGGAACCAGATATGTGAATTTTTAATTCATAACCATAGAACAGTTGTTGGAGCTGAATATTGTGCCTCAACCACAGTGAAATATGGTTTTGAATGTTGACTACCCCATAATTATTATCCAGAAAGGATAGTGTCAATAAGAATCAAGGAAGTCAGATTGCTAAGAAGAATCTGACTATTTCAGTGTTATGCCATAAGTGAATCTGTTCTAGAAACCTAGCTGAGGGAATATCCTCTATAGGTATAGACTGTGGCATCCATCATCTCAAAATCAGAATGAAAGTCTAAAGAAAAGTTTATTAAGATGTGGGCTATATTTTTCCTTGATATGCCTGGATGTAAAGTTGCTACTCATTATGCTCTGTTGTTCCCACTCCAAGTGTTATGAATAAGATGTTAAAGATGTTAGCCAAGAACCATAAAGGATGATGTCGTATCAAATGTTAAAACATCATCTTCTTGTCTTCAGTTATTTGAAAGTATTTTATTGCCAAGAGGAAAGAATATAAGTGTGAAGAGGTAATCCGTCAGAATGATCTAGTGTGAGTAGTCAATTCTAACTGACTAACTGATAGGTACTTTGACAAGAGACTTAGTACTTATTAGATGTGCTTCCTGAATGCAAGATTCATATACTCTGTCGGGAGCTGAGTATTTGTATGAAGAATTCATGGACTAGTGTGAACTAAGCATTAGTATTAAAGTTCACTATTATCTTCACAAGTCTAGGAAGTGTGGAAATGTTGTCTGGTGTTTATTTGGAGAGCTGATTCAAACAAGAAGAAACATATAGGTTCTGTTAAATATCTTGATGGGAGATGGAAATTAACAATAACTATGTGGAAATATAAATCAAGAGAAGAAGAAGTATGTGATGTATAAAAGATAATATTCTACATTAAGAAGTAACATCACAACTATTGAAGACACCAGAAAGATAAGGTTCAGACTTATCTGTTGAAGACAAATTTATGGTTATACACAAGAGGTTTCTTCTATTACAAGTTGCAGAGTGTGGCAATCTGAATCTTGTGTAGCAAGCAAACTAAGGATTCCTAATTTGGAAACTGTGGCAAATTCCAAATAAAGAATACTTTAAGGATCAACATCAAAGATGTCCTTAATTTGTATATCTCAGGGGGATTATAGAGTATGGAGATCAGCAAGGACAGTATAATTCTGCTTCTAATCATATGGAAAGTTTTTCAAAAAAAAACTAATCTTTTAAAGCCAGAAGAACAATGTCAAATAAGAAGTCAGGACATAAATCAAGACATGTTTATCCTTGAAAACCAACAGGGATAGTTCTTATGAGTTTCATCTAGAACATGTATTGATGGTGTGTATCACTTGCTCTGACTTAATGCATGTTCCAACCAATGCACAAATTCACCTGATGCAGTTCTTATTACAGTAACACCTCTAATAGTCCAGGTATGTTATTTAAGTTTCTCTGGTTTCTAGAGTCTTTCTTTACTTTTTATTTTTTTTCTCTTCTCATGAGTCTTGTTTGAGTCTCTCATGTCCTTCTTCGGATGTGGGTAAGTTTAGAGTCTATGTAGGTTATGTTTGTTAACTTGTGACAAACACAGGGAATAAGGGTAATGTACAGACATTGTTAAGTCTAAGGTCCTTCCTTGCAGTTGCTTCTGCAAAGATATTGAATAGACTTTCTATCCTAAGTCAGTTTTTCCTTCTGTTTAGAGTCTTGTTTTCAAGTCATGAACACAAATTGTGTCCTGTGTTCTAAGTCATCCAATATAGAGTAATGTTATCTCTATGGATAGTCAAAGTATTTGAGTCCTGTTTAGAGTCATGAGCACTAGTTGTCTTGTGTTCTGAGTCATCAAATGTAGAGATCTGGTTCTCTATACTTGTATATGGATGGTTCAAGTGAGTTTGTCTATAAGTTGAGTCAGTTCTCAGTGTAAGGGGGAGAAAGCTGATCGAAGAGGATACTGCTGCAAACATTGAAATCCTGTTGAGAAATAGTATATTTCCTCAGAACTATGGCAGATGGACTTTGCATGGATATCCCAAGGAATGTCGGAACATCATCTCCAGAGGTTTTATTGTCTCCTCAGCCAATGATTGTGAAGTTTGAAGAAGTAACATTATTGTCTGAAGTGGCAGATCTAACATAATGTGGATTAGAATGGGCAGATTCTGATCTTGGTGGTAGTAGTATGTTCTGGAAATACATGATTACTCTCATGATGAAGACTTCACTAGTTATTAGTGACTGAAAGGGCAAAAGTTGGTGTCAGATAGTGTGATCTGGTTGCTGAGGATAAGGAGGTTTCTTCTACTGCTAGTAAAAGATTGTGGCAGTCTTTAGTATGGGTAGAAAGTAAACCAAAGACATTTATTTTGGAATATGTGAGAAATTCTATATCAAGGGGGAATTTGTGTTGACTTGGCAGATCATGTATCTGAAATAAACATGGTGAGATTATGTTCAACAAGTGTAAGAAGTGGCAGTTCTTCATGTTTAGAATGTGGCAATCTCTTTGTGTCTTCATATGGTGTCAAGTGGTCATCTATAGAAGAAGCATTGGTTGCTCATGTCAGGGGGAGTCAATGGATTAATGAGTGTATGAAATTTTGTTTCCTTAAAAGGATATCAGATAGGTGTACATGCTGCAGCAGGATGCAGTTATTTGTGCCCGTGCTTGGGTTGGTTTTTTTTCTAGTCTTGAATAGCTAGTTTGTAAGTTTTTACACCAAGAGGAGGTACTGGAAATGCTAGAGATGTGTAAATTTTCAGTGTCTGGTGATACCAAGTGCAAGGACAAGCTGGGAATGCAACATGTGATCAGTTGGTCAAATCCCCATACCTTATGTGAGAGAATCTTGAAGTATTGTTGGGACAGGTAGCTGGCATGTCATTGTTGAATGAACCAACCAATAAGGAAGAGATTCTAGTTCAAGATAATTTTTTTTAAGTTGTGATTTTACTTTGTAAGCATGTGAGAAGATATATGTGGATTTTATTGTGTGCTGAATTGGCCTTAGAACAGCAGGAGTTCTGTATATGTGACAGAGAGTTACTAAAGCAATTGTGAAGTCATTAATTCGGCTGATAGGATGGTTTTCTCGAGGTTAGTTGAAGAGGCTTGGTCTGTGTGCATGAGTAGTAAAAAGGTGGCAATGTCTGACAGGATGTCATGACATGTTTAAAGACATAGTATCTGCTGAGCCAAACAAGGAATTTTTCTTGGATATTATCTATACACATCAATGGACAGTGTAAAGCGTAATTGTTGACTATGCATGCGTTGGTTTTAAAGATAACTCTTTCCAGAAGAAACAGTCAAAAACCGCTTTGGAAAGATTAATTGCTTTTGGAAATGTTTCCTAATAACGCGTTTGACCATTGAACAAGACCAAAGACCATCGTTAATTTCTATGAGTTCAAATGGCTATATAAATTAGTCATTCCTCTTCTCCAATCACAACAAAATCGTGTATCAACTTCCACAGCCAATATGCCTTTCTTGTGTGTTCAAATTAGCTGTGTCTGGGTTTGGTTCTGTGATGGGCTTCTATGCCAAGCTTTGGCCAGAAAAGGAGAAACAATGATTGGGGATGTTATTCGTTTCTGTCATGTATTTTTATGCCCGATCATCAAAAGTGTTCCATCATATACAGTGTCATGTATAGGATATATTGTAGTTGTGATTTATGATCTGAGTTATGAACACAATTGTGATTTGTGTTCTGAGTTACGAAAAATGGTAGTAGGAGTGCATCCAAATTCTTTCTTAGACTTCAAGCTAGGATTTGGTTTCTAGTTGAAGACTGAGTAAGGGTTCTCTTATGCCACCATTGGTCCTCAGTGACAAGAACTGGTGCTTGCGCTGAGGGGCTTCTCTCGCATCTTTTTCCTCATGTACACCACAATGTGTGTACTTCATAGAAGGAATGCATGAAGATGTTCCACTGTATATTATGACATCGGTGCTATCTTTGTCATATTATGGCTAAAAAGGGGGAGAGTTGACCGAAGGTATTCTGATGTCCGCTACTGTCTGTCGCACGCTCGCGAAATGAACAACAAAGTCGCCACCAATATATTTATCCCAAAGAGGGAAAGGAATATCAGAAAACCTAAGGTGAATAAGAACGAGGTCTTTCGACCAGAGATAGGGTACGGGAGTCGGTTACGCAAGGGGAAGGTAGTAGCACCCCTCACGCCCATCGTACTTGATGGTATCCACCTATGTTTGTTGCTATCTAAAGGGTGTGTTAACTATAAATCTAGAGCTTAATGCTAAGGGAATGCATGCAAAAGAAAGAAAAAGAAATACGGGGAAAATAAGGTTTATAAATAGTTGTGCTCGCTTAGGCCCCGCGACCTAATGCCTACGTATCCTTTTCAGGAATCAGAGCGTCGTAGTTCGGCTCACATGTTTTTGTTTGTTTGTGTTTTTTAGATGAACAGTTACATTCGCACTCCGCTGCTCAACCTCTGGAGTCTTAAGCTGGGAATGGAGCGGAAATAACGTGCTCTTAAGCGCCTCGGAGGCAAAAGAAAAATGAAGAGTGTGGTTTGTGTCTTTTAATGGGAATGTCCCTTTTTATGGAGTTCCGATCATTGTTAGATGTTTTAGATGAATCGTTGGTAGATTTTAGGGGAAATAGTTTGAGTAGTTGTTAGGTGTTTTGAAGTTGTAAAAGGAAAAGAAAACAGGGAAAGAATCTACCTAATTGTCATGTTAATGTCTACCTAATTGTCATGTTAATGTCTACCTAATTCTCATAGCATGAATGATGCAGAAAGCGATAAAGTACAGAAAAAGATAAAAACGAATGAGGAATGGCACCAAACGGATAAAAATCCACGAATAGCAGCAAACTAAGAATAGAACCCCAGAGGTCCAAGCTGCATTCGTAAGCAACAAGCAAAGAGTCAGCAATCCGATATACCGCGTAGTAAAGCAAGCATCAACGTCGTGAAAATAAATCACGCGCTGACATGTGCGTCGAGCACAATCATACAATACACCTGCAAGAGAAACAAGCAATCCAGACAAACAGGTATAAAGTAAAATACGCGTCTCATGAGCGAGATCGTGAATCAGAGAAGGATAGCGTCGTGTCCCGCAAATAAAGCGGAACACGGACGAATGAGCGTCAACCGGAAATTGCCTTCATAATGCATTGCATACTAGTACACGCGTTAGAAATCATGAGAAAATGCGAACATAGTTGCACAATCGGACTACAAGTCAAAATCGAAAGCAAATCACGAAGAAACAAGGCTAGTATCTAGAGCATGGCACAAACCAATAGCACAAGGCTTGACAATTATTATTGTATTAGTATGTTAGCCTGCGGCTTATTAATGACAAATATGAATTCACTACACTATGTTAGTATGGGATACATGAGCCAAACTTCACACGCCAAACGTTAGTAAACATAACATGTAAGAATACTACAAATTAGTAGGCTAAAAATTAGTTGAAACTGTGCACTAAATAGAATTTGCAACAATCAGGAATTGTAGGAAATGGCTAATGCTAGCAATCAACCAAAGTTTGAGTATCAACCTGTATTAGTAAACAACTATAGACACTAACATTACAATTATTTACCAAGTATGCACACAACTCAAGTGAAAACTAGAATTCAAAAATGTAAAAAAACAGAAGATTTGAACATTAAGCGCTCACGGAAAAGGGTCCGGAAACAAGAAAATTAGAGGGACATAGGAACACGCCAACGGTTCTAAAAATCAACTTGGTTCGGTCAAATTTCACTCCGGGGACCGAAATCCGCAACTGCTACAGTAGCAGAAAAAAGGTAACGAACTTGTCCGTATCGCAAAAATGTTCGCGTGGAGAGCTTCGAAATGATGAAGAAAATCGGTTTTCATTAATCATACGCGGAAAAATACTTCACGGCTCAAAAGTTAAGGGAAAAAGGAATTTTATGTCATGTATCATGAGTTTTGACAATTCTCCATAAACTCAATTATTCAAGTGTCAAATGTGTTTTGTAACATCTCTTAAGTCTATTAGAAGTTGTCATAACTCATGGAAATAGCCTTTGTTAGCAAAGTGTATCACGTATCTATGCAAACTAACAAATCAACATGTTATGTCAAAGTTAAAAAAATGGGCTAACTTGAGAATTAGCATATGGTGTTAGTAACAAATACTTTGAGGAATTACAACTATGTATGTTAGTAAGCAATATTATGTTAGTAAAGATTATGTGCACCAAACAAAACTAACAGTATCACAAGAACTCATAAATTATGGAAACATGAAATATAATGAGCAAAGTTGGAGAATGGCAAGAGTTAGTAACGAACACGAGAAATTATGCTAAGTGTCAGTAACCCAAAGTTAGTAAACCAATGTGCAATGGCATAGAACTATCACATTAAGGCAACAAGTCACAAATCCGAAAATTAGTGAGTCAACACACTTCTTAGAATCCAAGCAATGGTATTATCTAACAATTAGCACAAAATGGTGTTCAAAGTTTAGAATGACTGTGCTTAAGTCATTTTTGGTTAAGAAAAAAAAAGAAGTGTCATACTTTTAAGTCAAGCTCATTTATGTCAAACTTTGGTATCAACACGACACACACACACATCCAACACGCATAAACTGAAAAAGTAATAATATAGAACCACACAAAGTTAGCAAGAAACCTATATTCCATTGGTTCGACACTTCGACACAACACAATTACCATATGGATTTTCAAGCTTCAACACGAATGTTAGTAGACATGACAAACATCAATCCGGAAAAATATCATAATTAACATAAGCTAGCCAATACCGGAAATGCTCATCTCAACAATCACATGACCAATGTACTAACACAAGATTAGATAACTAGTTCTTTGCTAAATGTACTCTATGTCCAGGATTACCAAAATTATGTCAAGATTTGTTCTGAGAGGATTTAACACAAGCACCTAGTGTGCATAATTTTAACACTAAAAAAATTCTATCTCAATTTCTATGTTGATTCTACCAATTTTAGCAACAGAATTAAAGACCTAAGCTAAATCAACCAACAATATCGCGAATCCTATTCAATTTATCAAATCAACTCCACAATTTTATTCAATTTTGCTCAAGCATCAAGTAATTCTCATAATCTATCAAAAGTCATAAGGAACTTACCAAAAGTGAATGGAAGAAACAAATTGATTGAAGATTTAATAATGCTTGTTGTTGTGTTGTTGCGATTGGAGAAGAGAAGGAAAAGGAAGGAATTGAGATGAGAAGGGGCGTCAAAGAGATATCGCGGACAGAGAGGTAGATTTCGTGGGTGCCGGAGGTTGTGGCGGCGGCGGCCGGAGCTGGCTGACGAGGATGGAAGGTGATGGTAATGATCGTGTGGTCGAGTGAGAGGAGAGATGAGAGTTCTTGTGCTTCAATCCATTTCGTGTTTTTGCATTCTTGAGATTGTTGGAGGATTTCTTGGAGAGAAAGAGATAGAGTTTTTGTTGAGTTTTTTTGTTATCAGAGGAAAAAAACCAAAAATGAGAGAAAGAGCCGAGGATCGAAAAGTGTTTTTTTTATAGAATGTGAGTTTAATTTTTTTTGGAATAGGGAGAGAAAAATAAGAATTTCTTTAGGAGTTTTTGTGAGAAAAATAAAAATAAGAGTGGAGAATGGAAAGTGTGGGAAAAGTTATGAGAGAAAGAGAATTTGAATTTGGAGTGGAGGGAAAGATACTTGAATGGGAAAAAATGAGACCAAGAATGTAGAATTTTCAGCTTATTTGGCGCTTAAGTGAAAATAACACAGTGCTCAGTGAAAAATTCTGACTCTGAGCCTGATGATTGCAAAACTCTAACTCTTGGGAGATCATAGGGAAGGTAAGATGATCAATGAAGCCTCCAACTCTCCTCGTTTAATCAGGAATCGTTTCAAGAGAAGCTCCTTTTGCCAATTTTGAAGAAACAGCTGTACTATGAATGTATGTATAAGATTATGACCTAGATGAAATATGTATATGAATATAACATGAAACAACCTCCTTCAAGTTAAATATAAGTGGACAAATTTTGGGGTGCAACACTGTCAAAATTTGCATGTGAGGTGCAAGTGGATTGAATACAAAAGAGTACCATCAAAATTTGCATTTTGTGGCTACAACAATGCGTGTTGAATGTTATCAAGAGATGCAATCCAAAGGTGGACTCTTCTGGGGAGGAATGTATCAACTATGGGTTGAGTAGGTTAGCTTTGGGTTAAAGATGAAATAGACACGAACTCTGGGTTGAATCTAGAAAAGGGAAATTCAACTCTGGGTTGGAAAAGAAAAATTAATTTTGTATTGGATAGGAGGTAACCGTCAACTCTAGGTTGAGAGGGAAAGAGAGATCAATACGAAATAACCATCAACTCTGGGTTGAGAGGGAAAGAGAAAATCAATTTTGTGGATAAAAGATAAATGCCAACTATGGGTTGAGTGGGAGGAGGAAAATCAACTCTGGGTTGAACAAGAGATAATCGTTAACTCTGGGTTGAGAGGACAGAGAAAAGTCAGGAAATCAACTCTGGGTTGAACTAGAGATAGCCGTCAACTTTGAGTTGAGTGGGAATAACCATAAACTCTGAGTTGAATGGGAAAAAGAAGAAATCACTTATGGATTGAATACAGGATAACCGTCAACCCTGGGTTGAGAAGGAAGGAACTAAAGAAGAGGTCAACTCTGGGTTGAAAAAGAAATAACCGTCAACTCTGGGTTGAATGAGAAAGGAGAAAAGATAACCGTCAACTCTGGGTTGAGTGGGAAAGACAAAAGATAATTGTCAACTCGGGGTTGAGTGGGAAAAGAGAAATCAATAAGAAATATCCGTCAACTCTGGGTGAGAGGGAAAAGACAAGATATAACCGTCAACTCTGGGTTGAAAGGGAAAGGAGAAAATATGACCGTCAACTCTAGGTTGAGTGGGAAAGAGAAAGGACAACCGTCAACTCTGGGTTTAGAGGGAAAGGAGAAAAGATAATGAGCAATATTCGTCAACTCTAGGTGAGAGGGAAAAGGACAAAAGATAACCGTCAACTCTGGGTTGAGTGGGAAAAGAGAAGTCAATTCTGGATTGAATAAAATATATCCGTCAACTCTGGGTGAGAGGGAGAAGGACAAAAGATAAACGTCAACTCTGGGTTGAGTGGGAAAAGAGAATTCAATTCTGGATTGAATAAAATATATCCGTCAACTCTGGGTGAGAGGGAGAAGAAAAATGATGACCGTCAACTCTGGGTTGAGTGGGAAAATATAATTAACTCGGGGTTAAAAGATAAAAGGAAAATCAATTCTGGGTTGAACACCAAAACATCAACTCTGGATTGAAAAAGGGATAACCGTCAACTCTGGGTTGAGTGGGAAGAGATAATTAACCCGGGGCTAAAAGATGAAAGGAAAGTCAACTCTGGGTTGAACACAAAAACATCAACTCTAGGTTGAAGAAAGATGAACATGATTGACTTTGGGAGATGACACCACAATGGTAACTCTGAGTGATCCAGTGGAATATCAATTGAATGCTTTGTAGGGACCTCATCTGATGAGTAACTTGGCTTATGCTTCATATACAATGTTTGATTTATTTGTGCACTTCTGGAGATGCAATGCTATGGATTCTATATGCAGTGTACTGATTGATTAGGGTTTCTGCTTTGATGTGGAATAGATTAGGTGGAGTTCTGAAACTCTGTTTGAGAATCAAGGTGGGGTGGATACCCCCGATTTGTTGATGATTGGATCATGCAGGATAAATGATAATGAAAATGCAATGATATGCATGATGTATGTATGATTATGAATGGAATGATTGTTTCCATGATACGAGGAATGAATGGATAACAGGTGCCTTTGCAGGAAGGTTATTGCTTGAAGGATAGGATTTGTGAAGGTGTTGGTGAAGGTGTTTGGATCGACTCCTCGACACCTGTCTCGATATCTGACACTTGATTGAAGATGAAGAAAGGAATTGTTACTAGCCTGCCCCAACATGCATGATCTTTTGAGAAGGAGCTTTGATGTGCTTGAATCATGGAGATTTGCAATGGTTTTCCCTAGTGTTGATCGTGGAATGAATGCCCCAGATTGAAAGGAACTCTTCCACTTAATGGATTCTTCAAATATTTGCTCAGTGGGTGACCAACCTTTGCCCATGTAAGACTACTCGATGGAACTTCAATGTTGAACTTTCCTTGGTATCAAGTACTTACTTTCAGGTTAGAGACAATTCTGTTTTGAAAGAGATAATGAGAATGCAATGCACATGTTAATCTCAAAGGAAAAGTTTTTATTTGTCAAAATGTTGTACTGATACTAACACACGTGACAAGCAACATTAGGAGTCAGTTTTGACATGATTTTACAGTTTGTATGCTTTCAGAACGAACCCTGCTTCAATTAGGACCTTTGAGGGTTGTAACGTGGCCGGGTTCACGGTTTAAGAAACAAAGGATAAAGGCTCAAGTTCTACTTAACCCACCCTTTCTTCGTGATGTTCTCCAGTCCTACATTTAGCTAGTTTGACACGAGTATTCGCCTTTCAGGAAGGATTGTGATGGATGAGGATCCTTTATGGCTTAAATGGAGGTGGTAGCCACCCTTTGGTGCTTTTTATTGATGGCCACAACAACTTGTCCCTCGGAGGATTTTTTTTCCTTGTCTTTTGCTTTCCCTAACTTTTGCCTGGACAAAAAGTTTCTTTTGATTTTGGTTTTCATTGTCCAGCGGGATATGCCCTAATTTTTGCCTAAGTCATTTGCTTTAAAGCTTTCCTTTTTTTTTTTCTTTTTTTTTTTGCTTAGCGGGCTATTGTTTCTTTTTTGATTCATAACTTTTTTCCATTCTTTTTTGTCTCGTTCGGAAACAAGTTGTATGACTTTTGTGATTGACTTGACGAAAAGGTTGTGACTGCCTTGTTCTCGGTGAATGAGAGACATCCATTGTGGATTGTGCTCTTCTTCTTTCGTTGTGATATCTGAGATATGATTGATCCTCTAATGGAATACCTGAAAGTTGAGCGCTCGGTCGCACTAACTGAAGACTACCCTGCCCCTGGTTAAGATGGAGGGTTTTGTATTTATTTTGAAAATAAACTACTACTCCTTAGGCTCAAAGGGGTTGACGAGGGTATCACCGCCTTATAACTCCAGTGTTTAGGAATTGAAACAATGCCTGTACATTGTTAGCGGGATCTTTGTTCCAAAAGCATACAGTTAGTAGTTCATGTATTTTTTATTTTCATCATTCTCCTTTTTTAGTTTCTTAAGACAAAATGAGTTGAATATCAATGAACATAATAGCAAAGATGAAATGATTCGAGAGAAACATGTATATTGCATTATTTTTATTTATTCAACAGAATGAGTTTCTTACAATGAATAGTACTTGATAACAACAAAAGTAATACAATTGAAAGTGCTTGAGAAATCTATACAATGGCGAGCTTGGCCTTATTCTAATGCAAATGAAATATTCTCTGACAAACATAAAGTCCTTATGGTCCACTAGTGGAAGCTCCATTGTGAGGTGGCATGGGATTATTGATCACATTAGGTGCCACGGGAGCAAACTTAATCTCTTTTGCGTCAAGCAAATCCTGAACTTTGTCTTTTAGAACTCTGCATTCTTCAGTAGTGTGACCAGATCCCCCTGAGTGGAATTCACACTTGGCATTGAGCTTGTAATTTGGAGGGAGAGGATCAGGAGGAGGCCTAGCTTCCCCTAGTTGAACTAGTTTGAGGTTGAGCAAGTGAGCAAGAAGATGGCTATAAGACATTGGTATACAATCATACACCCTTTTTGGCTTATTCTGTCTCTGTTGACCTTGTCTCTGTTGATAACCTTGTTATTGGAAACCTTGTTGTTGTTGTTGTTGTTGAACATATTATTGATAAGGGACCCAAGGTTGTTGACCAACAGGTGCCACATAAGCTTGAGGAGCGGTAGCGGTCACTTGGTAATAAGGAGTTTGGTCTTGAGCAGAAACAACACTAGTTTCTCCTTCTTTCTTCTTGATGAAATTACCCCGAGGCTTTTTGTACCCATATTGATTAGTAGCAACAGCAGTGGATGGATTCTGGATCTTACCAATTTTCAAGCCATTCTCAATTCTTTCGCCAATCCTGACTAGATCGGAGAAACCAGAAGAAACACTACCCACCATCCTTTCATAGTAGTGCCCCTGAAGAGTGTTCATGAACATATCAACCAATTCGAATTCAGAAAGTGGTGGATTAACTTGAGCAACCATTTCTCTCCACCTTTGGGCATATTCTTTGAATGTCTCATTGGTCTTTTGCACTTGATTTTGTGGTTGCAACCTAGTCGGTGCCATGTCAATGTTGTATTGATATTGCTTGAGAAAGGCATCCGACAAATCCTTCCAAGATCGGATCCTATTACGCTCCAGGTTCATATACCAGTTCAAAGATGCCCTAGACAAGCTATCTTGAAAGCAATGGATGAGCAATGAGTCATTGTGAATGTGAGAAGCCATCTTACGACAATACATGATGATATGACTCTTCGGACAGCTTAAACCCTTGTACTTCTGATAATCGGGAGTCTTGAACTTGGGAGGACTAACCAGATTAAGAACCAAGCACATATCTTCAGCATCCATTCCATAGGCACTAAACCCTTCAATAGCTCGAATCCTTTCCTCAAGAATTTGATACTTCTCAGCGGATCTCTCAACAGGTTGAGCTCTTTCAACAGTTGGTATTGGATGCAGTCATACCCCAAATTTGTCCTACCCTTTATTCCTAACTGGCTTAGGCTTTGCACATTCATGTACATACTCCATTAGGGCATTAACACGGATCATGCATCATTAACTAAAATAACAAAGCATGGGATCAATGATTTTGAGACGTTACGGTTTCATAAGGGTTTGAGGTGTACAGATCAAATAGCTCTGATTCATCTAGTTCTCCTTGGAGCATTGGAGTGTGAAAACAGGGTTTGGATCCATGGTTATTGTGCTACAAGGCTATTTCCACCAAGATCAAACAGTTAGGGTTTATTTCCCTGTGGTTATCAAGAGATTAGAGCCTCTTAGATATGGTGTCCGAGATGGGTGTTCTAATTGAAGTTAAATGGGTTTTACGTTAAGAGGATTTTGGCTTTTATCATCAAGAAACATAAATTGTTGAGGGATGCGTGTTGGAAGCATGTTGGAATACGGATAGAAAATTTGAATGAGATAGTTTGAAAAATGGGCATGATTAAGGTGCTTAAAAACCAATTTCTTTGGCATTGATTTGTTGTAACTGGAAATTATCCAAGAGTTTTGCAAGAGTTATTCATGTAAAAGGAATGCATTCAAGAGCTTCAAATCTATTCAAATTCCCAGGCAGTTTCCCACCACTTTTTTCTAATCATCTAATGTCATCTCTCATATAGTCACCAATTCAAGTCCAAGCTTCAAATACCCATTCCATATGCAACTACAAAATCCATATTCAAACTACATTTAGAAAGAAAATTCGATTTACACAAAAGGAAAATGATTACAAAAAAGGGGTGCCATTACAAAGAGGATTACATGAAGAAAAGTGTTGCGAACTAATTGCAAATACATGGAATTTATTTACACCGTTCCCTATGCTAAACCTAGTTCTAGACATCTTCATGCCATTGAGCTCCATGCCATATCCTGTGCGAATCTTCATGTCATTTTGTCCTTGTTCCTTACCAATCATCACTTGCCGAGTATATACTGCAATACCATAATCCAGTCTACAAAATTCAGTTCAAAAAAAAACCTGCAGCAAACAAATAAATCTGCTCAGTTTCAGTTCCTAATTGTTTTCTAACAACCAACAGCCGATAACTCCGCAACAACATTGCACATTAAACTCGGCATTAACACATATTCTTTCTCAAAAAAAAAACTAACTCAGCCCTGTTTCAGTATCAAAAAAAAGAAAAAGAAAGAGAAGGTTATCAAAACCAGTTTCAATACGCATCTGTTCACAAAAGAAAACATAACCAGCAGTGTATAAATGACTACCATAACCTTCTTCACTGAGCAGAAAAATCCAGAAGAAACATTCAGCAGCATCACCTTTTACTCAGACTCAGTTCAGCAAAAGAAAAGCACAACCATTAAATTCAACAACTGATCTTACAACCTGTCATCAATACAAACCAGAATTTCAGCATACATAAATGGCATCACACTTTATAATGACAAAAACTAGCTTTGCAGCATACACGCACACATATCAGCTCTGCACATTTGCTATCATATTCCAAACAAATTCAAACCATTACCATACATACAGCCATTCACAAACTGAGCAATCGCTATACCCAACTTGGCCCTGCACCCTTACAAAGACAAATCTCAGTTTCACTATAACCTATTTCCATTCTAACCTAACTCCTATAACTAACTTCAAAACAGAACCCCAAACAGAGCTCAAAAAGAAAACAGTTGCACTAACTTTAACCACCTTATAACCTAACAGAATTCGTAACAGATTTATGACTTCCCTAATTCCTAACAACCTAACCGATTCCTAACTGTCAAAACCATTTGCAACTAACTCTTTCTAACAGCTCTACAAATTCAACCACACAAATACTCTAACCTTCAATCAAATAACCAATCCCAAACATGTCATAACCTTCAGCCTATTCTCTAACCAGTTAACTCTAACAGAAAACCAACCTAACTCTCAACCTATAACTAACATTGCAGTCGTGGTAACTAACTCTGTAACTAACATAACAACTAACTGACATCACTAACAGAATCAGTAACTGATAACAGAAGTACCAGCCTTCATTCTTATAACTAGCTCACTTCTAACAACCAAAACAGATTCATAACTGATCATAACCAACTCTCGATCTCACCCTTCAATCTCCTAACCGATTCTCTCTAATCTAATGGCTCAGAATCCTTCTCCCCTTAACTAACTTCTTCCCTCCACCTCTATATATTCAAACCTCAATCATACACACTGATTACACACGCCATAATCACCATTAACCTTCTTCCTCCACCATTTCACCCTCATTCACGCCATTTTCATCCCTCCACCACTTTCTCCATCATTCTTCTCTCACTCTCTTCTTCCATCACTTCTTCAATCCACCACCTTCACCACCTCCAATGGCAGAAGAAAAGAATGAGAAAGCTAACAGAAATCGGAGAGGATAGAAAGCTCATAACAGAAACTCAGAAAAACGCACCTGAGAATTGAATCTTCTTCTCCTCTTCTTCACTTATTCAATCTTGCTTTGATTAACCTTCATCTTCATCCCAATTCACCGCGAAAATCTACAGCAAAAACTTCAATCCAGGATCGTTCTTCAACCAATCTCCAAGAACTCTCATCACTGAATTCACCAACAATCTTCAAGAACTCACCATAATCAGAACTTGAACTCTCTCTTTGAAGCTTCAACTCTGAACGTCATCTTCATCAACAGAGATTGAGACGGCGATGAGATTTGGACGGCGGCGGAAGGATCATTGAGAGGACTCCGCCGCGGATGTCATTGACCGATTGAAGCTGAGAGATCGAGAGGGAGCAAAGCCGAGTCGGTTGAGAGAGGATCCTAACGAACCGAGAGAGGTTATGAGCGAAGACGGGAGGGAGTGTGAGCGAGAGGCGCGATTGCGCGCGACGGCGGAGAGAGGAGCAGTCCGATAGCTTCATCGGAGAAGAAGGTCGCGAGGCTCGCCAGAGAAGGAGTGTCTTCTGGCGCCGTTGGTTCGTGAAAAGGGGAAAGACGGACATTCAGAAGGTGAACGGTCACAACTAGAACCCTAATCCTATTTCAATTTCTCTTTTCTATTTTTTTATTTTTCATTTTTCATTTACTATTTGTTTTTACTGAACAATAAAGTCTGAAAATGAATCATAATGCACATTGGGCCGAGAAACTGCTGCTGCATCCCCCCAAGGCCCGTTCTTCCCTTCTTTTTTGCAAAAAAAACGAATTCAGAACAAAAACAAGCGCTATGGGCCTTAGGCCCTTGCTAACCGCACCCCTTTGCTTCGTCCTGCACCCCCTGAAGCCCCACAAGGAATCTATCTGCTGGGCCAACAGTTATGGGCCCAGCGCCTGGTTACTCTTCACCACCACTAATTTCCACATGCACCCCCCTGTTTACTTTTGTTTTTCAATTAAATTTTTAGGTTCTATTAGTTTTGTTGTTTCTTTTAGTTAATAAAAACACTAATTTTCACTTCTTAATTTTAGACCTTAATACATATTTTGACACATAGAAAATAATCACTAAAAATATTAGTTTTTAGGCTATTTGTTTTTAGTCCTTTTGCTTGACTTGTAATTCGATTTCTCTCATAAAAATCAATATAAAAAATAGTAGTATTTTTAATTCATTTTTGTACTATAGTTTTGACTTGTTACTATATGCTTGCATGCCAATTTTTGTACCATTGTGTTACTCACTATTGACTTCCAATTGCGATCTTTACTTTCATGCTTCTTTTAAATCCTAACCTTAGGTAGAAACCATGATAATATTAGGTAGAAATTCCCATTCATATTAGGCTAGTTTACTTAGGCTAGCTTCTTTTCTTTTTTCAACATTAAAACATTAATAAGTACTTAAATAAAATCCCCATAAAAAATACAAAGAAAACACTTAAAACACTAATAATCAAAGTGAAAATTCTTAAAAAGGGAATGGAAGCTTGAACGTCCCTTGCTTTAGGGAACGTTCGAGTGCTTGGACCTCCCTTGCTTTAGGGTTCCGTTCGGGCGTAAGTTCCCAACCTCTAAAAAACACAAACCATAGAGTAACTCGAGTTTCCCTTGCTTTAGGGATTTCCTCGAAACGCTCAAAGTCTCTCTCATCTCTTTTTCTTAAGGGCACCGTTATTTCCGCTCCATTGCATCCTAGGCTGTCCCCTTATGCAAGAGCGCGAACGTTAACGCCGCCCAACTAAAAAACACAAAAACAAACAGAAAATCTTTAGCCGAACTACGACGCTCTGATTCCTGAAAAGGATACGTAGGCATCAAGTCGCGGGGCTTGAACGAGCACACTTGTAAATATTCCTTCTTTTCCCCGTATTTCTTTTTGCATTCATTCGCATATAGACATAGACATAGTTAGACACCCTTTAGATAGAAACAAACATAGGTGGATACCATCGAGTACGATGGGCGCGAGGGGTGCTAATACCTTCCCCTTGCGTAACCGACTCCCGTACCTTGATTCTCTGGTCGCAAGACCCTGTTCCTTCCTTTGTTAGGTTTTCTGATATTCCTTTCCCTTATGGGATAAATATATTGGTGGCGACTCTGTTCATTTTTCGCGAGCGTGCGACAGCTGGCGACTCTGCTGGGGATGACCTAAGCAAGTCGATCCTAGCCTTTGTTTGTTTTATTTTATTGGGTGTTTATTTGTTTTATGTCTATATCTTGTATATATGTTTGCTTGTTTATTTTCTGCTTGCATATCATGTTTATTTTTGCTTGCACATCATGCATATGGATTATATTTTGTGTTCCTTGGGGTCTTCTGTTCTGTTTTGCAGGTGGGGGTTTGTGTGAGGTAAAAGGCCCACTACCCAGGCCAGTGACACATAGGATTAGCGTGGATGCTCATGTTGACTCCCGTGGCCCTTGCTACGATCGAGTTCAACATGGGGTACCACAACTGGGCGAGGTTCTTTCATGGAACACTGTGTCTGGCACCCTTGCTGCCACAAACACTTTGTACCCCATGAGAACTGTAGACCCTAGTGACCATTAGGGACCACCTGTCCGTGTCTAGAATTCATACCCGTGAGATTGGGGTGGGACAGGAAACCTTGGCTCCTACATACCATTGCTTCTTCATACTCGAGGTTGGACCTTTATTTGGTCTATTCTCCTGGTGCTTGATATTCTGGTATTCCAAAAAGGCGTCGAACCTTTGATCCTGTGACATTTGACCTACAAAGGCTTTACATCAGTCATTCAGAGGATTGCACAGATTGCTACTCAGATTATATGGACCTTGATCCCATGCCTTTGCATTTCATAACATCATTGTTTCATCCACCTCATTTATGAGGGATCCTAAAGTGTATTTCAAAAAAAAAAAGAAAAAAAGAAAAAAGAAATAAAAAAAAAGAGAGAAAAGATCTTCTATACAAAAAAAAAAAGAGAAGACTTGGATTCCAAAAGAAAAAGGAAAGTGTGAAAATACTTTAGGATTCTCCATAAACGAAAACATTGCATTCATACTATCATGCATTTCATGGTTCTATCAGAAGCTTGTGGGGGCCTTTCTATTCAGACTTTGACATCAACAATACAATTGACTTCTCACCGCTACGTGCTCAAATGTTGATATTGGAACAACTCCATAAAATGTTTTTGACTGAGATGAGACCAGAAATGGGGATTAACATGAATCAATCTATGGAGGCTCTTCAAGTTTTTCTTTTAGACATGAAGAGTTAAGACAAGTTCCTCAGAAGCCAAATGCAAATGTTAATCTCACCTCAAGAGAAAGTCCTATGAATCAGAATGTTTGATTGTTGAGATTCTTATCACTCTTAAGGAGGAAACACATCATGAGAACAATTTGATCATTGAAATCTTCAAGTTTCCAATTATTGAAATTGACAAAAGGTTCCACCTCTTGGAGAAAAGATTGAAAGCCATAAAAGTCGTGACACCAATGATTAAGATATTGTTGGTTTGTGCCTAATGTCAAGAAGCTGCAAGGGTCATTTACTCTCACTCCTAATGATGGACATTGAAGCTAAATTGGTAATCATCTCCTGTACATGTGTGGAAGTTGCTTGGGGCTCCCGCACGAGGGATAAGCAAGACGTACTCTTATCTTGAGCATTGCGCCATTTGCATTGCTCGAATCCCTAAAAGCATTACAAATTCCTGGGTGACTTCGTCAGAATCTTCTTCCATGTGGTAATCAGGAGTATTCTACACAATGCTCCTCAATCTCAAGGTCTTCTTCACCACAAGTTCTCAGTTTGATGACCGTGCAAGGTTCCTCCACTTTTGACAATGAATACCTCTAGCAACTATGCTTGGGGCTCCCGCACGAGGGATAAGCAAGACGTACTCTTATCTTGAGCATTGCATCACTCGCATTGCTCGAATCCCTAAAGCAAGGCAAAAGTTTACAACTCTTGGGTGACTTCGTTGGAGTTTTCTTTGGAAGTAATATGAAGTGATTAGAAGGAACTACAAAAAGTATTCAAGATCAACAAGTCCAGACGGAGTCAAGCCTCCTCAACTATGGCAATCATCAATTCATTTCTGCATTTTCATTTGTAATTTTCTTTGTTTTGTTAAATGTTTTTCCATGTAAAACTTGTTTGTTTTTTAATGAAAATAAAAATGCATTGCATATGCTAGTTTTGAATCAATCCATTCGTGTTCACTCACATCTTTCTGTCTATCGATATCAAACTCTTGACTAAAGCATAAAAATATCAAAAGGAGAATGATGAAACAATAAAAACGCAAAAAAATCTCCAATTGTGTGCTTTTGAATAAAACCCCGCTGAGGATGTACAGGCATTGTTTCAAATCCCCAAACACTGGAGATATAAGGGAGATAGACCCTCGTTAACCCCTTTGAGCCTTGAAGTAGGAGTTTCTCTTCTATACAAAAAAAAAAAACCCTCACATTTAACCCAGGGGCAGGGTAGCATTCAATTAACCTGATCGAGCAATCAAAATTCATCAGGAGTACACATCCAAGGATACAACAATGGTTATCTTTCAAAAGGTTGAGGAAAGTAAATACCACAATGGTAATCCCTCATCAACCAAAGAATGAGGCAGTCACAATCACATCCCGCAAATCAAAGATTCAGGATCACACGACTTGTTCAAAAAAAAAATAAAAAATAAAAAAAATAAAAAAAAGAGCCCGCTAAGTCAATAACTCGAAAGCAAGTGACTTAGGCAAAAATTAGGGCATCCCGCTGGACTCCAAAATAAAATTCAAAAGAATTGGTCCAGGCAAAAATTAGGGAAACAAAAAGAAAAAGCAAAGCAAAAGCGAAAAACGAGGATTACCAAATAAAGATCCTTATCAAAAGAACAAGGTCGTGTGATCAGACACCAAATCGAAAGGTAAAGTGACTGCCATGTCCAAGAACTTCATCGGTTCCTCAATCACCTCAAACTCCTCTTGGAGGACGAACGCTCATATCAGGTTAAGTTGAACTTAGGACTGGAGAACATCACGAAGAATGGGTGGGTTAGGTTAGACTTTGAGCCTTAAATCCTTTCTTTCTAAAACCGTGAACCAGGCCACGTTACAACCCTTAAAAGACCTAATTGAAGCAGGGTTTATTTCAAAAGCAAGTTGTGTAAAACTGACTCCTAGATGTTTGCTTACCATTTATGTTGATATCGATATGACAAATAATTCAAACACTGAATGTCACAACTTTGTTTTAATAACTTTGATTTCGAAGCTAGCATAAGCATTGCATTAAGATTATCATCTTCAAAACAAATATCTTTTACTTGTGAATAAATACTTGACATCAAGGAAGACCAAACAATGAACAACTGCAGAAAAAGTTGATCGATTCCATGAGCCATTCACTTCAAAGGCTGATTACTCCAAAGGGCAAGTTGTGTGAAGACTCTGTCAACTGAGGCATCCATTCAAGTTTCCATCAATCTGGGGCAATCAAGTCGAGGAATCTCTCTTGGGGTCAATTAATCTGGGGCATTTACGTCGAGATTTGACAAATCTCTCCAAGGATCCTCTGGGGCAAATTCCTTCATAGTCCACGAATCTTGGGGCACAATCTTTTGAGTTGTATTGCTCTCCCCGATCATAGGAGTTTATTTCTCCTGGAACTTCGGTCTCTCCCCAAGCACATGAGTTTATTTCTCATGAGAGTTGTTCCGCTTCTCCAACCTGGGCTCCCTATCTGAATTTCTCATCCGCAACATGGTGAATCGAGGGAATCTCCTCAAGCTCACCATCCCCAAGCAATTCAAGGTGTAGGGAAAGTCAAATGAAGTCATTTCCTCCCCAACAAAGCTACATTCCAACCCTCAAGGCAGCTGCCAATAGTCTTTGGTACTGTAGGGTTTCCAACACCGATTCATATTGGCATCTCAAGACAACAAGCAACGGACCCCAATGATCATGCTTCCCTATCTCACTAACGCCTTTATTTGGCACTTTTGCATATAGAACCCATTGCATATAGCATTGCATCCTCAAAAGCGTAGCATATCCGTCAAAGCGGATCATTACGCCATAGAAAAATTCAAACATGCATCAAAGTATAAGCCAGATAATACAGATCAACACCCAATCAAGATAACAATACTTACCCACAGAAACTGTTATCCTTACAAACCCCGATCGATATCTGCTACTACATCACAAATCTCCTCAAACCATGGTGCCAATACCTGGTATTCTCAATCCCCAAAAGAAATCTTATCTTCTCTCTCCTGGCCTTCTTCGTCAAAATCGTTGTCTCCGAGGTTATTTCCCGTGTGCTGCGTGAAGCTTAGAGTGCGAATGAGGGTGGGCATTCAACCCATCTCATTTTTCAACCGTTTGAATAACCATACTTGGTGTGTGGCAATTCGAACGATTGCCACTCTTGATGAGTTACACCCCGCCTTTGGCCTGAGGGATTAATGTAATTCTTATGCTTCACAAGCATCAACATCTTCGTGATTATGTCTTTTGATCGAGTCTAGTCGTGACTAGTCTCCGTGATCTCTTCCCTCGTACGAGAAAACTTTTAGATCCAACCCCTGTGTTGTGTATCCTTTGCCTTCCGTCCTGGAAAACCATTTCAAGACTAATTTCCAACCTCAGTGTTGATATTAATTCTTTCTTCCTTCGACCACAGTGTCGATACCTTTCCTTTTTCAACCTCAGTGTTGACGCTTATCCTTTCCTTGTCCAACCCCTGTGTTGATGCCTATCACTCCTCCACCGACCTCTGCGTCGATGCCCATCGTCATTCACAACCTCAGTGTTGATGTTTATCTTTTCTTGCTCCAACCTCAGTGTTGATGTCCTCGACCTCAGTGTCGACGCCTTTCCTTTCACAACCTCAGTGTTGATGTCCCCCAACCTCAGTGTTGATATGCTCCAACCTCAGCGTTGATGTCCTCCAACCCCAGTGTTGATGTTTATCCTTTTTTTTCAATTCTTGTGGATCGTAGGTCCGTTGACCTTATCCTCTTCTTTTTCATTCTTGTGGATCGTAGGTCCGTTGACCTTATCCTCATCTTTTTCATTCTTGTGGGTCGTAGGTCCGTTGATCTTACCCTAGTTTCGAGTCATGGATCGTAGGTCTGACGACCTTATCCTCGCCTTTTTCAATTCTCTTGAGTCGTGAGTTTGTTATTCTCACCCCGATGTTGAGTCATAGGTCGCACGAGATCTTTTCCTTTCAGTCATGAAGATCGTACGAGATCCTCTCCTGATGTCGAGTCGTTGTTGAGTCGTAGGTCGCACGAGATCTCATCTTTTCAGTCATTGTTTCATGCAACCACTTCCTTTGAAGACCTTGTATTGGCACCGCTACCACGTTACAAGCTACCACCATTCAAATCCATTACTCATTGTAAATTCTTCCACCAGAAAAACAAAAATTCTTTTCCCCCAGCAGATATCAAAACAAAAACAAAAAATAAAGATAACACTTACACCATCCTCTCTTCAGGACAAATTTCTGGTACTTTGATATTTAATCTTCTCCTACCTTCAATGTTCGAAAGGCTAGCGCCAATCTCACTCTCAGGTTTAAGACGATTAAATAGGGGCAGCAGTCATACCCCAAATTTGTCCTACCCTTTATTCCTAACTGGCTTAGGCTTTGCACATTCATGTACATACTCCATTAGGGCATTAACACGGATCATGCATCATTAACTAAAATAACAAAGCATGGGATCAATGATTTTGAGACGTTACGGTTTCATAAGGGTTTGAGGTGTACAGATCAAATAGATCTGATTCATCTAGTTCTCCTTGGAGCATTGGAGTGTGAAAACAGGGTTTGGATCCATGGTTATTGTGCTACAAGGCTATTTCCACCAAGATCAAACAGTTAGGGTTTATTTCCCTGTGGTTATCAAGAGATTAGAGCCTCTTAGATATGGTGTCCGAGATGGGTGTTCTAATTGAAGTTAAATGGGTTTTACGTTAAGAGGATTTTGGCTTTTATCATCAAGAAACATAAATTGTTGAGGGATGCGTGTTGGAAGCATGTTGGAATACGGATAGAAAATTTGAATGAGATAGTTTGAAAAATGGGCATGATTAAGGTGCTTAAAAACCAATTTCTTTGGCATTGATTTGTTGTAACTGGAAATTATCCAAGAGTTTTGCAAGAGTTATTCATGTAAAAGGAATGCATTCAAGAGCTTCAAATCTATTCAAATTCCCAGGCAGTTTCCCACCACTTTTTTCTAATCATCTAATGTCATCTCTCATATAGTCACCAATTCAAGTCCAAGCTTCAAATACCCATTCCATATGCAACTACAAAATCCATATTCAAACTACATTTAGAAAGAAAATTCGATTTACACAAAAGGAAAATGATTACAAAAAAGGGGTGCCATTACAAAGAGGATTACATGAAGAAAAGTGTTGCGAACTAATTGCAAATACATGGAATTTATTTACACCGTTCCCTATGCTAAACCTAGTTCTAGACATCTTCATGCCATTGAGCTCCATGCCATATCCTGTGCGAATCTTCATGTCATTTTGTCCTTGTTCCTTACCAATCATCACTTGCCGAGTATATACTGCAATACCATAATCCAGTCTACAAAATTCAGTTCAAAAAAAAACCTGCAGCAAACAAATAAATCTGCTCAGTTTCAGTTCCTAATTGTTTTCTAACAACCAACAGCCGATAACTCCGCAACAACATTGCACATTAAACTCGGCATTAACACATATTCTTTCTCAAAAAAAAAAACTAACTCAGCCCTGTTTCAGTATCAAAAAAAAGAAAAAGAAAGAGAAGGTTATCAAAACCAGTTTCAATACGCATCTGTTCACAAAAGAAAACATAACCAGCAGTGTATAAATGACTACCATAACCTTCTTCACTGAGCAGAAAAATCCAGAAGAAACATTCAGCAGCATCACCTTTTACTCAGACTCAGTTCAGCAAAAGAAAAGCACAACCATTAAATTCAACAACTGATCTTACAACCTGTCATCAATACAAACCAGAATTTCAGCATACATAAATGGCATCACACTTTATAATGACAAAAACTAGCTTTGCAGCATACACGCACACATATCAGCTCTGCACATTTGCTATCATATTCCAAACAAATTCAAACCATTACCATACATACAGCCATTCACAAACTGAGCAATCGCTATACCCAACTTGGCCCTGCACCCTTACAAAGACAAATCTCAGTTTCACTATAACCTATTTCCATTCTAACCTAACTCCTATAACTAACTTCAAAACAGAACCCCAAACAGAGCTCAAAAAGAAAACAGTTGCACTAACTTTAACCACCTTATAACCTAACAGAATTCGTAACAGATTTATGACTTCCCTAATTCCTAACAACCTAACCGATTCCTAACTGTCAAAACCATTTGCAACTAACTCTTTCTAACAGCTCTACAAATTCAACCACACAAATACTCTAACCTTCAATCAAATAACCAATCCCAAACATGTCATAACCTTCAGCCTATTCTCTAACCAGTTAACTCTAACAGAAAACCAACCTAACTCTCAACCTATAACTAACATTGCAGTCGTGGTAACTAACTCTGTAACTAACATAACAACTAACTGACATCACTAACAGAATCAGTAACTGATAACAGAAGTACCAGCCTTCATTCTTATAACTAGCTCACTTCTAACAACCAAAACAGATTCATAACTGATCATAACCAACTCTCGATCTCACCCTTCAATCTCCTAACCGATTCTCTCTAATCTAATGGCTCAGAATCCTTCTCCCCTTAACTAACTTCTTCCCTCCACCTCTATATATTCAAACCTCAATCATACACACTGATTACACACGCCATAATCACCATTAACCTTCTTCCTCCACCATTTCACCCTCATTCACGCCATTTTCATCCCTCCACCACTTTCTCCATCATTCTTCTCTCACTCTCTTCTTCCATCACTTCTTCAATCCACCACCTTCACCACCTCCAATGGCAGAAGAAAAGAATGAGAAAGCTAACAGAAATCGGAGAGGATAGAAAGCTCATAACAGAAACTCAGAAAAACGCACCTGAGAATTGAATCTTCTTCTCCTCTTCTTCACTTATTCAATCTTGCTTTGATTAACCTTCATCTTCATCCCAATTCACCGCGAAAATCTACAGCAAAAACTTCAATCCAGGATCATTCTTCAACCAATCTCCAAGAACTCTCATCACTGAATTCACCAACAATCTTCAAGAACTCACCATAATCAGAACTTGAACTCTCTCTTTGAAGCTTCAACTCTGAACGTCATCTTCATCAACAGAGATTGAGACGGCGATGAGATTTGGACGGCGGCGGAAGGATCATTGAGAGGACTCCGCCGCGGATGTCATTGACCGATTGAAGCTGAGAGATCGAGAGGGAGCAAAGCCGAGTCGGTTGAGAGAGGATCCTAACGAACCGAGAGAGGTTATGAGCGAAGACGGGAGGGAGTGTGAGCGAGAGGCGCGATTGCGCGCGACGGCGGAGAGAGGAGCAGTCCGATAGCTTCATCGGAGAAGAAGGTCGCGAGGCTCGCCGGAGAAGGAGTGTCTTCTGGCGCCGTTGGTTCGTGAAAAGGGGATAGACGGACATTCAGAAGGTGAACGGTCACAACTAGAACCCTAATCCTATTTCAATTTCTCTTTTCTATTTTTTTATTTTTCATTTTTCATTTACTATTTGTTTTTACTGAACAATAAAGTCTGAAAATGAATCATAATGCACATTGGGCCGAGAAACTGCTGCTGCATCCCCCCAAGGCCCGTTCTTCCCTTCTTTTTTGCAAAAAAACGAATTCAGAACAAAAACAAGCGCTATGGGCCTTAGGCCCTTGCTAACCGCACCCCTTTGCTTCGTCCTGCACCCCCTGAAGCCCCACAAGGAATCTATCTGCTGGGCCAACAGTTATGGGCCCAGCGCCTGGTTACTCTTCACCACCACTAATTTCCACATGCACCCCCCTGTTTACTTTTGTTTTTCAATTAAATTTTTAGGTTCTATTAGTTTTGTTGTTTCTTTTAGTTAATAAAAACACTAATTTTCACTTCTTAATTTTAGACCTTAATACATATTTTGACACATAGAAAATAATCACTAAAAATATTAGTTTTTAGGCTATTTGTTTTTAGTCCTTTTGCTTGACTTGTAATTCGATTTCTCTCATAAAAATCAATATAAAAAATAGTAGTATTTTTAATTCATTTTTGTACTATAGTTTTGACTTGTTACTATATGCTTGCATGCCAATTTTTGTACCATTGTGTTACTCACTATTGACTTCCAATTGCGATCTTTACTTTCATGCTTCTTTTAAATCCTAACCTTAGGTAGAAACCATGATAATATTAGGTAGAAATTCCCATTCATATTAGGCTAGTTTACTTAGGCTAGCTTCTTTTCTTTTTTCAACATTAAAACATTAATAAGTACTTAAATAAAATCCCCATAAAAAATACAAAGAAAACACTTAAAATACTAATAATCAAAGTGAAAATTCTTAAAAAGGGAATGGAAGCTTGAACGTCCCTTGCTTTAGGGAACGTTCGAGTGCTTGGACCTCCCTTGCTTTAGGGTTCCGTTCGGGCGTAAGTTCCCAACCTCTAAAAAACACAAACCATAGAGTAACTCGAGTTTCCCTTGCTTTAGGGATTTCCTCGAAACGCTCAAAGTCTCTCTCATCTCTTTTTCTTAAGGGCACCGTTATTTCCGCTCCATTGCATCCTAGGCTGTCCCCTTATGCAAGAGCGCGAACGTTAACGCCGCCCAACTAAAAAACACAAAAACAAACAGAAAATCTTTAGCCGAACTACGGCGCTCTGATTCCTGAAAAGGATACGTAGGCATCAAGTCGCGGGGCTTGAACGAGCACACTTGTAAATATTCCTTCTTTTCCCCGTATTTCTTTTTGCATTCATTCGCATATAGACATAGACATAGTTAGACACCCTTTAGATAGAAACAAACATAGGTGGATACCATCGAGTACGATGGGCGCGAGGGGTGCTAATACCTTCCCCTTGCGTAACCGACTCCCGTACCTTGATTCTTTGGTCGCAAGACCCTGTTCCTTCCTTTGTTAGGTTTTCTGATATTCCTTTCCCTTATGGGATAAATATATTGGTGGCGACTCTGTTCATTTTTCGCGAGCGTGCGACAGATGCATTTCTGGATTAGCAAACTGAGGACCACAAAAAGCAGGATAAGAAATCTCTGTATGAGGAGGTGGAACAGGAAATGGGAAAACAGGCCCAGCCATAGTTGGCACTTCAGAATTTACGGGCATAGGTCCTCCTTGGTTTGAAGCTCCAAGAGTATCAGCAGTCATGAAGCTAAATGGCATCCCAAGAGTAGCATTAGTCCTTGGTTGGAACTCAGATGGATTAGCAGAAAGTGGAATGACATCAGGTTGACTTGCAGCAGCAACAACAGGAATCTCTTGCGCAACAGGCACTCTTTCATTTCTTAAGGCTTGGAGGGCTTCCAGGATTGCATCAACCTTACCCTTCATTTGGTCCACCTCTTCTCTGATGGCAGCTTGATCTTGCTCATAATTCTCCATGTTTCTTCTTCTGTGAGCTCTTATCAGATATCGGTGTGGAGGAATCGTCTTGACGGATCTGATGGAGAGGAAGAATGGTAAGAGTCTTGGTAACCATGGACGCATATGCATGAATGCAAAATGTTAATGATGATGCAAATGCAGCAGAAATCAGGATCAAGGATCAACGGCTCTTGGATAACAGCTTCTCATGGTCATAAACTATGACCGAATCCTCCAGATTCAGAGGTTCGACGTTGCTTTCTTGATAAATAGGCGGTGCATGAGTCAAATAAGGTCGAATCTTCCAGATTCAGAGGTTCGACGTTGATTCTGGTAAATAATCTGTGCATAAGTCAAATGAGGTCGAATTCTCTAGATTCAGAGGTTCGACGTTGAATCTGATAGATAGCTGATGTAGAACTTTTGTATAAGTCAAATTGTAGCGGGAAAATATGATATCGAAGCCATAGGATTGACTCGAATCAATATTTCAGTGAAAGTCGCCACCGCGCTTTATTATTTCCAAAGGAAAAGGGAAAAGAACGAATAAAACCCAAAGTTTGTTTTTTAAAACAAAAAGAAGAGATCTTAGGTACGGGTGTTGTTTATACAAGGGGAAGGTTTTAAGCACCCCTCATATCTGTGGTACTCCACAGGAACCTTTTTGAAAATCTGTGTCGTGTGTGCTAAAAAACGGGTTTGTTTTATTTTTAAAATAAGCTCGGCAAGACGTTAAGTCTTGTGCCTACATACCTCCTCGGTGCAATGGAGAAGTCAGAGCTAATGTAGTCCCGCTTAAAGGGAAAACATTTTTAAAACGAATAAACACTTTGTCGTCGTCGGAGAGAAATACTCAGCCATTGATCTTGAGCATGAGAACAAACGAGTTCTTTGCATCGCAAATGAAAGAAGGGCTCCAACTCGGATAAAATCGACGAGTATGCCACTAGCTCTCTCACGCGGAAAAGATCTCATTATATCAATCAATTTCAAAATCGTGGGGTATAACCACTCGTTTCGACAATTAACAGTGTCTAAACTTTGAAGAAAAAGCCACTAAGGGCAAAAGATATTTTTAAAGAAAAGGTTTAAAAAGAGGTTTTACAGACATAAGAAGGTTTTTGAAAAAGGGAGAAGATTTTGAAAATTTAAGAATGGGAGGAGATGAAGAGGCTATCCTATTGCGTAAAATAAAAGCTAAGGAAAAGAACGGTCTAACCGAAATAAGAAGCCAACACTTGACATTATGAGTCAAGGTAGATTTCCCATCCTTTGGAATATCAATACTGACATAGTACCACTTGGGGATCCAGATGAACTTATTATCTTAGCACCACTTTGCATTAAGCACATTAAAATTCTGACAAAAATCGGACAGAGTAACGGCTGTTTTCGGGTAAAATCCTTATCTCAATGCCTTGGAATTAACCATCAAGGACTTTCAAGGAAATTCCTGCACGTACAAACAGACAACAATCCAATGCCAGACAGACAGAATAACAACAGAGAACAATATCATAAGGGTCCAGAGGTACTAAGTCCATAAGTCCGAATCTCCAAAATGCTCGGGATAGTAACCAATAGTCCAAAAGAGAGCCTTAGGTGTTTTTTAGATTTTTGTTGTTTATTAGTGTTTTAGCGTAAAAATAAAGTATGGTCCAAGTGGACAAAAAGAAAATAGCGGAAACATAAACATAGTGTCCAAGTGGACAAAGAGAAAATAGCGGAAATATAAATGTCCAAATGGACAAAGGAAAAATAGCGGAATGTAAATATGATGAAATGATAAAATAAAGCAATAAAGCGAGAAATATAAAGAGCAATATAATAAATTGCGGAAATTAAAGTTAGTTGTTAGATGTTAAAGATAACCATCTTGAAACTTGTCAAGTATGTTATCAAAGTTAGTAATGAAGATCGATGGTGAGTGAAGGATGTTCTCGGATTTAAATTCAATGGAAATTTATCAGAAGCTTGATAAAATCATAGAGACTACACGATACACCTCCATAAGTCTTAAATCAACCGCATACAATTCTCTTCCATATTAGATCTTTTTTTATTCGGGACACGAAATATTGCGCTATGTTAAGCAGATCGCCAAGTGATTTATGTAGAAATCACCATACAACGAGGCCGGTCAAAACTTTATGTGCTAATGCATGCGAGAGAAGTGATATGTAGATCACTCTCCGAAAGCAATACCGCACGAAAAGAAATTAAGGAGCGATCTAGTCTTTACCAAGAATCCATAAGAATTCTCAAGGTGTTAAGACTTTCATCGATCAAAAGAAAAAAAGGAGAAGAAGAAGATAAAATGTATAAAGTAAAATCAACTCACACTGGGGAAGGCAAGACTTTGTTGGAGAGACGGAACTTTGGTGGGAAAAGAAACTTCTCTGGGGAAAACATTTCGCACCAGAGAGGTTAAAGCATCACCTTTTGCTGGAGGTGAGAAAGGGGGCATCCTCTTTCACTGGGGATGAGAAAGTATGCATCCTGAATCAGAATGCCAATCTTCCGTTAACAGAAAACACACCATCGTACCACTGATGATATGAAGAGATGTGCATCGACGTACCACTGAAGATGAACAAAATATACCAACGTTCCACTGAAGGTGAGCTACCAACTAAAAAGTTGAAGGTAGAAGAAAATCGAATCACCACCCCAATAGTTGACGATAAGCTACCAACTCAATAGTCGAAGGTAGAAGCAAATTGAATTACCGCCTCAATGGTTGAAGATAAACTACCAACTCAATAGTTGAAGGTAGAAGAAAATTGAATTACCGCCTCAATAGCTGACGAAAAGCTACCAACTCAATAGTTGAAGGTAGAAGAAAATTGAATTACCGCCTCAATGGTTGACGATAAACTACCAACTCAATAGTTGAAGGTAGAAGAAAATTGAATTACCGCCTCAATGGTTGACGATAAGCTACCAACTCAATAGTTGAAGGTAGATGAAAATTGAATTACCGCCTCAATAGTTGACGATAAGCTACCAACTCAATAGTTGAAGGTAGAAGCAAATTGATTTACCGCCTCGATAGTTGACGATAAGCTACCAACTCAATAGTCGAAGGTAGAAGAAAATTGAATTACCGCCTCAATGGTTGACGATAAGCTACCAACTCAATAGTTTAAGGTAGAAGGAAATTGAATTACCGCCTCAATAGTTGACGATAAAATACCAACTTAATAGTTGAAGGTAGAAGGAAATTGAATTATCGCCTCAATAGTTGACGATAAACTACCAACTCAATAGTTGAAGGTAGAAGGAAATTGAATTACCGCCTCAATGGTTGACGATAGACTACCAACTCAATAGTTGAAGGTAGAAGGAAATTGAATTATCGCCTCAATAGTTGACGATAAACTACCAACTCAATAGTTGAAGGTAGAAGGAAATTGAATTACCGCCTCAATGGTTGACGATAGACTACCATCTCAATAGTTGAAGGTAGAAGGAAATTGAATTACTGCCTCAATGGTTGACGATAAACTACCAACTCAATAGTTGAAGGTAGAGAAAAATTGAATTACCGCCTCAATGGTTGACGATAGACTACCAACTTAATAGTTGAAGGTAGAGAAAGATTGAATTACCGCCTCAATAGTTGATGATAAACTACTCAGAATAATAAGCTGCCGCTAAGAATAGGGATCAACTTCTTCTTTAATCAAGGACGTGGCTTGAGAAAAGGAACTGGATGCAAGCTGTCACTTCTGATGAAGGGACTTACCATTTGCTGAGCTTCTTCCATTTGGAATCAAGAAGTTCATAAAGCCTGAGAGATTATCACTTGCTTTGAAGATAAGATTAATATGTGGAGACATACAAACTTGCTCAAATAAAGAGGCTTACATTTGTTGCCAACAAAACATACTGAGGACAGAACCTGCCCCTTGCTTTCAAGTACAAATTCCAACGGAGTGTAATGACAACACTGCTGGGAAATAAGCCTTTCAATAGCTGATAAGAACATCAATCACAAATGAATTCTCCATTATTGAGGAAAGCAGAATCCTCAAGAGGTGCAAAATAAATGCCTCCTCAATCTAGGTTTCCCATCCTAGAGAGGTTTAAAATAGTATTGTAAGAGACCAAAGTTCAACTCCAAGAACAAACTGGATAGAAACGGTCAAACAAAGCTTTGCCCCTTGAGGAATAAACTCAACTGGGGATTAATTCCATCCTGACAAATGAGCTGAGGAGGAACACCGAAGCAAAATTCTTCCACGAGGACCAAACTCAGTGGGGATTATCAATCTCTGCGAGGAATTTACAGATCATCTTCTTCTTATCAAAAAGATTGGACAACACCTCAAGCTCTATTATGGGGAATCAGAGAAAATTTCTTTGGAGAAAATCACCATTCTGAACTTGCAGAGGAAATAAGAAGTTAACATCAAAGCAAACAAGTTAACATGCGGGGGATTTTAGTTCAAAACTCAACACAAGGTGAGAAAGAAAACCCAACAGTCAACCATTGTCTCAAAATTTCTTGGTAGAGAGTGACATACTCTGGACTACTCATGGCAACAAACTTTGTACTTCAAGCTAATGAGGTGATCACGGTAACTTCTGATTCACAACTTGCCCTAGACTACATGGTCTATGAAAGGAAACTACCTCAAAAAGGTTCATAGAGATCCTTGGCATAGTGAAAGCTTGGAATAATCTGCCCCAGATCAACAGATTTTTTGGAGAGATTTGTCAAATCTCGACGTAGCTGCCCCAGATTGACTAAACTTGGCACATTCTTTTACTCGACAAAGTCTTCGAGCTTTGCCCCCATGATGGTAATCAAACTTTCAAAAGCATTATACTGGGAAAACAACATGCCCCTGGCAATATTTTAGTTTTCTACTGATGATCAAATGTAAACTTCCTGGATGTCAAACAAATGTTTACAAGCAGAAAAATGTTTATTTTGAGAATGATAATGAAAATGCAACAATTATGTAAGTCTTGAAGTTTCAAAAAGATGTCGCAAAACCTTGTGAACGAATCACTGGTTAAGGAATGACATTGATTTTTGTATACATATGATACCAACACAAGTTTTTAGCATAACCGATAGGAGTCAGGAACGCTTTCCTATTTAAGTATGCTCTCGAAATAAACCCTACTTCAATTAGGACTTTTGAGGGTTGTAACGTGGCCTGGTTCACGGTTTTCAAAAAAAAAAGATTTTCAGGCTCAAAGTTTATTTAGCCCACCCCATCTTCGTGATGTTCTCCAGTCCTATGTTCAGTCAACTCAACATGAGTATTCATCTCTCAAAAGGATTTTGTGCCATTAAGAATCCAATGAAGCTTTCTTGGAGATAACAGTCACCCCTCTTTGTCTTCGTTTTTGTATTCACACAGATTTGTTCATTGTTGAGGACTTTTGAGGTTAGTCCCTTCTTTTCACTTTTCACTCTTTTCTCTTTTTTTTATTTATTTATTTCCCTAACTTTTTCCTGGACTGATTCTTTTGAATTGGTCGTCCAGCGGGATACTCTAACTTTTGCCTAAGTCATTTATTTTCAAGTTTCTGACTTAGCGAGCTTTTTTCTTCTTCTTTCTTTCTTCTTCTTTTTTTTTCTTTTGATTTGAACAAATCGTGTGATATTGACTTTGTCTTGACTTGCTGAGAGGGTTGTGGCTACCTCATTTCTTGGCGGATGGAGGATAACCATTGTGGTTTCACATTTTCCAGCCTTTTGATGTGCGATGGATAATCATTGTGGTTTCACATGATCCAACCATTGATGTGGATATGACATGATCGACACTTGGATGCACAATCCTTTTTGAAATATGAACACTCGGTCAAATTAACTGAAAACTACCCTGCCCCAGGTTAAAAATTAGGGTTTTTCATTTAGAAAAGAAATTCCTACTTCAAGGCTCAAAGGGGTTAACAAGGGATTATCTTCCTTATATCTCTGGTGTTTGGGAATTTGAAACAATGCCTGTACATCATCAGCAGGGTTTTATCCAAAAGCATACAACCAGAAATTTTGCGTTTTCAGATCATCATCCTCCCTCCAATCTTTGCATAAGCAAGAGTTTGGCAAAAGCAATTGGTATCATAATGCATAAAAACAAATAAACATGAGTGAAACGAATGAATTACTTCAAGACAAACATTATCATTGCATTAGCATTAACGTTCAAAAATAAACAAGTTTCTATATGCAAACAATGCATTGAAAAACAAGAAATATTACAAATGAAAATCAATAAGAATACTAAAAACTGAGAAAAACTCTCTCCATCTGGGCATATGCCGAACGAAACATCTTTCAAACTTCAGGCTACCATCAATAGTGATTCATTCGTGCTTTGGCAAGGGATTGTTTTGAACATTAGGGCCAATGTCTCGGAAAGACAAAATACCAGCACGAGTCAATCTTTGAACTTCAACCTTTAGAGCCCAACAATCTTCTAAACTGTGTCCGGGAGCATCCTGATGAAAAGCGCAAGTAACATCAGCATTGTACCACCATGGAATCTTCTCTGGAATTGGAGGTGGTGATCTTGGTTGAACCAAATTCTTATGAACTAGAGCGGGATACAATTCTGTATATGTCATGGGGATAGGATCAAAATTAGGCTTTCGTCTTGCTGGTTGTTGACTAGCCTGAGCCACATGAGCTGAATTCACAATGGGAGTCACTGACGCCACTTGTTGAGGTTGATGACTAGCTTTTCCCTTGGATCGACTATTCCTTCCGTGAGAAATAGCATTAGCATCAGATTCATTCTTCTTCTGAAAAGATGAACCATACTTCTTCACAATGCTAGATGCACTGTCATTCTGAACCAGACGTCCTTCTCTTACAGCTTCTTCAAGTCTGACACCCATTCCCACCATTTCGGTGAAGTCTATAGGAGCACTCGCAATCATCTTCTGATAATAAAATGGACCAAGAGTCTTCAGGGAAATCTTAGTCATCTCTTTTTCTTCCATCGGAGGAATCACCTGGGCGGCAACCTCACGCCATCTCTGAGCATATTCCTTGAAGGATTCCTTTTCTTTTTGCATCATAGCTCGCAATTGATCCCTATCAGGAGCCATGTCCACATTATACTTGTATTGCTTCACAAACGCCTCAGCTAAGTCATTGAAAGTGCGAATATGGGTACTATCAAGGCCCATATACCACTTAGAAGCAGCTCCAGTCAAATTGTCTTGGAAATAATGGATCAACAAACGTTGATCATTAGTGTGAGTGGACATCTTCCTTACATACATCACCAGATGTGCCTGAGGACAGGAGTTTCCCTTATACTTCTCAAATTCAGGAAGCTTGAACTTAGCAGGTACTTTCACATTGGGAACAAGGCAAAGATCATGCATATTCTTTCCAAACAGTTCTTTCCCATGCAAGGCTTTCATCTCTTTCTGCAGTTCTTCAAACTCATCTTGGAAACCATCCATTCTGTCATGAATTTCACTTGGAGCAGCATCATAAATGGGCTCCGGGACAAAAGGACCAGTATGAACAATAGGAGACGTGTTGACCATAACAGGAGTCAACAGACGAGTCATCTCAGGAACAGACAAATAACCTTCAGGCATGCCCCAGGGATATCCATTAGGCATACGTTGCTGAGTAGCACCAACAGGAACAGCAGGAATTGTTGTAGCAGTAATTTCAGAAATCACAGTGGCCTGACCCTGAGCTTGGGCATTGAGAGGAGGAACCTGATTCTGATTCTGAGTCTGAGTAGCCATCAATGTCTCAACCAGAGCAGTGAGACGCTCCACAACAGATCTCAAAGTAACAACCTCTTCACGCAGCTCACGATTCTCTTGTTCAAGATTTTCCATCTTCTTCTTGCAGTTGGCTCGAGTATTATACCGGTGAGACAGCTTGATTCTTTCACTTCTGTATGAAGAACACTGAATAAGACCTCGGGAATACTCTCGGAAGCAAGACCATAATACGGAATGATGCATGAAATGCAGATGATTTGTTTTTTATTATTATTTGAGTTTCAAGGAACTTAAGATATTAACTTGTAAACACTCAAACATTGGACTAAAGCTTTGATTAAGTTATCATCAAAATCAGTCATCCATTTTGGTGGATTAGAATTTTCACCCCATCAACACCCAAGATCCATTGAGTTTGATGAAACTTATGATGTTTACAAGGAAAGACCTCTAAGTTCCTTGCAAATCAAAAGAAAAAGAGTTTTCATGGATGCATGAATGCATGGTTTATGCATCAACTACAACCAAGAGCACGCAAGGTCACATAAGATCACACAATCCAGGTTCAAAGGTTCGACGTCACGAGCATGGAGCCATCGGTCCAACCATCCCAAAAGGTATGATCTAAGGAATTTTGTACCTGCCGATCGGGTTCTACAAAGGTTCCTAGAGTTTTCAATCTTCTATCGGATATTACCGGCACGCACAATTGCTCATGGGCGCCAATAATATGCCTAAAAAGACCTCGTCTAAGCGTAGTATCGTATGACAACAAGCTCAAATTGGTACTTGATCTTGTTTCTGCACTACATCCTAAAAAGGCTTAGATGGGTTAACAGGGTTCTAGGCCATTCAGCTTCTACGGACACTCACTATTGATAGTAATAGCGTTATCACGATGGTTCGTAACAACCTCTACTACCTTCCATGAGGCCTCCACTGATTGGGGTTCCACCATATGATGCTCATGTTATGGATTGCTCCTGACATGCAACTATTGGCCTTACCACCTCCTATCTCAAGTTACTCACGAAAGTCCGGTTTAGAACTTTATCTCATCACAGAGGAACCATCGGGCACCAAAAAGAAAAAAAAAGAAAAAAGAGTCACCAACACAAATCTTGATCTCTCAACAATTGAAGAAAAAAGAGTGAAATGGATGGTGGTTTAGCTCAAAGTTTGTTAGGTTCAAGATGTGACTCACAAACTTTATGAAAGAAAAAGAGCTTTGGTGAATTTGGTAAGGATGAGGAGAGAAATTGCAAGGGGTTTTTTGGCTCTCAAAGCTTGAGAAATGAGAGAGTAGAGGTCTCTATTTATAGAATTGGAGCAAGAGTAGTGGCAATTTGCTCTTTTTGCATTTGCTAATTAGCTTATGTTTAATTGGTGTTTAAATGGTATTTAAATGGTAAAAATGGTATTTAAACGATAAAATGGTATTTAAATGGTAAAATGGTATTTAAATGGTAAAATGAAGGGAATTAATTTTGATGAGGTGGAAAATTGGTAAAATAACAAAAATGATCAAAGAAAAAGGTGCCAAAATGATGTCAAGCTTCCCTCCTATTTTTTTTGAATTTTCGCCCCAAGGAAATCGATTTCCTTCTTAGGTAAATCGATTTCCTTCTTCAAATTTTCAAAAATTTGCTTCCTTGCACTGTTTTGATTTTTGCCCGATCTTTTACCTGTAAAATATAAACAAAAGAGACAAAATGCATATTTTTGGATTTTGGTTAGTATAAACAAATAAAAAGCTAAAAGTGCTTGATGATTCCCCTCAGAGACGATCATAGTATCAAAGATAGAGCTTCACAATGGTGCTCTTGATTAATGATTGAATGCAAGTGATGTATGATCTTAGGGTAAAAAATTGGGGTATGACAGATGCCCCTATTTAAGTTTCTTCGATTCGGAGATACGATGATTGGAAATCTTCGTTTTGACGAAATCGAAGAGACTTAAATATATAAAACACAATTTTTGAAGCTAAGATGCTATGCAATGTTTAATGAATGCATATGATGAGGATAAAACACGGCAACACCGGGGAGGAAAAAGGAAACTCCACTGGGGAAACAAATGTCTTGCGGGCAGAACTCCACTAGGGAAGGCAAGACTTTGTTGGAGAGACGGAACTTTGGTGGGAAAAGAAACTTCTCTGGGGAAAACATTTCGCACCAGAGAGGTTAAAGCATCACCTTTTGCTGGAGGTGAGAAAGGGGGCATCCTCTTTCACTGGGGATGAGAAAGTATGCATCCTGAATCAGAATGCCAATCTTCCGTTAACAGAAAACACACCATCGTACCACTGATGATATGAAGAGATGTGCATCGACGTACCACTGACGATGAACAAAATATACCAACGTTCCACTGAAGGTGAGCTACCAACTCAAAAGTTGAAGGTAGAAGAAAATCGAATCACCACCCCAATAGTTGACGATAAGCTACCAACTCAATAGTCGAAGGTAGAAGCAAATTAAATTACCGCCTCAATGGTTGAAGATAAACTACCAACTCAATAGTTGAAGGTAGAAGAAAATTGAATTACCACCTCAATAGTTGACGAAAAGCTACCAACTCAATAGTTGAAGGTAGAAGAAAATTGAATTACCGCCTCAATGGTTGACGATAAACTACCAACTCAATAGTTGAAGGTAGAAGAAAATTGAATTACCGCCTCAATGGTTGACGATAAGCTACCAACTCAATAGTTGAAGGTAGATGAAAATTGAATTACCGTCTCAATAGTTGACGATAAGCTACCAACTCAATAGTTGAAGGTAGAAGCAAATTGATTTACCGCCTCGATAGTTGACGATAAGCTACCAACTCAATAGTCGAAGGTAGAAGAAAATTGAATTACCGCCTCAATGGTTGACGATAAGCTACCAACTCAATAGTTTAAGTTAGAAGGAAATTGAATTACCGCCTCAATAGTTGACGATAAAATACCAACTCAATAGTTGAAGGTAGAAGGAAATTGAATTATCGCCTCAATAGTTGACGATAAACTACCAACTCAATAGTTGAAGGTAGAAGGAAATTGAATTACCGCCTTAATGGTTGACGATAGACTACCAACTCAATAGTTGAAGGTAGAAGGAAATTGAATTATCGCCTCAATAGTTGACGATAAACTACCAACTCAATAGTTGAAGGTAGAAGGAAATTGAATTACCGCCTCAATGGTTGACGATAGACTACCAACTCAATAGTTAAAGGTAGAAGGAAATTGAATTACTGCCTCAATGGTTGACGATAAACTACCAACTCAATAGTTGAAGGTAGAGAAAAATTGAATTACCGCCTCAATGGTTGACAATAAACTACCAACTTAATAGTTGAAGGTAGAGAAAGATTGAATTACCGCCTCAATAGTTGATGATAAACTACTCAGAATAATAAGCTGCCGCTAAGAATAGGGATCAACTTCTTCTTTAATCAAGGACGTGGCTTGAGAAAAGGAACTGGATGCAAGCTGTCACTTCTGATGAAGGGACTTACCATTTGCTGAGCTTCTTCCATTTGGAATCAAGAAGTTCATAAAGCCTGAGAGATTATCACTTGCTTTGAAGATAAGATTAATATGTGGAGACATACAAACTTGCTCAAAATTTCTTGGTAGAGAGTGACATACTCTGGACTACT
Organism: Vicia villosa; assembly: GCF_029867415.1. Classification (NCBI taxonomy): domain Eukaryota; kingdom Viridiplantae; phylum Streptophyta; class Magnoliopsida; order Fabales; family Fabaceae; genus Vicia; species Vicia villosa. The sequence continues at coordinate 41,132 of NW_026705248.1, read as the reverse complement.
CATGGCAACAAACTTTGTACTTCAAGCTAATGAGGTGATCACGGTAACTTCTGATTCACAACTTGCCCCAGACTACATGGTCTATGAAAGGAAACTACCTCAAAAAGGTTCATAGAGATCCTTGGCATAATGAAAGCTTGGAATAATCTGCCCCAGATCAACAGATTTTTTGGAGAGATTTGTCAAATCTCGACGTAGCTGCCCCAGATTGACTAAACTTGGCACATTCTTTTACTCGACAAAGTCTTCGAGCTTTGCCCCCATGATGGTAATCAAACTTTCAAAAGCATTATACTGGGAAAACAACATGCCCCTGGCAATATTTTAGTTTTCTACTGATGATCAAATGTAAACTTCCTGGATGTCAAACAAATGTTTACAAACAGAAAAATGTTTATTTTGAGAATGATAATGAAAATGCAACAATTATGTAAGTCTTGAAGTTTCAAAAAGATGTCGCAAAACCTTGTGAACGAATCACTGGTTAAGGAATGACATTGATTTTTGTATACATATGATACCAACACAAGTTTTCAGCATAACCGATAGGAGTCAGGAACGCTTTCCTATTTAAGTATGCTCTCGAAATAAACCCTACTTCAATTAGGACTTTTGAGGGTTGTAACGTGGCCTGGTTCACGGTTTTCAAAAAAAAAAGATTTTTAGGCTCAAAGTTTATTTAGCCCACCCCATCTTCGTGATGTTCTCCAGTCCTATGTTCAGTCAACTCAACATGAGTATTCATCTCTCAAAAGGATTTTGTGCCATTAAGAATCCAATGAAGCTTTCTTGGAGATAGTAGTCACCCCTCTTTGTCTTCGTTTTTGTATTCACACAGATTTGTTCATTGTTGAGGACTTTTGAGGCTAGTCCTTTCTTTTCACTTTTCACTCTTTTCTCTTTTTTTTTTTATTTCCCTAACTTTTGCCTGGACTGATTCTTTTGAATTGGTCGTCCAGCGGGATACTCTAACTTTTGCCTAAGTCATTTATTTTCAAGTTTCTGACTTAGCAAGCTTTTTTCATCTTCTTTCTTTCTTCTTCTTTTTTTTTCTTTTGATTTGAACAAATCATGTGATATTGACTTTGTCTTGACTTGCTGAGAGGGTTGTGGCTCCCTCATTTCTTGGCGGATGGAGGATAACCATTGTGGTTTCACATTTTCCAGCCTTTTGATGTGCGATGGATAATCATTGTGGTTTCACATGATCCAACCATTGATGTGGATATGACATGATCGACACTTGGATGCACAATCCTTTTTGAAATATGAACACTCGGTCAAATTAACTGAAAACTACCCTGCCCCAGGTTAAAAATTAGGGTTTTTCATTTAGAAAAGAAATTCCTACTTCAAGGCTCAAAGGGGTTAACAAGGGATTATCTTCCTTATATCTCCGGTGTTTGGGAATTTGAAACAATGCCTGTACATCATCAGCAGGGTTTTATCCAAAAGCATACAACCAGAAATTTTGCGTTTTCAGATCATCATCCTCCCTCCAATCTTTGCATAAGCAAGAGTTTGGCAAAAGCAATTGGTATCATAATGCATAAAAACAAATAAACATGAGTGAAACGAATGAATTACTTCAAGACAAACATTATCATTGCATTAGCATTAACGTTCAAAAATAAACAAGTTTCTATATGCAAACAATGCATTGAAAAACAAGAAATATTACAAATGAAAATCAATAAGAATACTAAAAACTGAGAAAAACTCTCTCCATCTGGGCATATGCTGAACGAAACATCTTTCAAACTTCAGGCTACCATCAATAGTGATTCATTCGTGCTTTGGCAAGGGATTGTTTTGAACATTAGGGCCAATGTCTCGGAAAGACAAAATACCAGCACGAGTCAATCTTTGAACTTCAACCTTTAGAGCCCAACAATCTTCTAAACTGTGTCCGGGAGCATCCTGATGAAAAGGGCAAGTAACATCAGCATTGTACCACCATGGAATCTTCTCTGGAATTGGAGGTGGTGATCTTGGTTGAACCAACTTCTTATGAATTAGAGCGGGATACAATTCTGTATATGTCATGGGGATAGGATCAAAATTAGGCTTTCGTCTTGCTGGTTGTGGACTAGCCTGAGCCACATGAGCTGAATTCACAATGGGAGTCACTGACGCCACTTGTTGAGGTTGATGACTAGCTTTTCCCTTGGATCGACTATTCCTTCCGTGAGAAATAGCATTAGCATCAGATTCATTCTTCTTCTGAAAAGATGAACCATACTTCTTCACAATGCTATATGCACTGTCATTCTGAACCAGACGTCCTTCTCTTACAGCTTCTTCAAGTCTGACACCCGTTCCCACCATTTCGGTGAAGTCTACAGGAGCACTCGCAATCATCTTCTGATAATAAAATGGACCAAGAGTCTTCAGGGAAATCTTAGTCATCTCTTTTTCTTCCATCGGAGGAATCACCTGGTCGGCAACCTCACGCCATCTCTGAGCATATTCCTTGAAGGATTCCTTTTCTTTTTGCATCATAGCTCGCAATTGATCCCTATCAGGAGCCATGTCCACATTATACTTGTATTGCTTCACAAACGCCTCAACTAAGTCATTGAAATTGCGAATATGGGTACCATCAAGGCCCATATACCACTTAGAAGCAGCTCCAGTCAAATTGTCTTGGAAATAATGGATCAACAAACGTTGATCATCAGTGTGAGTGGACATCTTCCTTACATACATCACCAGATGTGCGTGAGGACAGGAGTTTCCCTTATACTTCTCAAATTCAGGCAGCTTGAACTTAGCAGGTACTTTCACATTGGGAACAAGGCAAAGATCATGCACATTCTTTCCAAACAGTTCTTTCCCATGCAAGGCTTTCATCTCTTTCTGCAGTTCTTCAAACTGATATTGGAAACCATCCATTCTGTCATGAATTTCACTTGGAGCAGCATCATAAATGGGCTCAGGGACAAAAGGACCAGTATGAACAATAGGAGACGTGTTGACCATAACAGGAGTCAACAGACGAGTCATCTCAGGAACAGACAAATAACCTTCAGGCATGCCCCAGGGATATCCATTAGGCATACGTTGCTGAGTAGCACCAACAGGAACAGCAGGAATTGTTGTAGCAGTAATTTCAGAAATCACAGTGGCCTGACCCTGAGCTTGGGCATTGAGAGGAGGAACCTGATTCTGATTTTGAGTCTGAGTAGCCATCAATGTCTCAACCAGAGCAGTGAGACGCTCCACAACAGATCTCAAAGTAACAACCTCTTCACGCAGCTCACGATTCTCTTGTTCAAGATTTTCCATCTTCTTCTTGCAGTTGGCTCGAGTATTATACCGGTGAGACAGCTTGATTCTTTCACTTCTGTATGAAGAACACTGAATAAGACCTCGGGAATACTCTCGGAAGCAAGACCATAATACGGAATGATGCATGAAATGCAGATGATTTGTTTTTTATTATTATTTGAGTTTCAAGGAACTTAAGATATTAACTTGTAAACACTCAAACATTGGACTAAAGCTTTGATTAAGTTATCATCAAAATCAATCATCCATTTTGGTGGATTAGAATTTTCACCCCATCAACACCCAAGATCCATTGAGTTTGATGAAACTTATGATGTTTACAAGGAAAGACCTCTAAGTTCCTTGCAAATCAAAAGAAAAAGAGTTTTCATGGATGCATGAATGCATGGTTTATGCATCAACTACAACCAAGAGCACGCAAGGTCACATAAGATCACACAATCCAGGTTCAAAGGTTCGACGTCACGAGCATGGAGCCATCGGTCCAACCATCCCAAAAGGTATGATCTAAGGAATTTTGTACCTGCCGATCGGGTTCTACAAAGGTTCCCAGAGTTTTCAATCTTCTATCGGATATTACCGGCACGCACAATTGCTCATGGGCGCCAATAATATGCCTAAAAAGACCTCGTCTGAGCGTAGTATCGTATGACAACAAGCTCAAATTGGTACTTGATCTTGTTTCTGAACTACATCCTAAAAAGGCTTTGATGGGTTAACAGGGCTCTAGGCCATTCAGCTTCTACGGACACTCACTATTGAAAGTAATAACGTTATCACGATGGTTCGTAACAACCTCTACTACCTTCCATGAGGCCTCCACTGATTGGGGTTCCACCATATGATGCTCATGTTATGGATTGCTCCTGACATGCAACTATTGGCCTTACCACCTCCTATCTCAAGTTACTCACGAAAGTCCGGTTTAGAACTTTATCTCATCACAGAGGAACCATCGGGCCCCAAAAAGAAAAAAAAAGAAAATAAACACACAAAGCACACAATCAATATGTACAAATAAAACACGCAGATAAACAAAAATAGGCTTAACACACTTAAAACTGGATACCCAGTGAAGTCGCCATTTTTCTGTAGCGGGAAAAATCTGATATCGAAGCCATAGGATTGACTCGAATCAATATTTCAGTGAAAGTCGCCACCGCGCTTTATTATTTCCAAAGGAAAAGGGAAAAGAACGAATAAAACCCAAAGTTTGTTTTTTAAAACAAAAAGAAGAGATCTTAGGTACAGGTGTTGTTTATACAAGGGGAAGGTTTTAAGCACCCCTCATATCTGTAGTACTCCACAGGAGCCTTTTTGAAAATCTGTGTCGTGTGTGCTAAAAAACGGGTTTGTTTTATTTTTAAAATAAGCTCGGCAAGACGTTAAGTCTTGTGCCTACATACCTCCTCGGTGCAATGGAGAAGTCAGAGCTAATGTAGTTCCGCTTAAAGGGAAAACATTTTTAAAACGAATAAACACTTTGTCGTCGTCAGAGAGAAATACTCAGCCATTGATCGTGAGCATGAGAACAAACGAGTTCTTTGCTTCGCAAACGAAAGAAGGGCTCCAACTCGGATAAAATCGACGAGTATGCCACTAGCTCTCTCACGCGGAAAAGATCTCATTATATCAATCAATTTCAAAATCGTGGGGTATAACCACTCGTTTCGACAATTAACATTATCTAAACTTTGAAGAAAAAGCCACTAAGGGCAAAAGATATTTTTAAAGAAAAGGTTTAAAAAGAGGTTTTATAGACATAAGAAGGTTTTTGAAAAAGGGAGAAGATTTTGAAAATTTAAGAATGGGAGGAGATGAAGAGGCTATCCTATTGCGTAAAATAAAAGCTAAGGAAAAGAACGGTCTAACCGAAATAAGAAGCCAACACTTGACATTATGAGTCAAGGTAGATTTCCTATCCTTTGGAATATCAATACTGACATAGTACCACTTGGGGATCCAGATGAACTTATTATCTTAGCACCACTTTGCATTAAGCACATTAAAATTCTGACAAAAATCGGACAGAGTAACGGCTGTTTTCGGGTAAAATCCTTATCTCAATGCCTTGGAATTAACCATCAAGGACTTTCAAGGAAATTCCTGCACGTACAAACAGACAACAATCCAATGCCAGACAGACAGAATAACAAAAGAGAACAATATCATAAGGGTCCAGAGGTACTAAGTCCATAAGTCCGAATCTCCAAAATGCTCGGGATAGTAACCAATAGTCCAAAAGAGAGCCTTAGGTGTTTTTTAGATTTTTGTTGTTTATTAGTGTTTTAGCGTAAAAATAAAGTATGGTCCAAGTGGACAAAAAGAAAATAGCGGAAACATAAACATAGTGTCCAAGTGGACAAAGAGAAAATAGCGGAAATATAAATGTCCAAATGGACAAAGGAAAAATAGCGGAATGTAAATATTATGAAATGATAAAATAAAGCAATAAAGCGAGAAATATAAAGAGCAATATAATAAATTGCGGAAATTAAAGTTAGTTGTTAGATGTTAAAGATAACCATCTTGAAACTTGTCAAGTATGTTATCAAAGTTAGTAATGAAGATCGATGGTGAGTGAAGGATGTTCTCGGATTTAAATTCAATGGAAATTTATCAGAAGCTTGATAAAATCATAGCGACTACACGATAAACCTCCATAAGTCTTAAATCAACCGCATACAATTCTCTTCCATATTAGATATTTTTTTATTCGGGACACGAAATATTGCGCTATGTTAAGCAGATCGCCAAGTGATTTATGTAGAAATCACCCTACAACGAGGCCGGTCAAAACTTTATGTGCTAATGCATGCGAGAGAAGTGATATGTAGATCACTCTCCGAAAGCAATATCGCACGAAAAGAAAATAAGGAGCGATCTAGTCTTTACCAAGAATCCATAAGAATTCTCAAGGTGTTAAGACTTTCATCGATCAAAAGAAAAAAGGAGAAGAAGAAGATAAAATGTATAAAGTAAAATTAACTCACACTATCATTAATATCATTCATCTAATATTATGGATTTGGTCCTTTCAAACCTATCAACATCCTAGATCCAATGATATTAATGAAGTGGAGGAGGAAGGAAGCCAAAACAAGCATAAAAAAGGCAAAAAGCACATTCTGTCCCAGGGGAAATCGATTTGCCTAAGGAGGAAATCGATTTCCTTAGTGCAGGTTTTCAAATCTGGCGCAGAAATGGAATGGAAATCGATTTCCCTAAGGAGGAAATCGATTTCCTCTGTGCAGTTTTCAAAAAATCAGCATTAGGAAGCATAAAACTTGACTTAAGCAAACATACAAACACCTTATGATCACATATCAATTGGAGCACGGATTTTCCATCAATTCACCATCAAATAGGACCAATATAGCATCAAAGATGCATCACATACAAGCACAAAAGAATCACATTATGATGGATGAATAAAGATGAAGACAATTACCAAATCTTGAACAAAACTTAGATCTACTTCAAGAATCACCAACACAAATCTTGATCTCTCAACAATTGAAGAAAAAAGAGTGAAATGGATGGTGGTTTAGCTCAAAGTTTGTGAGGTTCAAGATGTGACTCACAAACTGTATGAAAGAAAAAGAGCTTTGGTGAATTTGGTAAGGATGAGGAGAGAAATTGCAAGGGGTCTTTTGGCTCTCAAAGCTTGAGAAATGAGAGAGTAGAGGTCTCTATTTATAGAATTGGAGCAAGAGTAGTGGCAATTTGGTCTTTTTGCATTTGGTAATTAGCTTATGTTTAATTGGTGTTTAAATGGTATTTAAATGGTAAAAATGGTATTTAAATGATAAAATGGTATTTAAATGGTAAAATGGTATTTAAATGGTAAAATGAAGGGAATTAATTTTGATGAGGTGGAAAATTGGTAAAATAACAAAAATGATCAAAGAAAAAGGTGCCAAAATGATGTCAAGCTTCCCTCCTATTTTTTTTGAATTTTCGCCCCAGGGAAATCGATTTCCTTCTTCAAATTTTCAAAAATTTGCTTTCTTGCACTGTTTTGATTTTTGCCCGATCTTTTACCTGTAAAATATAAACAAAAGAGACAAAATGCATATTTTTGGATTTTGGTTAGTATAAACAAATAAAAAGCTAAAAGTGCTTGATGATTCCCCTCAGAGACGATCATAGTATCAAAGATAGAGCTTCACAATGGTGCTCTTGATTAATGATTGAATGCAAGTGATGTATGATCTTAGGGTCAAAAATTGGGGTATGACACAAATGTCCCAGGATCAAAGGTTCGACGCCTTTTTGAATACCAGGAGAACCAATAGTCACCAAAAGAACATGTACATGCACCTGTAAAGAATATGATTCCCTCCCCACTCACGGGTGTAGTCTAGGTCAGGGTAAGGTCATGAAACGCAGTATACGGTCCGCCCGAAGGTAAGCACCATCACAACGCGGATGCGGGTGACGATAATACCTCCGTTTGAAACCACTACTCTGCTCGTAGTCACATAATCCATCCCGAGGCATACACCTCGAGACAAACCATGCTCCCACTTTATCCTAGGGTACCTAGAGTGCACTCATAGCCTGGGTATTGGGCCTTTTACCTCATAGAACATCCCACCCAACCTGCAAATAGAGAAAATATATGGTCCCCACGGGGACCCATAATATAGTCCAGATGCATGCGGAAAGTAAATATGATATGCAAACAGAAATAAACATGATATGCAAACATATATACACAGGATGTAAGCATATAAACAAACAAAGAAAAACACCCAAATAAAAGAAACAAACAAAGGCTAGGATCGACTCGCTAAGAATGGACCAGCACAGGTCTATCACGTCCCCAGCAGAGTCGCCAGTTGTCGCACGCTCGCGAAATGAACAACAGAGTCGCCACCAATATATTTATCCCAAAGAGGGAAAGGAATATCAGAAAACCTAAGGTGAATAAGAATGAGGTCTTTCGATCAGAGATAGGATACGGGAGTCGGTTACCCAAGGAGAAGGTACTAGCACCCCTCACGCCCATCGTACTCGATGGTATCCACCTATGTTTGTTGATATCTAAAGGGTGTGTTAACTATAAATCTAGAGCTTAATGCTAAGGGAATGCATGCAAAAGAAAGAAAAGGAAATATGGGGAAAATAAGGTTTATAAATAGTTGTGCTCGCTTAGGCCCCGCGACCTAATGCCTACGTATCCTTTTCAGGAATCAGAGCGCCGTAGTTCGGCTCACATGTTTTTGTTTGTTTGTGTTTTTTAGATGAACAGTTACATTCGCACTCTGCTGCTCGACCTCTGGAGTCTTAAGCTGGGAATGGAGCGGAAATAACGTGCTCTTAAGCGCCTCAGAGGCAAAAGAAAAACGAAGAGTGTGGTTTGTGTCTTTTAATGGGAATGTCCCTTTTTATGGAGTTTCGATCATTGTTAGATGTTTTAGATGAATCGTTGGTAGATTTTAGGGGAAATAGTTTGAGTAGTTGTTTGGTGTTTTGAAGTTGTAAAAGGAAAAGAAAACAGGGAAAGAATCTACATAATTGTCATGTTAATGTCTACCTAATTGTCATGCAATGTCTACCTAATTCTCATAGCATGAATGATGCAGAAAGCGATAAAGTACAGAAAGAGATAAAAACGAATGAGGAATGGTACCAAATGGATAAAAATCCACGAATAGCAGCAAACTAAGAATAGAACCCCAGAGATCCAAGTTGCATCCGTAAGCAACAAGCAAAGAGTCAGCAATCCGATATACCGCGTAGTAAAGCAAGCATCAACGTCGTGAAAATAAATCACGCGCTGACATGTGCGTCGAGCACAGTCATATAATACACCTGCAAGAGAAACAAGCAATCTAGACAAACAGGTATAAAGTAAAATACGCGTCTCATGAGTGAGATCGCGAATCAGAGAAGGATAGAGTCGTGTCCCGCAAATAAAGCGGAACACCGATGAATGAACGTCATCCGGAAATTGCCTTCAAAATGCCTTGCTGTAATACGGTGAACTGACTTTTTTAGAAAATGTCGCGGATAGCAAGAGTCGCCACCGACTTTTATTTTATCCAAATATCAGAAAGGCTAAAAGAACAGGAAAAACCTTTTAAATAAAAAACTGAGTTCGGGGGGTAATTATGCAAAGGAAAGGTGTAAGGCACCCTTTACATCCATGGTTTTCCATGGGCTCTTAATTGCTTTGCTCTTTATTTTTGAAGCCAAAAGTTTTTTAGAAATGTAGAAGAAGAAGAAATAAGGACTTTAGCTCGTAAATGAGCGTAGCCTTTTTGAAGGTTTATGAAAAAGAGTAGAAAAAGAAGTTTAAAACCAGAGCATGCAATTAAGGGCAAATTAGCTTGATACTTGTAAAAAAGGTTCTTTAAGGTTCTTTTTGCCTTTCAGGGTGAAAGGGTCTATCCATGCCATAAGGGGGCAGGAAGCCTTTCATTTGGAGGTTGAAGGGTCGTCGCAATATCGTTCGCCATAAGACTGACCCATGCCATAGAGAGGAAAGTAGTCTAAGGGAAGGATCAGAATAGCCTTTCGTTTAGGCAGCCAGAGGATACCTCAGCCTTTCGTAGGCAACTTCCGAGGGACGAGATCATATTAGTGTGTCGAAGGCAGCATCATTAGGGACTTATGATCTTTGCATTAATCGAGGCAACATGGTTGAGGTACCCTCGTATTCGAGGGACATGGCTATTCTGCAAAAAAAACACAAGGCAACAAGGCAATAGGCAACAGGCAACAAGAGGGGTTACCAAAAAAAGTGTGCGTGGGTGCAACAATCACGTGATCATATTCGATTATATTATCTTGTAATTAAATGGCTCTAATTCAGTTCAATATTGCACTCCCTAAATTACTAACCATGGCAGAAAATATAAAGCAGTCTTAAGTGCCTTTAAGACCAGACAATACAAACCAGGAACAGATACATAAGAATATGGGGAGGGGAAAAAGAAACCAGCGGGTTTGACATAAGTAATAATTAACCAGAAAAATAAAAGAGGTTAGAGTTTTAGGGTTACTGTTTATTTGAGCTTTGGCGGTTGGCAAACCCTGAAAAGGCGGGAAAAATAGAAACCAAACAGGGGTGAGTGCATTATAAATTCAATGCCTGGTACGGTTAACCCTAATCAAAATAAAAAGGATAAAAGAAAAAAAGGAAAATATAGAAACTTAGCTTTGATTGATAAGGTTGATAGTCGGAGGTTGCCTCGAGCATTGACTCTGATCACCTGAGAATTAACAGAAAAATAATCGGAAGTGAATGTATGGACAGTTCTTTTAAATTAGCAAGGCAAAATAAATAATTAAAAAAAATTAAAAGGGCAGAAATAATATTGTATTAAATAAAAAGAAAAGAAAAAATAAATAATAAGGAAAGTTGAATCGGGACTTAGCTTTGTGAAAGGCATGGCGCGTGGTCGGGAGGTATCTGAAGATTGCCCTGAAAAGAATACACAAAGAAATATGTTTAGTGTAGGGAAAATTCTTGTAAACTCTGATTCGGGTGTAAATTAAATAATAAGAGAAAATCAGATTTAATTAATTATTGGCTTCTCAACCTAATTAATTAAATCGATCAAAAAATAAAATTTCAATTTTTAAAATGTCCAGATTTATTTTTAATCAATCTATAAAAATTAATGAAAAAATTATTTACTTAATTAAACAAACTTAAACAAATTAAATTAATTTAAAACAATTAAAGGGAAATTAAATAAATAAATCAAATAAATGTATTTTTATTTATTTATTACGTGTTTGTAAAAAAAAGTTTGTTTTTAGGAGAGATTTATTTTAGAAAAATAATTAACAAATAATATATGTATACATATAAAATAAAAATAAAAACGATTTTATGTATTTAAAAGCAAAAAAAATTAAAATTTCTTAGCTGTGATCCAATGCTGCTGGCTTCTGGTTGTCCATGATGCACATTTGCGTCCGGAGGCGTTAGATCAATAGTGGAAACGATCTGATGGCTGGAATGTGGGGGGAGTATCAAGCGCACGTGGACATGATTACACCTGATCCGTCTAGACCATCAGGTGGGGACGCGCGCATTTTATTTGAATCTAGCCACTCAGGTGATGCCACGCATCATCTTCTTCCTTGCAAACATGGCTGAGACTTTTACCAACGGACAAAGCGTAGCAAGAGCAAATACCTACGGTTTTCTTCTGTCGCTACAGAACATGTAAACACAAAAACGCTATACACACGACATAAATCACAGTTAAAGCCATGGATCGATCCCTTTGTACCTCCTAAGCACAATGGTACTCCTTATTCGGTCCAATTTTGCCTATTTAGAGAGTCCCTAAATTTGAGTTCTAAAACCCTAGTAATGGTGGATTTTGATACCTGCACTTAAACTCAAATCAAAGCATCCAGATAGCACCGTGACATTAATACAAACACAAATATATAATCAATTCATATGCAGAATGCATGAATGTATTAAATCGAAGTTGGAAAAATTTTGCTCATTCATGAGCGCATATTTACGTTTCTGGATAACCTGAATCGATGATGATGAATGGAACGGCTTCAGGAATCTTCAGAGAACGCGTTGCAACGTTTAGACTGCTTCGAATCTACCTCAAACTCCAAAACGTTCTTTGAATTTTTTTTTATCTTTAGAGAGCTTGAATATAGTTTCAGAGGCTGCCAATCCCTTCTTAAACCTTGTGAATTCATTATTGGGATCTTGTCAAATCCATGATTGGGATCTTGATTGAAATCACCATGGAAACCTTATAATATTAGCCCTAAATTCATTCTTCTCTTTCCAATATTTCTAATTATGAATTTGAATCAAATCATGGGTTATTCTGATGATTGGAATGATTAGAAACAAAAGCAAATCAAATCTTTTGCAATTTATATGATTTATTTTGATTTTAATCACTTTTAATATGAATAAAAATTCATAATAAATCAAATAAATTAAGTAAATTCGTGGCAATTGAATTTAAGGTCTTGGATAACTTGAGGATCAAGATTGGCCCAAAAAAGATTGGGCTTGTTTGCAAGAATATTCATTTTGAAGCCCTTTTGTTCATATTTTTCTCTTTGAAATTGCTCGACTTTGACAAGGCATATCTCTCTCAATTTTTGAGGTAAGGAGGATTTTTAGGGCTTTTTAGAAACCTTGAAGAGTCCTCTAACCAGTGTTTTTAGTCTCACATCAAAATAATGTTCCATGCTCCTTGTGTGTTCTTTTGAAAAAAATGACTTTTGGTTGACTTTTGAAAAGGACCTATAATGTTTTGGTCCATATCTCTCAAATGAAGCATTTTTAGACTTGGCATGTGAGAGACAATATTGTAGAGAATCAAATTTCCTTAAAAATGAGATTTGGATGGAAAATTTCTGATGTTCTATGTAGGAGTTATGACTGGTCAAAGTTCAGTTGACTTTCTCCCATGAAAACCCTAATTTAGAAACTTTTGGAATTGTTGATTTCTGATCTTTCCTTGATGAACTATGATCAATTCTTGATCAAATGGTGGATGATACTTCAATATGAGGATGTTGACAAAAAAACAGGAGTTTTGACTGTACTTTGACCACAGTTGACTTTTAGGTCAACTCAGCCGATTGTTGACTTTCTGGGCAATTGAGTGATCAATCTTTTGAATTGAGACCTGAAATTTGTCAAGGAAGTAGTGTGGGGTATCATAGACCATATGGGATGCTTTGGAGCCTTTGGTTCACTGACTTTTCCTCAGAACAACAAAACCCTAACTCTTTGAGCCTTGTTTATGAAAGATGTCTTTGAGCTTTGTACCTTGATTTTGAATTTGAGCAAGAGAAGCAGTATGGGCAAATTTTGGGGTATGACAGCTGCCCCTGTTCAATTTTCTTATATCTGAAGATGTAGGCTGGCATGTGTGCCTGCCGGGATCTGAAGATAGAAAAGGATTGAACACTAGAATACCCAGGAATTTGCCCTAGCTGAAGTAGGGAATTTTGTCGGAGATGGGCTTAAAGATGCCATCCAGGTGTTTGGAGAAGATGCATGATTGAGATGGGCTTGAAGATGCCATCCAACTTGATATACTTGAGAGTCAGAATACGTCGTACGTCAGACCGTTTCTGAGAGATAGACTTAGGTTGAGTCGTACGTTAGACTGGGTCTAGTTTGCATCAACAGATGTCTGGAAAACCGTGCGTTAGGCTGAAGGATGTGTCGTACGTTAGATCAGATCCAATTTGCATCCGTAGATGTCTGGAAAACCGTGTGTTAGGTCGAAGGATGAGTCGTGCGTTAGACTAAATCCAATTTGCATCCGTATATGTCTGGAAAACCGTGCGTTAGGTTGAAGGATGAGTCGTGCGTTAGACTAAATCCAATTTGCATCCGTAGATGTCTGGAAAGCCGTGCGTTAGGCTGAATATGAGCTTAGTATGTTGAGAAGTGTTTGTTGGAGATTGATCGTGTCAGCATCGTTCTTAGTAACTGAATTAGATCTTTGAGAGTTAATCGTGTCAGTACCGTTCGTAATACTTGAATTAGATCTTGGAAATGTGATCGTGTCCACACCGTTCGTGATGATAGAATTAGATCCTTAAAGGTTGATCGTGTCAGTACTGTTCGTAGCAACTGAATTAAATCATAGAAAGATGATCGTGTCTACACCGTTCGTGATGATAGAATTAGATCTCTTGTCGTGTCAGCACCATTCGTAGTAACTGAATTAAATCCTAGAAAGATGATCGTGTCTACACCGTTCGTGATGATAGAATTAGATCTCTTGTCGTGTCAGCACCATTCGTAGTAACTGAATTAGACTTTAGGGGATAATTGATCGTGTCCACACCGTTCGTGATGATGGAATTAGATCCTTTTGTCGTGTCAGCACCGTTCGTAGTAACTGAATTAGACTGAGGAGGTAATTGATCGTGTCCACACCATTCGTGATGATGGAATTAGATCTTTGACCGTGTCAGTACCGTTCGTAGTAACTGAATTAGATCTTTGAAAATGATCGTGTCATCACCGTTCGTGGTGAATGAATTAGATCTTGGAAAGTTGGAGATTTCGTTCATTTGTCTGTACCTGTATTCTGCAATAGGTGTAGCAATTTATATAATGTCATGATGCATGTGTTATGTAATGAGTCCCTCAAAATAAATGAGAAACTTTGTATGTTATGCATGAGTTCATTATGAGTTAATGTATGCGATGTATGAATATGTTTATGATTTATGACGTATGACTATGATTTATGCTATTTGACACATCGTGATTGAGAAGACGGATCTCCATGTCATTGTAATTTTGATGTTTGATCTTATCTTGAAGATGCTCAGTTGGGGATTTATGATTTCTGCTTGGGGATGATCAGTAACTTGATGTACCCTGATTGGGGATTAGAGATATTAATAAACCATGTTGGAGAAGAGCAAAGTGTTGGAGAACCGGTAGTGTTGAAGATGTAAACTCTGTTGGGGAGCCATGTCTTTTTTGGGACGAGAGCATTTGAAGATATCTTCTTAATGATTACTCTGTGGGGATATGATCTTGTGAACCCGGCTCTGCGGGGAGACATGGGTGTCTTGAAAGTTGTCCCCAATATTACCACACCACTGAGTATTGGTCAAGATGTCAAACTGGACTTGCATAGATTTGCCCCTGTTAGTAGGAACTTTGAAAAGATTCGCCTCGCGAGGACTTTATGAGATGTGCACTATGGGCGACATGCCCCTAGTAATCATAGGCCAAAGACAATATCCCATGTTGGTTGGGAAGTAGCTTCAGATCTATTTGGATGCATGCCCCTGATTATTTTGGCATCCTTGAGAGATTCTCGGAATTTTGACTTGATTGCCCCAGATTGATCGGGAAATAGTTTGAAACCCGCTTGATATAAGCATTTGAGAGTTTCTTGGAATCTTGACTTGATTGCCCCAGATTGTTTGGACAAAACACGTCGTGCCCCTTGTATACGCAGGAGACATTGCTTCTGGAGTGATCTTGTTTGTCGAGATAACTGTTAGTCATTAGTTGTACCCTGTGCAGATTCTTTCTGTTGCTAACATTTGAAATTATGTAGCAGAATTTGTTTAATAATGAATTCATGAGATGCAATGCATATGTTTGTCTTGAGTTTTTTTTTGAAAAACATTTAAAACAGGAGATGTAAAAGCGTGATATTTGTAAAAACATGCTATTTGTAGAAACGAACTATCGACTCAGCAGTTTTGGTAAACCTTAAGGAGTCGGGATACCTTTTTGGTGACAATATGCTTTCGAACTAACCATGCTTCAATTAGGACTTTCAAGGTTTATAACGCGACTTGGTTCACGGTTTAAGAAACAAAGGATAAAGGCTCAAAGTTTATTTGTACCCACCCCTCTTCGTGATGATCTTCAGTCCTAAGCTCAGTTAATTCAACTTATGCATTCAGGTTCCAAGAGACTTTTGGATTTGCACCTTTGATAATGATGATGGTTCACAAGCAAAGAGAACTTTTGAGATGGCAGTCCCTTCTTCCTTTTGGTAGTCACACATTGTGTTGTTCAGGAATTTATTGACTTCTCTTTTTTGTCTTTTTGATATCCCTAACTTTTGTCTGAACTGTCTATTTTGAGCTTACAGTCAGCGGGATGCCTTGATTTTTGCCTAAGTCTTCTTTTGATTTTTGACTTAGCAGGCTTTTCTTTGTATATATGTTTTTTCAATTTTTTTTGAAAGATATTGACTGCCTTGCTTAATGATTGATGAACCATCACTGGCTTTTGATTGACATCTCCAACACTTCTTTGATGTGTGCGGATGAACGTTGGTGATTGAAACCTTTGTTGAAAGGTGTACTGAATGATTCTCTTAAAATAGAATGCACAGCCAAATTAACTGAGAACTACCCTGCCCCAGGTTATGATCAAGGGTTTTAAGAAAGAAACTTCTACTTTTTAGGCTCAAAGGGGTTGACGACGGATTAACATCCTTATATCTCCAATGTTTAGGAATTGAAACAATGCCTGTACATCGTCAGCATAGTCCGCTCAAAAGCATACTGTATGAGGTAGCGGTATCGTTTTCGTCATCCTCCCTTAAAAGGCTTACAGCTTAGCAGGAGTTGAATATCACAAAACACATGCAAAGTAAAGACATAATTTAAAATGAGTGATAGCGAAATAATTAATTCAAGACAAGCATATGCAATGCACTGATGATGATTATTAAAACAGATAATGTCTATCATAAGTCTAATGTTTAAACAAACAGAAAAAGAAATTGCAACTGAAAGTAAGTCTAATGATTAAAAGTTCATCCTTCTAGACATTAATCAGTCTTGTCGTGATTATGCATGGGAGTAGTGATCACTACAGGAGTCTTGGGATGAGGGAATTCAATTTCACCAACATCGATCATATCTTGGATCTATTTCTTTAATGGCCAACAATCATTCGTGTCATGTCCAGGGCTATTGGAGTGATATGCGCACCTCTCATTGGGCTTATAGCTAGGAGCGGAAGTGTTGGGCTTTATAGGAGGATCCCTCACAGTAATCAAGTTTGCTCTCAACAAATGTTGTAATGCCTGAGCCAGTGACATGTTGATCTTTGTGAACTGATGCCTAGGTGCATCTGACTTGCGTATTTATTGTGGAACTGGTGTAGAGATCAGAATTGTCCCCACAAATTGGTTGTGTTCATTGCGACCTTTCCGATTGTGCATAGTATTAGTCAGGTGAGGTTCCTCAGGTGAGTTGAAGTCAATGATCTTTTCATCAATTAAGTCTTGAATCTTGTGCTTCAATAGCCAACAATCTTCTGTATCATGACCAGGACTATTCGAATGATAAGCACATCTCGCATGGTACTTGTTCCCAGGAGTAGGATTAGCAGGAAATGAATATGGAGGCAATAGAGTTATCAAGTTCTGATTGAGCAGTTGTTGTAGAACTTGAGACAGCGGCATGGGTAACAGAGAAAATGATCGCTTGGGCTTGGATCTCTGATTATCTTGACCACCTTGATGCTTATGTTGATTCTTCTTCTTCTCGATCAGAAGTGCCTTCAATTCTTCTTGCCCCTTGGCCAAGTGAAAGATTATTTTTCAGAACTGGTTATTCTGAGCCTGAAGATTTTTGACAGATTGTTCGAGATCCATTTTCTAGCTGAAATAAACAGCAAGGTCGGATGAGAGATATATTGTAAGAAACCTGTTATGCAATGTTATGAATGCAAATGCAATATTTTCAAGGATCTTTAGGAATTTAGTTTGTGACATTAGGAAATAATTGGTCACCGCTTCGTCTGAAGAATCTTGGTCTTTGTCTTTAAATGTCCTTCTTTGAGAATCAAGCTCACCATATCGAGTGGGTCATCGCCTCTGATTCGGGATATCTTTGAATTTGAAGGTATATGGCTAGAGGAAAATAAATCCTCTTGCCCCTTGATAGGTACTGTGCCTTTGAAGTGGAAGGCATACGGCCAAAGGAAAATAAATCCTTTTGCCCCTTGATAGGTACGGTGTCTTTGAATTGGAAGGCATACGGCCAAAGGAAAATAAATCCTTTTGCCCCTTGATAGGTACGGTGTCTTTGATTTGGAAGACAAATGGCCAGAGGAAAGTAAATCCTCTTGCCCCTAGATAGGAATTTCGTCCTTGATAAGAGCACCTGAAATTGTGCGCTTAAATCCCTAAGATCCTTGAAAGGGTTAGTTAATATGATATGTTATGATGTTATGATGTCGTGATGTCATGATGTCATGCACATATAATGCATTAAGTAAAGCATAAGGTAATAAGGACGAAATGTCCTACAAGCAAATCCTGCAAGGAAATAGAAGGGTTAGTAGCACACACAAGCAAGTCACACAAATGTCCTTAGGTTTAAAAGCTTGCATGGAGTTTGACTAGGTAACTACCCTTCCCCAAAGGTACTTCTAAGGATAAGGATGATATCAGCAACGGGTTCTACCAAGTTACTCAGAATTGTCAGCCCCTCTAAAGCACCCTCGAACATGGTACATGCATACCACGCAATGATACTTTGAGAAAGAACCTATCTGAGTTGTAGTATCGGGTAGCGACTATGCCCTTAACATACATCTAGAGTAGTCCCCCCACTACGTTCCTAAAAGTCAAGATGGGTTAAAGGTAATAAAGGTCCTTAAGCTCCGACTCACCTACAGGTATCCACACGAACCTCTCTCATGCAAAAGAGGCATGCGAACACCCATAGAGGCCTAACTTAAGCGTGAACTCTCATATTGACCAATCCTCCACATACATGAAGGAGGTCGCCATGACTATGCCACTTCCTATCTTAGGTGTACTTGAATCCGGGTGTAGGATTCGTCCTTCATTTAATTCCCAAAACAGCCCCTGAAAAATAAAGCAAGCAAAGCAAACAGTAGAAAACATTTAAGTGAATCCTAAGCTTTTAAGGTAACCCCTCTTTTATAAGAAAATTCTCCCCAACAGAGTCGCCAGTTCTGTAATATGGTGAACTGACTTTTTTAGAAAATGTCGCGGATAGCAAGAGTTGCCACCGACTTTTATTTTAACCAAATATCAAAAAGGCTAAAAGAATAGGAAAAACCTTTTAAATAAAAAACTAAGTTCGGGGGGTAATTATGCAAAGGGAAGGTGTAAGGCACCCTTTACATCCATGGTTTTCCATGGGCTCTTAATTGCTTTGCTCTTTAGTTTTGAAGCCAAAAGTTTTTTAGAAATGTCGAAGAAGAAGAAATAAGGACTTTAGCTCATAAATGAGCGTAGCCTTTTTGAAGGTTTATGAAAAAGAGTAGAAAAAGAAGTTTTAAACCAGAGCATGCAATTAAGGGAAAATTACCTTGATACTTGTAAAAAAGGTTCTTTAAGGTTCTTTTAGCCTTTCAGGGTGAAAGGGTCTATCCATGCCATAAGGGGGCAGGAAGCCTTTCATTTGGAGGTTGAAGGGTCGTCGCAATATCGTTCGCTATAAGACTGTCTCATGCCATAGAGAGGCAAGTAGTCTAAGGGAAGGATCAGAATAGCCTTTCGTTTAGGCAGCTAGAGGATACCTCAGCCTTTCGTAGGCAACTTCCGAGGGACGAGATCATATTAGTGTGTCGAAGGCCGCATCATTAGGGACTTATGATCTTTGCATTATTCGAGGCAACATGGCTGAGGTACCCTCTGTAACACCCCTTTTTATATCCCAAAATATTTAACATATAATCAGAGAATAGCATGCATATAATTCAAAAGGGCGTCACATCGATGCTTTTAGAAGAACTAAAAACCAAAAAAAAACTGACAACATTTATTTATACAACGTACTACACCTGGTCATTTTAATAACACTCAATATAAAATCATAATTTAACTTGGATATGCATTCACAGCGGAAATATATGATACTCATGTGATTCATAATGATACATGTCCCATACCATGATCATACATCGATTAATGGTCTCAATCCAACATAAGACATAATCAAAGGTTTGGCTTATAAGCCTCTCAAAATGACAAGAATCCAACAATAAGTTCATAAGTCATAGCATAATACATTAGCAATATAACATGAGTTTCAATACACCTAGTCTACCCCGTGTTACATGACCAGAGCATTGACTCACTACCTAGTCTGCAATAACCAAGGAAGAACCTCCGGCTAGGTCACACGCGGCTACTAAACTCCAGAACCTGCATGTCGCCAAACGAGGGCAACATTAAAAAAGAAGGGTGAGAATACGAACCATTATGAAGAAAGTATAACAGAATATAATGGTTAAATCAACACTTCAAGTAATTAGTCATACTATGTAAAACCATATAGATAATAGTAATCAAACCATATTTCATATGTTATCGAGTATACAATAAGCTTTAATAGTATAATATTTCAATTCTACTATTATATTCCCAATTAAGTACACAATCATAGTTATCACATATTCACACATTTTATCAAATATGTATTTCAAACTTCACTCGTTTCAATTATCAAACTCATACACATATCACAACTACATCAACTTCACATACTCAATTATCGCATAATTTAATGTGACTCAATGCAAGATATGTGACGCTATGCATGTGGTACCGAATTGTGAACCCAAGGTTTCACCGCTTTCCGATTCAATATCTAGAATCCAAGCCACGCTTCCGATCCGGACAAGACCAAAGCCCACCAAAATGTAAACATATAGTCTACCGCTTCCGAGTCACTCTAGAATCTAAGCCTCGCTTTTGTTTCAAAGCAAACCACCTTTGTTTCAAGGCACACCATGATATGAATGTATGTACAATGTTAGCAAACATATGCAATTAAGATCATCTCTACCATCTTAATATTTAGCATATCACAATAATCCACTCTATGAATTATCCACAATATTGTACACTACATTCTCATCACATAAGCATTATTCTCATATAATAATCAACACACAAATTTCAATCCACCATTCCAATTAACACTAGTAATTATCACTATCATATGCTAACTCACAATTTGTCAATTTTATATGATTTACCCACTTTCATATTAAACCAACAAGACATTAGTATTTTATCATCTAGCTATTTCCAAATTTCAATTTTTGGACTATAATAGAAATACAATCCAATTACTATCTTTATTAGGAATATATTAGTTTACCTAGAAATCAATTTCATTCAAATATGCTTATTTACTAATTAGTCTAAAACATATATGTATATATTATATATATTCCCATTAAGGAATTGTGAGTGTAGTTCACATTTCCATTTGAATTAATGGCTACCTACAGTAGCCGTGGATGATAGTTCTGCCCCCTATGGAATTTCGTGGCCAAGCAATTTCCTATCGTTGTTATCACTACAGTATGTAGTTACTACACTTGTTCTTACAAAATCCAAAGCGCTACAGTGTAGGAATATAGGCTATAGTGAATTCCACAATGTTATCATATATGAACATGACATTACCACATATACTCATGATATCCGCTACAGTAAAGAAAAAAAAGAGAATTACATTTAGCAAGTGATGTGCATACAATAATTGATTAAAGTGTATTGGTGAATCATGGTTTCATTTGACCAATAGCAAGTTAACAGCAGCATTTTTCCATTCCATAACACATGTTATGGCTCACGTTATCACTTAAACAACTAGCTAGTAGTAATGTCACTTTCTATTAATAAAATATGATATGGTTTCATGTGTTGGGATTTAATAATCTAGCATCATTGGCCAAGTAACAAATATGGAACAGAGCACATTTCTCAGCGTAATAAGACAACAGCATCGCCCTGTAGAACGAAACCACCATCTCTCCCCATTTCCGTTTTCAAAATTATATGAAACAAGGAGTATTCGTGTTCCGGCATTATTCTTGGTTTCAATTTATAATTTCTCTACAGATTTTCAATATAATAAACAGAATTTAAAACTCATGTTTTATAAGGTTTAACTATGAACAAATATGAATGTTAACCTACCCATTACCCCATTATACTAGCTCACAATGATTAGGGATTCTCCCCCTTACCTATTGATTTCTCCTCCAAAACCCTAGCTTTCCTCTTCTTGTTCCTCTCCTCCACTTCTATTCTTGAAAACCAGAAAATGAAAATGATGCTTCTACCCCTTATTTCCTCTCTTACTATCTTTATTTATTATATTGGGCTTTAAAATTAATAACACCCCCTATTTGCTTATCACTCCAATAAATAGGCCCAATTAATCTAACTCTCTAATAACTTAATTAATTCTATTAAACACAAATGCACTCAAGTTTAATTAATTAAATTAATAATTAAATCTCATAACGATTAAATAATTAATTTAACACACCAAAGAGTATAAAATATTATAATAAAATAAATACTAAAAAAAACGGGCTGTTACAACTCTCCCCAACTTAAAAGATTTTCGGTCTCGAAAATTACCTCAAACGAATAACTCCGGATACGCTTCCCTCATCTTATCCTCGAGTTCCCAAGTGATGTTGCCATTGGCGACTCCGCCCCATAACACTTTCACCAAAGTGATTTCCTTGCCACGAAGCTTCTTCACTTCACGATCCTCAATCCGCATAGGTGTTGTATCAACCGTCAAATTATCTCTTACCTGAACATCATCCAACTGAACAACAAGCGATGGATCTGCAATATATCTCCTCAATTGAGACACATGGAACAAATCATGGAGATTAGAAAGAGACGGTGGCAACACAATCCGATAAGCCACTTCACCCACCCTTTCCGAAATTTGGTAAGGACCAATAAAACGTGGTGTAAACTTACGTGACTTCAAGGCTCTACCAACTCCCGTTATTGGCGTAACACGGAGAAACACATGATTATCCTTCTCAAACTCAAGGGCCTTCCTCCTCTTATCATGATAACTCTTTTGACGACTTTGAGAAGCCTTCATCTTCTCTTGAATCATCTTAATCTTATCCGTTGTCTCTTGAATCAATTAGGGTCCAACCACGACACTCTCTCCCGACTCATACCAACACAAAGGAGTTCTACACCTCCTACCATAAAGTGCTTCGAACGGTGCCATTCCAATACTTGAATGAAAACTATTGTTATAATTAAACTCGATCAAAGGCAAGAAACTATCCCAATTTCCTCCTTGTTCCAAAACACAAGACCTTAAGAGGTCCTCAAGTGACTGAATAGTCCTCTCCGTTTGATCATCAGTTTGCGGATGATACGCTGAACTCAAATGCAACTTCGTACCTAGTGCACTTTGCAAACCTTCCCAAAATCTCGAAGTGAACCTCGGATCTCTATCCGAAACAATACTCGATGGAATACCATGCAAGCACACAATTCTCTTGTTGTATAAGTTAGCAAGTCTCTCCATTGAATAATCCATCCTCATCGGAATAAAATGAGCACATTTAGTCAACCGATCTACAATTACCCAAATCGCCTCACAATTACTCGATGTCCTCGGCAGACCAAAGACAAAATCAATGGATATACTATCCCACTTCCACTCGGGAATAGATAACAGTTGCATCAATCCAGGCGGTTTTTGATGTTCAATCTTTGACTTTTGACAAGTCAAACAAGAATACACAAATTCTGCTATGTCCTTCTTCATACCTTGCCACCAAAACATTTTCCTCAGGTCTTGATACATTTTAGTAGCGCCCAGATGAATACTCAAACCACTTCTATGTCCTTCCTCAAGAATCCTCTTTCTCAAGTCCGCAACATCTGGAACACAAACCCGATCACGACACCTCATAATACCATTCTCATCAATCTGAAAGTCACCACCTCTTCCTTGATTAATCAATGTGAATCGATCAACCAAACCTAAATCAGATTTCTGTCCCTCTCGAATCTCATCCAAAATACCACTAGTAAGCTTCAACATACCAAGCTTCACACCACTAGAAGTCTCTTCGCATAACAAACTCAAGTCTCTAAATTGTTCCAATAATTCAAACTCTCGAACCATCAACATAGACATGTGTAATGACTTCCTACTTAATGCATCGGCTACAACATTCGCTTTACCAGGATGGTAGTTTAAACTAAAATCATAGTCTTTCAAGAATTCCAACCATCTTCTTTGTCTCATATTCAACTCTTTCTGATCGAACAAGTACTTCAAACTCTTGTGATCACTAAACACATCAAACCTTGATCCAAACAAATAATGTCTCTAGAGCTTTAACACAAACACCACAGCTGCTAACTCCAAATCATGTGTAGGATAATTCCTCTCATGAACTTTGAGTTGCCTTGAAGCATAAGCTACAACTTGTCCCTTTTGCATTAGAACACCTCCCAATCCCACAAAGAAGCATCACAGTATACCACGAAAGTTTCTAACGGATCTGGTAAAATCAAAATGGGAGCAGAAGTCAATCTTCTCTTGAGTTCTTGGAAATTCTCTTCACATTGCGAAGTCCAAATAAAGGCTTGACCCGTTCTAGTCAACTGTGTCAACGGTAACGACAACTTCGAAAACCCCTCAATAAACTTCATGTAATAACCAGCCAAACCAAGAAAACTTCTAATCTCAACAACAGACTTAGGAGCTTCCCATTGAGATACAGCTTCCATCTTCGAAGGATCAACAGAAATACCACCACTTGATATCACATGTCCAAGAAATCTTACTTCACTTAACCAAAACTCACATTTAGATAGCTTAGCAAACAACTTCTTCTCTTTCAACACGGACAAAACAACCCTCAAGTGCTCAGCATGCTCTTCCTCACTCTTAGAGTAAATCAAGATGTCATCAATGAATACCACAACAAACTTATCCAGGTAGTCATGAAAGATCCTATTCATATATTCCATGAACACGCCAGGTGCATTAGTCACACCAAATGGCATCACAGAATATTCGTAATGACCATACCTCGTCCGAAAAGCAGTTTTCTGAATGTCCTCAGCTCTAACGCGAATTTGATGATAACCAGACCTCAAATCAATCTTGCTAAACACACATGCTCCAACTAACTGATCCATCAAGTCATCAATTCTCGGAAGTGGATATCGGTTCTTAATCGTCACTTTGTTCAATTGTCTATAATCAACACATAATCTCATCGAACCTTCTTTCTTCTTGACGAATAGAACAGTTGCACCCCACGGCGATGCACTAGGACGAATAAATCTCTTCTCAAGCAATTCTTCAAGTTGACTCTTCAACTCTTTCAGCTTAGAAGCGGACATCCTATATGGAGCCATCGATACAGGACTAGTTCCAGGAACTAAATCAACCGAAAACTCAACTTCTTGTTCTAGTGGTAAATCAATTATATCATCAGGAAATACCTCCTCAAATTCACAAACTATAGGCAATTCCTCAATGGTTCTCTTCTCGCGCACATCTAAGGTTGCTAACAACATAAACAATTCAGCTCCATCTTGAACTGATTTGTCGACTTGCTTAGCGGATAAGAATAAATCTTCTTTAATACAATTCTCAGGAAAGAGGACCGTCTTATCAAAACAGTTGATATACACACGATTAAATTCCAACCAATTCATGCCCAAAATCACATCAAGTTGTTCTAAAGGAAGACAAACTAAATCGATCCCGAAATCCCTACCAAAGATACTCAATGGACAATTCAGACATACATAAGAAGTAGAAACAGAACCCATAGCAGGTGTATCAATAACCATACTTCTACGCATATCGGATAATACAAGATTCAATCTTCTAGCACAATCCAAGGAAATAAAAGAATGTGTCGCATCGGAATCAATAATAGCAATCAAAGGTGTACCATTAATGAAGCACGTACCTTGAATTAGCCTCTCATCAGTAGTGGCTCCCGCACCAGACAATGCGAACACTTTTCCTTTTGCCTGCTCCTTCTTTGGCTTGTCACATTTTGTACTAACGTGGCCTCTCTCTCCACAGTTGAAACAAGTTACATTCGAACCACCTCTACAATTAGTAGCTATGTGACCATACTTTCCGCACTTGAAACAAGTAGTAACCTCTTTCTTGCACTCAGCAGCTTTATGACCCTCAACACCACATTTGAAGCACTTAAGTGGAGTAGAAGATCCTCCCCAACTTGGCTTCTTGCCAAAACCAGCTTGTTTCCTCTTGCCATCATACGGTTTCCCATGATCCTGATTCTTTCCTTTCAAACTCTTGTAGAGAGAAGCACTCTCTCTACTATCTTCATCATAAATCCGACTCTTGTTAACCAATTCAGTAAAACGGGTAATCTGTTGGTAACCAATAGCCTTCTTGATATCATGCCTCAAACCATTCACAAACTTCAAACATTTAGATCTCTCAGCATTAGCAATATTATAGTGGGGACAATACTTGATAAGTTCCTGAAATTTAGCGGCATAAACAGCAACAGTACCATTTCCTTGCTTTAACTCAAGGAACTCCACCTCTTTCTTCCCACAACAATCTTCAGGAAAATAGTTCTCTAAAAAGACATCACGGAAAAGATCCCACGTAACCTCAATGCCATCTTCTTCAAACCTCTGAAGAGTATTGTTCCACCAATCTTCAGCTTCCTTTTCTAGCATATGAGTACCAAACTGCACTTTCTGAGCATCATTACAGTTCATAACTCTGAAGATCTTCTCAATCGCCTTCAGCCAAGCTTGAGCTTTATCTGGTTCATGTTCACCTTCAAAGACAGGAGGATTGTTCCTCTGGAATCTCCCTAAAGCACGATACTCATCATCATCCCCGTTTCGGTTACCCGCATTCACTGGAGGAATCTGACCAATAGCACCAGCCAACATCGCCAATGCCTCAGCAATAGCATCATCATTCCTTCCTGCAACCATCGTCCTAGACAACAAAAAAACCAGACAAACAGTATCGATCGTGTCAGATACACAAATCAAATACAACAAGATAAGAAAACATTAACGACTATTGACCAACTGGTCGACCATGCTTTGATACCACTAATGTAACACCCCTTTTTATACCCCAAAATATTTAACATATAATCAGAGAATAGCATGCATATAATTCAAAAGGGCGTCACATCGATGCTTTTAGAAGAACTAAAAACCAAAAAAAAACTAACAACATTTATTTATACAACATACTACACCTAGTCATTTTAATAACACTCAATATAAAATCACAATTTAACTTGGATATGCATTCACAGCGGAAATATATGATACTCATGTGATTCATAATGATACATGTCCCATACCATGATCATACATCGATTAATGGTCTCAATCCAACATAAGACATAATCAAAGGTTTGGCTTATAAGCCTCTCAAAATGACAAGAATCCAACAATAAGTTCATAAGTCATAGCATAATACATTAGCAATATAACATGAGTTTCAATACACCTAGTCTACCCAGTGTTACATGACCAGAGCATTGACTCACTACCTAGTCTCCAATAACCAAGGAAGAACCTCCGGCTAGGTCACACGCGGCTACTAAACTCCAGAACCTGCATGTCGCCAAACGAGAGAAACATTAAAACAGAAGGGTGAGAATACGAACCATTATGAAGAAAGTATAACAGAATATAATGGTTAAATCAACACTTCAAGTAATTAGTCATACTAGGTAAAACCATATAGATAATAGTAATCAACCCATATTTCATATGTTATCGAGTATACAATAAGCTTTAATAGTATAATATTTCAATTCTACTATTATATTCCCAATTAAGTACACAATCATAGTTATCACATATTCACACATTTTATCAAATATGTATTTCAAACTTCACTCATTTCAATTATCAAACTCATACACATATAACAACTATATCAACTTCACATACTCAATTATCGCATAATTTAATGTGACTCAATGCAAGATATGTGACGCTATGCATGTGGTACCGAATTGTGAACCCAAGGTTTCACCGCTTTCAGATTCAATATCTAGAATCCAAGCCACGCTTCCGATCCGGACAAGACCAAAGCCCACCAAAATGTAAACATATAGTCTACCGCTTCCGATTCACTCTAGAATCTAAGCCTCGCTTTTGTTTCAAAGCAAACCACCTTTGTTTCAAGGCACACCATGATATGAATGTATGTACAATGTTAGCAAACATATGCAATTAAGATCATCTCTACCATCTTAATATTTAGCATATCATAATAATCCACTCTATGAATTATCCACAATATTATACACTACATTCTCATCACATAAGCATTATTCTCATATAATAATCAACACACAAATTTCAATCCACCATTCCAATTAACACTAGTAATTATCACTATCATATGCTAACTCACAATTTGTCAATTTTATATGATTTACCCACTTTCATATTAAACCAACAAGACATTAGTATTTTATCATCTAGCTATTTCCAAATTTCAATTTTTGGACTATAATAGAAATACAATCCAATTACTATCTTTATTAGGAATATATTAGTTTACCTAGAAATCAATTTCATTCAAATATGCTTATTTACTAATTAGTCTAAAACATATATGTATATATTATATATATTCCCATTAAGGAATTGTGAGTGTAGTTCACATTTCCATTTGAATTAATGGCTACCTACAGTAGCCGTGGATGATAGTTCTGCCCCCTATGGAATTTCGTGGCCAAGCAATTTCCTATCGTTGTTATCACTACAGTATGTAGTTACTACACTTGTTCTTACAAAATCCAAAGCGCTACAGTGTAGGAATATAGGCTATAGTGAATTCCACAATGTTATCATATATGAACATGACATTACCACATATACTCATGATATCCGCTACAGTAAAGAAAAAAAAGAGAATTACATTTAGCAAGTGATGTGCATACAATAATTGATTAAAGTGTATTGGTGAATCATGGTTTCATTTGACCAATAGAAAGTTAACAGCAGCATTTTTCCATTCCATAACACATGTTATGGCTCACGTTATCACTTAAACAACTAGCTAGTAGTAATGTCACTTTCTATTAATAAAATATGATATGGTTTCATGTGTTGGGATTTAATAATCTAGCATCATTGGCCAAGTAACAAATATGGAACAGAGCACATTTCTCAGCGTAATAAGACAACAGCATCGCCCTGTAGAACGAAACCACCATCTCTCCCCATTTCCGTTTTCAAAATTATATGAAACAAGGAGTATTCGTGTTCCGGCATTATTCTTGGTTTCAATTTATAATTTCTCTACAGATTTTCAATATAATAAACAGAATTTAAAACTCATGTTTTATAAGGTTTAACTATGAACAAATATGAATGTTAACCTACCCATTACCCCATTATACTAGCTCACAATGATTAGGGATTCTCCCCCTTACCTATTGATTTCTCCTCCAAAACCCTAGCTTTCCTCTTCTTGTTCCTCTCCTCCACTTCTATTCTTGAAAACCAGAAAATGAAAATGATGCTTCTACCCCTTATTTCCTCTCTTACTATCTTTATTTATTATATTGGGCTTTAAAATTAATAACACCCCCTATTTGCTTATCACTCCAATAAATAGGCCCAATTAATCTAACTCTCTAATAACTTAATTAATTCTATTAAACACAAATGCACTCAAGTTTAATTAATTAAATTAATAATTAAATCTCATAACGATTAAATAATTAATTTAACACACCAAAGAGTATAAAATATTATAATAAAATAAATACTAAAAAAAACGGGCTGTTACAACTCTCCCCAACTTAAAAGATTTTCGGCCTCGAAAATTACCTCAAACGAATAACTCCGGATACGCTTCCCTCATCTTATCCTCGAGTTCCCAAGTGATGTTGCCATTGGCGACTCCGCCCCATAACACTTTCACCAAAGCGATTTCCTTGCCACGAAGCTTCTTCACTTCACGATCCTCAATCCGCATAGGTGTTGTATCAACCGTCAAATTATCTCTTACCTGAACATCATCCAACTGAACAACAAGCGATGGATCTGCAATATATCTCCTCAATTGAGACACATGGAACAAATCATGGAGATTAGAAAGAGACGGTGGCAACACAATCCGATAAGCCACTTCACCCACCCTTTCCGAAATTTGGTAAGGACCAATAAAACGTGGTGTAAACTTACGTGACTTCAAGGCTCTACCAACTCCCGTTATTGGCGTAACACGGAGAAACACATGATCATCCTTCTCAAACTCAAGGGCCTTCCTCCTCTTATCATGATAACTCTTTTGACGACTTTGAGAAGCCTTCATCTTCTCTTGAATCATCTTAATCTTATCCGTTGTCTCTTGAATCAATTAGGGTCCAACCACGACACTCTCTCCCGACTCATACCAACACAAAGGAGTTCTACACCTCCTACCATAAAGTGCTTCGAACGGTGCCATTCCAATACTTGAATGAAAACTATTGTTATAATTAAACTCGATCAAAGGCAAGAAACTATCCCAATTTCCTCCTTGTTCCAAAACACAAGACCTTAAGAGGTCCTCAAGTGACTGAATAGTCCTCTCCGTTTGATCATCAGTTTGCGGATGATACGCTGAACTCAAATGCAACTTCGTACCTAGTGCACTTTGCAAACCTTCCCAAAATCTCGAAGTGAACCTCGGATCTCTATCCGAAACAATACTTGATGGAATACCATGCAAGCACACAATTCTCTCGTTGTATAAGTTAGCAAGTCTCTCCATTGAATAATCCATCCTCATCGGAATAAAATGAGCACATTTAGTCAACCGATCTACAATTACCCAAATCGCCTCACAATTACTCGATGTCCTCGGCAGACCAAAGACAAAATCCATGGATATACTATCCCACTTCCACTCGGGAATAGATAACAGTTGCATCGATCCAGGCGGTTTTTGATGTTCAATCTTTGACTTTTGACAAGTCAAACAAGAATACACAAATTCTGCTATGTCCTTCTTCATACCTTGCCACCAAAACATTTTCCTCAGGTCTTGATACATTTTAGTAGCGCCCAGATGAATACTCAAACCACTTCTATGTCCTTCCTCAAGAATCCTCTTTCTCAAGTCCGCAACATCTGGAACACAAACCCGATCACGACACCTCATAATACCATTCTCATCAATCTGAAAGTCACCACCTCTTCCTTGATTAATCAATGTGAATCGATCAACCAAACCTAAATCAGATTTCTGTCCCTCTCGAATCTCATCCAAAATACCACTAGTAGGCTTCAACATACCAAGCTTCACACCACTAGAAGTCTCTTCGCATAACAAACTCAAGTCTCTAAATTGTTCCAATAATTCAAACTCTCGAACCATCAACA
Organism: Vicia villosa; assembly: GCF_029867415.1. Taxonomy (NCBI): domain Eukaryota; kingdom Viridiplantae; phylum Streptophyta; class Magnoliopsida; order Fabales; family Fabaceae; genus Vicia; species Vicia villosa. Next base: position 10,176 of record NW_026705248.1, on the reverse strand, counting down.
TAGACATGTGTAATGACTTCCTACTTAATGCATCGGCTACAACATTCGCTTTACCAGGATGGTAGTTTAAACTAAAATCATAGTCTTTCAAGAATTCCAACCATCTTCTTTGTCTCATATTCAACTCTTTCTGATCGAACAAGTACTTCAAACTCTTGTGATCACTAAACACATCAAACCTTGATCCAAACAAATAATGTCTCTAGAGCTTTAACACAAACACCACAGCTGCTAACTCCAAATCATGTGTAGGATAATTCCTCTCATGAACTTTGAGTTGCCTTGAAGCATAAGCTACAACTTGTCCCTTTTGCATTAGAACACCTCCCAATCCCACAAAGAAGCATCACAGTATACCACGAAAGTTTCTAACGGATCTGGTAAAATCAAAATGGGAGCAGAAGTCAATCTTCTCTTGAGTTCTTGGAAATTCTCTTCACATTGCGAAGTCCAAATAAAGGCTTGACCCGTTCTAGTCAACTGCGTCAACGGTAACGACAACTTCGAAAACCCCTCAATAAACTTCATGTAATAACCAGCCAAACCAAGAAAACTTCTAATCTCAACAACAGACTTAGGAGCTTCCCATTGAGATACAGCTTCCATCTTCGAAGGATCAACAGAAATACCACCACTTGATATCACATGTCCAAGAAATCTTACTTCACTTAACCAAAACTCACATTTAGATAGCTTAGCAAACAACTTCTTCTCTTTCAACACGGACAAAACAACCCTCAAGTGCTCAGCATGCTCTTCCTCACTCTTAGAGTAAATCAAGATGTCATCAATGAATACCACAACAAACTTATCCAGGTAGTCATGAAAGATCCTATTCATATATTCCATGAACACGCCAGGTGCATTAGTCACACCAAATGGCATCACAGAATATTCGTAATGACCATACCTCGTCCGAAAAGCAGTTTTCTGAATGTCCTCAGCTCTAACGCGAATCTGATGATAACCAGACCTCAAATCAATCTTGCTAAACACACATGCTCCAACTAACTGATCCATCAAGTCATCAATTCTCGGAAGTGGATATCGGTTCTTAATCGTCACTTTGTTCAATTGTCTATAATCAACACATAATCTCATCGAACCTTCTTTCTTCTTGACGAATAGAACAGTTGCACCCCACGGCGATGCACTAGGACGAATAAATCTCTTCTCAAGCAATTCTTCAAGTTGACTCTTCAACTCTTTCAGCTTAGAAGCAGACATCCTATATGGAGCCATCGATACAGGACTAGTTCCAGGAACTAAATCAATCGAAAACTCAACTTCTTGTTCTAGTGGTAAATCAATTATATCATCAGGAAATACCTCCTCAAATTCACAAACTATAGGCAATTCCTCAATGGTTCTCTTCTCGCGCACATCTAAGGTTGCTAACAACATAAACAATTCAGCTCCATCTTGAACTGATTTGTCGACTTGCATAGCGGATAAGAATAAATCTTCTTTAATACAATTCTCAGGAAAGAGGACCGTCTTATCAAAACAGTTGATATACACACGATTAAATTCCAACCAATTCATGCCCAAAATCACATCAAGTTGTTCTAAAGGAAGACAAACTAAATCGATCCCGAAATCCCTACCAAAGATACTCAATGGACAATTCAGACATACATAAGAAGTAGAAACAGAACCCATAGCAGGTGTATCAATAACCATACTTCTACGCATATCGGATAATACAAGATTCAATCTTCTAGCACAATCCAAGGAAATAAAAGAATGTGTCGCACCGGAATCAATAATAGCAATCAAAGGTGTACCATTAATGAAGCACGTACCTTGAATTAGCCTCTCATCAGTAGTGGCTCCCGCACCAGACAATGCGAACACTTTTCCTTTTGCTTGCTCCTTCTTTGGCTTGTCACATTTTGTACTAACGTGGCCTCTCTCTCTCCACAGTTGAAACAAGTTACATTCGAACCACCTCTACAATTAGTAGCTATGTGACCATACTTTCCGCACTTGAAACAAGTAGTAACCTCTTTCTTGCACTCAGCAGCTTTATGACCCTTAACACCACATTTGAAGCACTTAAGTGGAGTAGAAGATCCTCCCCAACTTGGCTTCTTGCCAAAACCAGCTTGTTTCCTCTTGCCATCATACGGTTTCCCATGATCCTGATTCTTTCCTTTCAAACTCTTGTAGAGAGAAGCACTCTCTCTACTATCTTCATCATAAATCCGACTCTTGTTAACCAATTCAGTAAAACGGGTAATCTGTTGGTAACCAATAGCCTTCTTGATATCATGCCTCAAACCATTCACAAACTTCAAACATTTAGATCTCTCAGCATTAGCAATATTATAGTGGGGACAATACTTGATAAGTTCCTGAAATTTAGCGGCATAAACAGCAACAGTACCATTTCCTTGCTTTAACTCAAGGAACTCCACCTCTTTCTTCCCACAACAATCTTCAGGAAAATAGTTCTCTAAAAAGACATCACGGAAAAGATCCCACGTAACCTCAATGCCATCTTCTTCAAACCTCTGAAGAGTATTGTTCCACCAATCTTCAGCTTCCTTTTCTAGCATATGAGTACCAAACTGCACTTTCTGAGCATCATTACAGTTCATAACTCTGAAGATCTTCTCAATCGCCTTCAGCCAAGCTTGAGCTTTATCTGGTTCATGTTCACCTTCAAAGACAGGAGGATTGTTCCTCTGGAATCTCCCTAAAGCACGATACTCATCATCATCCCCGTTTCGGTTACCCGCATTCACTGGAGGAATCTGACCAATAGCACCAGCCAACATCGCCAATGCCTCAGCAATAGCATCATCATTCCTTCCTGCAACCATCGTCCTAGACAACAAAACAACCAGACAAACAGTATCGATCGTGTCAGATACACAAATCAAATACAATAAGATAAGAAAACATTAACGACTATTGACCAACTGGTCGACCATGCTTTGATACCACTAATGTAACACCCCTTTTTATACCCCAAAATATTTAACATATAATCAGAGAATAGCATGCATATAATTCAAAAGGGCGTCACATCGATGCTTTTAGAAGAACTAAAAACCAAAAAAAAACTAACAACATTTATTTATACAACATACTACACCTGGTCATTTTAATAACACTCAATATAAAATCACAATTTAACTTGGATATGCATTCACAGCGGAAATATATGATACTCATGTGATTCATAATGATACATGTCCCATACCATGATCATACATCGATTAATGGTCTCAATCCAACATAAGACATAATCAAAGGTTTGGCTTATAAGCCTCTCAAAATGACAAGAATCCAACAATAAGTTCATAAGTCATAGCATAATACATTAGCAATATAACATGAGTTTCAATACACCTAGTCTACCCAGTGTTACATGACCAGAGCATTGACTCACTACCTAGTCTCCAATAACCAAGGAAGAACCTCCGGCTAGGTCACACGCGGCTACTAAACTCCAGAACCTGCATGTCGCCAAACGAGAGAAACATTAAAACAGAAGGGTGAGAATACGAACCATTATGAAGAAAGTATAACAGAATATAATGGTTAAATCAACACTTCAAGTAATTAGTCATACTAGGTAAAACCATATAGATAATAGTAATCAACCCATATTTCATATGTTATCGAGTATACAATAAGCTTTAATAGTATAATATTTCAATTCTACTATTATATTCCCAATTAAGTACACAATCATAGTTATCACATATTCACACATTTTATCAAATATGTATTTCAAACTTCACTCATTTCAATTATCAAACTCATACACATATAACAACTATATCAACTTCACATACTCAATTATCGCATAATTTAATGTGACTCAATGCAAGATATGTGACGCTATGCATGTGGTACCGAATTGTGAACCCAAGGTTTCACCGCTTTCAGATTCAATATCTAGAATCCAAGCCACGCTTCCGATCCGGACAAGAGCAAAGCCCACCAAAATGTAAACATATAGTCTACCGCTTCCGATTCACTCTAGAATCTAAGCCTCGCTTTTGTTTCAAAGCAAACCACCTTTGTTTCAAGGCACACCATGATATGAATGTATGTACAATGTTAGCAAACATATGCAATTAAGATCATCTCTACCATCTTAATATTTAGCATATCATAATAATCCACTCTATGAATTATCCACAATATTATACACTACATTCTCATCACATAAGCATTATTCTCATATAATAATCAACACACAAATTTCAATCCACCATTCCAATTAACACTAGTAATTATCACTATCATATGCTAACTCACAATTTGTCAATTTTATATGATTTACCCACTTTCATATTAAACCAACAAGACATTAGTATTTTATCATCTAGCTATTTCCAAATTTCAATTTTTGGACTATAATAGAAATACAATCCAATTACTATCTTTATTAGGAATATATTAGTTTACCTAGAAATCAATTTCATTCAAATATGCTTATTTACTAATTAGTCTAAAACATATATGTATATATTATATATATTCCCATTAAGGAATTGTGAGTGTAGTTCACATTTCCATTTGAATTAATGGCTACCTACAGTAGCCGTGGATGATAGTTCTGCCCCCTATGGAATTTCGTGGCCAAGCAATTTCCTATCGTTGTTATCACTACAGTATGTAGTTACTACACTTGTTCTTACAAAATCCAAAGCGCTACAGTGTAGGAATATAGGCTATAGTGAATTCCACAATGTTATCATATATGAACATGACATTACCACATATACTCATGATATCCGCTACAGTAAAGAAAAAAAAGAGAATTACATTTAGCAAGTGATGTGCATACAATAATTGATTAAATTGTATTGGTGAATCATGGTTTCATTTGACCAATAGCAAGTTAACAGCAGCATTTTTCCATTCCATAACACATGTTATGGCTCACGTTATCACTTAAACAACTAGCTAGTAGTAATGTCACTTTCTATTAATAAAATATGATATGGTTTCATGTGTTGGGATTTAATAATCTAGCATCATTGGCCAAGTAACAAATATGGAACAGAGCACATTTCTCAGCGTAATAAGACAACAGCATCGCCCTGTAGAACGAAACCACCATCTCTCCCCATTTCCGTTTTCAAAATTATATGAAACAAGGACTATTCGTGTTCCGGCATTATTCTTGGTTTCAATTTATAATTTCTCTACAGATTTTCAATATAATAAACAGAATTTAAAACCCATGTTTTATAAGGTTTAACTATGAACAAATATGAATGTTAACCTACCCATTACCCCATTATACTAGCTCACAATGATTAGGGATTCTCCCCCTTACCTCTTGATTTCTCCTGCAAAACCCTAGCTTTCCTCTTCTTGTTCCTCTCCTCCACTTCTATTCTTGAAAACCAGAAAATGAAAATGATGCTTCTACCCCTTATTTCCTCTCTTACTATCTTTATTTATTATATTGGGCTTTAAAATTAATAACACCCCCTATTTGCTTATCACTCCAATAAATAGGCCCAATTAATCTAACTCTCTAATAACTTAATTAATTCTATTAAACACAAATGCACTCAAGTTTAATTAGTTAAATTAATAATTAAATCTCATAACGATTAAATAATTAATTTAACACACCAAAGAGTATAAAATATTATAATAAAATAAATACTAAAAAAAACGGGCTCTTACACCCTCGTATTCGAGGGACATGGCTATTCTGCAAAAAAAACACAAGGCAACAAGGCAATAGGCAACAAGAGGGGTTACCAAAAAAAGTGTGCGTGGGTGCAACAATCACGTGATCAGATTCGATTATATTATCTTGTAATTAAATGGCTCTAATTCAGTTCAATATTGCACTCCCTAAATTACTAACCATGGTAGAAAATATAAAGTAGTCTTAAGTGCCTTTAAGGCCAAACAATACAAACCAGGAACAAATACATAAGATTATGAGGAGGGGAAAAAGAAACCAGCGGGTTTGACATAAGTAATAATTAAGCAGAAAAATAAAAGAGGTTAGAGTTTTAGGGTTACTGTTTATTTGAGCTTTGGCGGTTGGCAAACCCTGAAAAGGCGGGAAAAATAGAAACCAAACAGGGGTGAGTGCATTATAAATTCAATGGCAGGTACGGTTAACACTAATCAAAATAAAAAGGATAAAAGAAAAAAAAAGGAAAATATAGAAACTTAGCTTTGATTGATAAGGTTGATAGTCGGAGGTTGCCTCGAGCATTGACTCTGATCACATGAGAATTAAAGGAAAAATAATCGGAAGTGAATGTATGGACAGTTCTTTTAAATTAGCAGGGCAAAATAAATAATTAAAAAAAATTAAAAGGGAAGAAATAATATTGTATTAAATAAAAAGAAAAGAAAAAATAAATAATAAGGAAAGTTGAATCGGGACTTAGCTTTGTGAAAGGCATGGCGCGTGATCGGGAGGTATCTGAAGATTGCCCTGAAAAGAATAAACAAAGAAATATGTTTAGTGTAGGGAAAATTCTTGTAAATCCTGATTCAGGTGTAAATTAAATAATAAGAGAAAATCAGATTTAATTAATTATTGGCTTCTCAACCTAATTAATTAAATCGATCAAAAATAAAATTTCAATTTTTAAAATGTCCAGATTTATTTTTAATCAATCTATAAAAATCAATGAAATAATTATTTACTTAATTAAACAAACTTAAACAAATTAAATTAATTTAAAACAATTAAAGGGAAATTAAATAAATAAATCAAATAAATGTATTTTTATTTATTTATTATGTGTTTGTAAAAAAAATGTTTGTTTTTAGGAGAGATTTATTTTAGAAAAATAATTAACAAATAATATATGTATACATATAAAATAAAAATAAAAACGATTTTATGTAATTAAAAGCAAAAAAAATTTAAATTTCTTAGCTGTGATCCAATGCTGCTGGCTTCTGGTTGTCCATGATGCACATGCGCGTCCGGAGGCGTTAGATCAATAGTGGAGACGATTTGATGGCTGGAATGTGGGGGAGTATCAAGCGCACGTGGACATGATTACACCTAATCCGTCTAGAGCATCAGGTGGGGACGCGCGCATTTTATTTGAATCTAGCCACTCAGGTGATGCCACACATCATCTTCTTCCTTGCAAACATGGCTGAGACTTTTACCAACGGACAAAGCGTAGCAAGAGCAAATACCTACGGTTTTCTTCCGTCGCTACAGAACCTGTAAACACAAAAACGCTATACACACGACATAAATCACAGTTAAAGCCATGGATCGATCCCTTTGTACCTCCTGAGCACAATGGTGCTCCTTATTTGGTCCAATTTTGCCTATTTAGAGAGTCCCTAAATTTGAGTTCTAAAACCCTAGTAATGGTGGATTTTGATGAAGGATAGAAAAACACTTAGAAAGGGGGGGTTTGAATAAGTGTATTCTTAAAAACTCAAACGATAAAAACAATTTGCACAGTTATTTTTATCCTGGTTCGTTGTTAACTAAACTACTCCAGTCCACCCCCACGGAGTGATTTACCTCACCTGAGGATTTAATCCACTAATCGCAACAGATTACAATGGTTCTCCACTTAGCCCACGACTAAGTCTTCTAGAGTATCCTGATCACAACTTGATCACTCCAGGAACAAATGCTTAGACACAAGCTAAGACTTTCTTAGAGTATCCTGACCACCACGTGATCACTCTAATTACAACTGCTTAGACTCAAGCTAAGACTTCCTAGAGTATCCTGATCAACACTTGATCACTCTAGTTACTTACAAATTAATGTAATCAAATAAGAGTATTACAATTGCTTCTGAAAAGCTATAATCACAACAGTGATATTTCTCTTAACGTTTAAGCTTAATCTCACTAATATATTACAACAGCAATGTAGTGAGCTTTGATGAAGATGAAGTTTCTGAGCTTTGATTTGAACAGCGTTTCAGCAAGTTTTTCAGAATAAGTTCATTCAGGATTGGTAAGCTTGCTTCTCATCAGAACTTCATATTTATAGGCACTTGAGAAGATGACCGTTAGGAGCATTTAATGCTTTGCGTATTCCGTACAGCATTGCATTTAATGTTTCACGCTTTTGTCAACTACCTCGAGCCTTGTTCACGCTGTGTCTACTGACGTTGCCTTTAATAGCTTCCAACGTTCCTTTTGTCAGTCAGCGTAGCCTGCCACCTGTACTTTCTTCTGATCTGATGTTTGTGTATACAACGTTTGAATATCATTAGAGTCAAACAGCTTGGTGCATAGCATCTTCTTGTCTTCTGACCCTGAAGTGCTTCTGAGCGTGATACCATGAGAACTTCAATGCTTCTGCTTCTGACCTCAAGTTCTTCTGATGCTTCCTGTTATACCCCAAAATTTGCCCACATCTTTTTTCAAGAAAACTCCAATCTGAAAATTAAGAGTTTCATATAATCATGGATTTTTATTTCAAATATCCTAGCATATGAAGTACTTAAATTTCAGAAACTTTTCTTATACAGTAGCTTGGCTTACAGTGGAATTTATTCTTACGCAAACGCCAAATACTGTTCTTTACTTCACAAATACTATTTATTTATTTTACAGATAAATAGTACTAACACAGTTCATGCAGGGTTAAATTTTTTTTTGCAGGCGCAAAAGCAGGAAACTCACACTGTACTGGTAACAATTGTTTTTGGTTTCCCACTAACTTTTGTACTATATTCCATTATTTTCAAAATCTTTTCAAATCTCTTCTTTCCAATTCAAATCTCAACTTTATTCTACACATCTCTCTTTTCCCAACAATATCATACACTTTCTTTCAAATCTCACTTCCACTCAAAATTTCCATTTGTACGGAATCACATCATTCCCCAACGTCTCTTTCCTTCTTTCCATTCTATAAATACCTCTCATTTTCTTCCATAAAATCTCACATCAAATTCCAATTCATCTTTCAAATTCCTATCTCATATCTATTTTCTCTTCTTCCCTAACAAGAATGGCAAAGTGGATAGAGACACTGTTTCTTACAGTCATCACCATTGCTACGGTGATCATGACTTTCTTCTGCCTACACAGTCCTGAGGAGTGTGGACCTGCAATGGTTATGCTCCCAATCATCTACATGTTATTGATCATAGCATGGTTCATCAACCGTCATTTTTAAAATTTGTCGTGTTTCTTATTTTCTTAAACGTACCGTCTACTCGTCGTACTGTTCAATAGAATGTAATATTTATGCTGTCAGTATTAAATGTTGTACTAGTTGTCATAATATTGCTTAATTACTAAGATAATATTTTGTGTATTTTCTGCCAGTCAAATATTTCTATTTCTGTGCATTAAATAATTTTCAGGTTATTATCGGTAATTTTGCCCGCATACCGTAAATATCAGTTATTTATTATGTTTCTGTTTTCTAACAAGTCATGTAAATAAATTTTCATGCTTCACACCAAACAAAAACAAAAATAACAACAAAAAAGAAAATTAACTTTGACAGTTGATTTTTCACTTTAACTGCTGCTTCAGTACACGAACAGTCAGTTGACAGACAAACTGCAGACAGTACAATTCACAGTGATTTGTACAATCAATCAAATCAATCATTCACAATTCAAATTTCCAAGATTTTTGTGTTAGAAGTCTTCTGAATATCACATGATTAGCAGAAACTCAACACTGCACAAAAATCAGGTACGCTTAACTGCCTCCTATACAGACAGTCCCTAATCAGGGTTTTTCTTGTTTTAACAGGAGCAACAAGTTTTGAGAGCTCAAATGGATTTCATATACATCCATACATCTCAAAGTACCATCATACAAATTTTCAAACTTCAATTCACTCAGACGCACCGTCAGCAGCTCAAACAGTCAACAGACGACCCGTTTGACCAAAAAAGTCAACTGACAGTCAAAAATGAAATTTTTTGTCAAAGTCCATATTTTGTCAAAGGATTCAACATTTGATCATTGGATGATCACAATTCATCAAGGAAAGATCAAAAATCAACAAAACCCTAAGATTCAAAATTAGGGTTTTTGCCTGAAAAGTCAACTCAACTTTGACTGATCATAACTCTCTCATCCTTCATCCAAAAAATGTCAACCAAAGCTCATTTTGAAGGAAATTCAATTATCTTTCAAATGCAATTGATCCCATGGTCATAGCATTCACCATTTGAAAAATATGGCCAAAGACATTACAGGTCATTTTCAAAGTCA